>NC_044976.1:1938916-2306290 GCF_008728515.1 Papio anubis | reverse complement strand
AGGAAGGGGGACAGAGAGGGAGGGGAGAGAGGGAGGGGGAGAGAGGGAGGGGGAGAGAGGGAGGGGGAGAGAGAGGGAGGGAGAGAAAGGGAAGGGGATGAGAGAGGGAGGGGGACAGAGAGGGAGGGGGAGAGAGGGAGGGGAGAGATGGAGGGGGAGAGAGAAGGAGGGGGAGGGAGGGAGGGGAGAGAGGGAGGAGATGGAGGGGAGAGAGGAGGAGGGGGAGATGGGGGAGAGAGGAGAGAGGGAGGGGAGAGAGAGGGAGGGGAGAGAGGAGGGGAGAGACGGGTTCCCATATGACACAGTGAGCTAAGGGCCCAGCGTTCCTATCACGACGGGTTCTGATGTGACACAGTGAGCTGAGGGCCCAGGCACCTGCTCCAGGACCAGGGATGGGAAGGGGAAGACCTATGCCCCGGTGCTGCTCCCTCTGCGTTCCTATAGAGATGGGTTCTGGGTTCCGAAGAAATTTTGGGACCCCACATGGGCCCTGGATGGAGCTTTCTCCCTAAACCCAGCCCAGGACAGCAGGTGCTCCTCAGTCAGAAGCCTCTCCTGGGTCTTCAGAATGCCTGTGCCAAATGAATCTTTTCCACCTGGAGGGACTGGGAGGGACACCCTGTGGCCACTCCCTGGCAAGGGTCCCTGTGGCTGGCCACCCAAGTGCCTGGGGGGGATGAGAGCTGGCACTGGCCAGGGCTGGGGTAGACCCCGTGGGAAGCAGGTGCTTCTGAGACCACAGCTCAGAGACTCACGAGCTGGTGAACATGTCCCCAAAAGGTCTGGCCCAGCGAGCCAGTGGCCATTCCCAGGACACGGGGATCTCCTGGCCTGTCTGTGCCCTGTCCAGAAGGCCGCCAACCAGCAGCTCTGCAGACAGTTCCCGCTCTCTGCCGGCTATTTTTGGAAATGGTCTTCTGACTTGTTTTTCTCCCAGGCTCTATAATAAAGCGAGAGCTGAAGCGAATCCGCAAACCCCCTTCAGAGTGGGCTCTGCAAGGAGTGGGGGGTGTGTACCCCAGAAGTGTCTGGCACTGGCCGGGCCCCACCCACCTGGGCTCAAAACAGAGTTTGAGGCCCAGAAAGAGGAAAACACTGGACGTGGCATTGGGAAGAAGTCGGCAGACACAAAGCTCTTGTCCTGGGAGGAGGAACCAGCCCGGCCTGGCCATCTGGGAGGTGCATGGTGCCAAAGTCCTGCCTTCTGGGTGCTCCCAGGGCCCTGCATGGAGCCAAGCTGTGCCCAAGTCCTGGCTGGGCAGGGCTGGCTCCCAGCTCTGCTTTCCACCCGTCCACGGCTGCCTGCCACCCCAGTACCCTCCCCTTGTCCTGCAGGCTGCTGGGAGGCCACACCAGCTCCGGGCCCTTGATCTTAGCACACATTATGTCTGGATCCAAGTGTCACCAAACCTGACTAAGACTGCAGCCCCAGGCTGCACAGACGGAGCCATGGAGACCAGGAGGGAAAGAGGGGGCGACTTTAAGGGTGCCCAGGTTGGAGATGGCAGAGCCACCTCCCTCCCACTTCTAGATGTTTTCTTTTCATTTTTTTGAGACAGGTCTCACTCTCTCACCCAGGCTGGAGTGTAGTGGTGTGATCACAGCTCTCTGCAGCCTGAACCTCCTGGGCTCAAGCAATTCTCCCACCTCAGCCTCCTGAGTAGCTGGAACTACCGGCACGTGCCATCACATCAGGCTAATTTTTGTATTTTTTGTAGAGATAGGGTCTTGCTATGTCGTCCAGGCTGGCCTCAAACTTCTGGGCTTCCCCCTGCCTTGGCCTCCCAAGGTGCTGGGATTTTGAGCATAAGCCACTGCGCCCAGCCCAGGTATTTTCTGCCCTGTCCTCTTCCCCGCTCGAAGACAGGAGTCAGGTCCAGGCCTCTGTTGGAGTCGGGTCCAGGCCTCTGACTGTGGTCTCTCCTCCAGGGCTCAGGACCCCGCTAGGCAGAGAAGAGGCTGCTTTCAAGGGACCGGAGGGAGCAGAGCTAAACATTCACGGCAGAGGGCGCCTGAGCAAGCCCAGCCCTGGGCTGCGGGGGCTGCGGAGACTGCAGAGGCTCGTCCGTCCCCAAGCCCCGCACCGTGGCCAGCAGAGCCCAGGCCTCTGTGAACACTGAGAACAAAAAGCTCCCAGTAGGCAGCTCAGCTGGGGAGCTCTAAAGACCCCCAGAGTGCAGGACGCCGGGCTGCATTTGAGTGGGAGGGAGGGGAAGCTACCGCCCAAGGCTGGTTTCACGGGTGGCCCCCAGCTCTGCCGGCTGCCTCGGCTCCACTGCCCCCCTCCCCAGCACACCAGCTGGTGGGGAGGAGGGGTCAGCTGCCCCGGGACAAGGACATCCTGGGTTGAGGATGACAGCTCTGAAATAAGCTCGGAGCCGAGCCCTGTGGGCAGCCAGTGGCTGCGCCGATTGGGTGCTGGGTGCGCTCGGGTGGTGCAGACAGCCCTGCTTCCCGCCACGGCCACTTGCTGGGAGCCTGACCTCCAGGTTATCGGGGCAGCAGCTTTGGCGATGACCTCATTAAGCACGGTGCCACGTCAGCACCTTTCCAAAGCCCCTTTTATCACTCACAGCGTGCCGGTGCGGCCCCGTCCACACCTCCTCCCCGACACCGGCTCTATCTTATCTCCCGTGGGGCGGGGACCCTCGCTGGGAGCCAGAGAGCAGGCCCAGGAATGCTGTGCCCAGACAGCCTGGCCATCGGCGCTATGCGGACGGAGGTGGGGCAGGGCAAGGCTGTGGTTTCTTGCTGACAAAATTGTGCAGAAATGCATTGCCTCCTGGCTTTTCAAATTCAGTAATCGTTATGGTGATTATTACAAAGCCCCAGCCGCTCCAGCCACGCTGGGCCCCGCCCGCACCCCCACGAAAGGCAGGAGCA
The DNA here is from genome assembly GCF_008728515.1 of Papio anubis. Classification (NCBI taxonomy): domain Eukaryota; kingdom Metazoa; phylum Chordata; class Mammalia; order Primates; family Cercopithecidae; genus Papio; species Papio anubis. The sequence continues at coordinate 2,303,407 of NC_044976.1, read as the reverse complement.
CATGGCCATGCCAGTGGGCTCTTCCCAGGCCAGCACTGCCCTGGCGGGCCCTTCTCCTAACACCTCTCAAAGTAGGGTGCCCCACCAGGTGCCTCTCCCCACCATGGATTCTAGGACACGGGCCGCTCCCTCATTTTGGCCGGCCTGAGTGGAAAAACTGCCCACTGCAGATGCGGGAAGCTCTAAGCTCTTTGGGAGGGTGGGTGGAGTTGGGTGAGCCCCAGGGCTCCCACCCCAGGCTCACTGTGGCCCTGGCCCCCAAGGGCGGAAGGGAGGACACACTGTTCCCGTGAAGAACTGAACAGCTAGTGTCAGGAGACAGGGACAGGGCTTGGTGGCACCTGACATTCAAGGTCATGTCCCAAGAGGGGCACTGTGAGTTCAAAGCTCTGGGGAAGCCCCAGTGCTTCTGCTGGAGGCCACGGAGGAGGCCTCTTTAAGAAGTGTGCGTGTCCCTCCCCACTGTCCCTGCCCATTCAAGCTGCCTTTGTGGGCAGTAGGAGCTGTGCCCGCTGCTCTCAATGAAGACGGCTCTTTGTCCAAATGTCCTTGGCCTGCAGATTTTGGGGATGGTGCTGAAGAGCTGCTCCCACCGCTGGCCTCTCCCCACTCTGCTTCTCCCGAGCCTGAGCACACGAATACTAACAAGTGACCCGGCCAGGCAGCCGAGTGTTTGTTCCAGAAAGCTCAGGGCCTGGAGCCCAGCCTTTGAGGGTACCGAGGGCTGCACCACACGGGCAGATCCCTACGGTCCTGGACTGAGCCAGTGAGCCTCATCCTTGCAGCCAAACCCCTACAGAACCATTCAGGGGCCCAGAGGGCCACGGCTGGGCCAGAGCCCCCAGGCTGGGATGTGGGTTGGGGAGACTCAGCAACCCCTCTGCACCCTGGGCAGAGCTCTGCCTGCTGCCAGCAGATGGGCACAGGCTGCCCCGTGCTCCGACCAGAGGCCTGGGCAACCTGACCGGAAGTTCGGTTCTGACCTCGGCCAAAGCAGACTGAGCCACCAAGATGCACCGCCCTGTGTTCAGAGGCTCATGGAACTCAGTGCCCGGCACCAGCCCTGGGTCTGCTCACAGCCACTGCCAGGACCCCGAAGCCACAGGGGATGGGCTCGGGCAGCCGCTTTGCATGAGGAACCCCTTCCTCCTGACCACACCACCAGGTGGCTGCCCTTCCTGTTCCTGTCACAGCCCAGAGCCCTCAGGGGCTTCGGAGCAGGCCCCAGGCCGGGTCTGGATCAGGGGAGCCTGCAGCTCTCACCAAAGCCCAAGCATGGAGTTTTGCTCCTTAGACCAGGACCTGCCCATTCAACTTTGCTACCCCAGAAGTCTGAGAAGGGCCAAATGACTCCAAAGGGGGAGCTGGGGCAGAGCCAGGGACTCCCAAGCTACTGCGAGGACTGGCCCTCCCCAGCAGTGGGAGACGGCTCTGCCCCACCCCACCCCTTGACTGCCTCTCGCCTTGATTCCACAGGCCCTTGTTCCCACCCAGTGTGCACAGAGCCTGCGTAGGACCAGAGGCAGCAGGGCTGGGCCTTCCAGGAGCAGATGAATGGCTCTTGCCAGTGGGACCTGCACCACCGTAGCGGGGCCCAGGGTGCTCCAGGCTCCTTCCTGGGACAATGCCAGGGAGCCAGTGGCTGTGGCCAGCGTGCATGGAGGCCCTGAGGGTCTCGCCCTCTCTGGGCCTGGTTTCTCCTTCTGGAATGGGGCTGAGTTGCTTTAAGCACTGGGGCCAACTCTGGGCTGGATGGAGCCCCTCTGCCTGTCTGCCTGGTGCAGAACCTTGTGGAAAGACTATCATCCAGGAACCGGTGGCCTGGGACGCATGGCCCCCGTCCCTTCCCACACTCCCACTCCTGGGGCTGCCTACTGTCCTGACCCCTCCACCCTCCCAGGAAAGACTGGGCACCTGGGTCTCCTGGGCACCTGTGAGGCCCTCGAGGTGGTCGCTGCAAGTTGCTTCAGGGGCGTCCCGAGCTGACGGTGAGCGCTGGGCACTTCCAGAGAGGATTAGGTTGCAAAGCCAGCCCTGACACTCAGGTGTCCCCAGCCCCTGCCTGGGGCCCCTCATTTTACAGATGGAAGCACGGAAGGGGAGCGGCGGAGCACTGGTGAACAGTGTTAGGAGCTGCTCAGGAGCCACTTGGTTGCATGGTCACTCGTTCCGTCTGTTCAGTCAGTCACCAGGGCACCGGGGCGGGTGGGCATGAGAGGAGCCCCTTCCCTTGCAGAGCCACCCACCCTCGCCTCACAGTGGGGCGGGTACTGTCAGGCACCAGAAGTGACCCCGGCCTGGGTGCAGCGGGGGTGAGAAGGCGCATCTGCCGGTGCCTCCTGACAGCCTGCTGGGAGGAGTGAGGGGTGGGCTCGGCCGGCCATCGAGAGGCTCGTGGGCAGAGGGGGTGTTGTTGCCTGCCCCCAAAGACTGAGGACTGTGGAGGAGACAGAAAGGCGACAGCAGGGTGAGCAGGGAGGCGGGAGGGCCGTGTGCTCTGCGGGTGCTCCAGGCGGAACTCAGGCTGCTGAACAGGACCTGTGGGACAGTAGTGTCTCCAGAACGTTCCGCCTGTGCTTTAAGCACCAGGCAGGCTCCCATGTTATGCCCCAGCCAGGCCCTGACTTTTCCAGGCCCTCTTGTCCATGGAGCTCCATCAGGCTCCTCCACTGGAAATCCCCAAGCCCCCCGCCTAGGTCGCACAGAACTCGACGCACAAACACCTCCAAGACGTCCTGGAGGAGGATACGTCGCTCACCACCGCGGGGCAGAGCCAATGGGAGATACAAAAAAGGAAGCCTGATAAACAGTTTCCATATCCAACATTTTCCACATTCAATTAGTTTTAAATTAAATAATCTCTCCCTAGGAGAAAAAGGAAAGTTCTCGCTCAGCTCAGCGCAGCCCTGCCAGGTCTCACAAAGCCCACATTGTGGGTGCTGACGGAGAATGAGTCTCCTTGGAGCCCGCCCCTCAATGCCCCCTTTGATATGCACGCTCACAGGCAGCCCCTCCACTGGCCCCTGGATGGGGGAGACACTGGCCCACAGCCACGTGGCCTCTTTGGGGCTCTTGTTGGCTCCCAGGAGCCCAGGGTGGGGGGACTGAGCAGCTCTGGGTGGAGTGAGGCAGCTGCCAAGAAAAACCCTGGGCTGCAGAGGGCAGCACGGGAGGACCTGAGGGGTGGCCCGGACCGCAGAGGGGGGTCCTGCTGCGTCCTGGTGACACATTTGGAACCAACAGTGGAAAGAGCATGGGATTTGCCATCCGCACCTCGGGATTCAAGACCCAAGTCCCATTCCTACTGGCTGGGTGTCCTTAGGTGGGGTACTTGGCCAGTTTGAACCTCATTATTGCCACCTGTAAAATGGGATGCTGCCTGCTAGCCACTTCCTAGGGCTGTGGCAAGGATGACGGAATGAGGCCACAGAACTCGCAGTGGAGATGCGTGAGGCTGTTGGTTTAAAATGGATGTGCATGTGGCATAATAAAGAGTGGGGCCCAGGAGGCTCCGGTTCCCACAGTGGTAGAGCAGTTTTTGTTGGATGGATTCTCCTGCAGATAACAAGGATACACTTGGAAAAAAATAATTTAAAACAAACAAACAAAAAACTTGATAGCACTAGAGAACAACAAAAAGCAGGTAGGAGCTGGAGGAATTGAACCCTTGAGGGAAAGCAGTGCACTGTGAGGGCCACTGTCATCTGGATACTCCCCCAAGGCCACTGTGCAACCCACTTCGTACAGGGCAGCTGGAACTCGGGCAGAAAGCTGCGGTCATATGGGACTGATGCATCAGAGGATGCAGTGTGAGGCTGTCAGAGCATCTGTAAGTTGAGGGGAGAAAGCCTAGAGTGGAAGGAGCCATAAAGACATGATCCTCCAGTGTACACATACACCCATCAAACCCCTGAATTGCACGTGCATTAGGGAGGTGGCAAAGGGTCTCAGAGAAAACAAGAGCTACACAGAGATTTCACCTGCTGCTGACCAAAGCAGGGTTTTGGAATTTGAGTCCCATCAACTTAGAAGAGCTTGATGATCACCTTTGGCTTTCTATTAAAGTCCCAGAAGGGCTTTGCCTTAAGAACAAAGACTAATCCTAAGGACAAAACTGAAGCAGATCCAACCTAATAAAGTGTAGAGCCACACTTCTGCAAACTCAGGGTGAGCAGCTAGTGATTGAAATGCTCTCTAGAACCAAACCCGAAACTTTTCAGAGGAATACAACGGAATCCAGAGTTTCTACGATGTCATCTACAACATCCAATACAATAAAAAATTACTAAATGTTCACAGAAACAGGGAAGTGTCACCCATAGCCTAGAAAAAACCACAGCCAATCCAAACCAACTCTGATATGATCCAGATGTTAGAATCAGCAGATTTAAAAATAGCTTATAAATATGTCCAAAGACTTAAAGGCAAAGATAATCACAATGAACTAACAGAGGGGAAATGCCAATTATAATTAAAAACCAAAAGAAAATTCCAAAACAGAAAAGTATACTGCATGAAATGACAAGTCCCTAGATAGGCTTATTTTTTTTTTAGATGGGATCTTGCTCTGCTGTCCAGGCTGGAGTGCAGTGACATGATCCTGGGCTCAAATCATCTTCCCACCTTAGCCTTGCAAGTAGCTAGGACTATGGCTGTACACCATTGCAACAGGCTAATTGTTTAATGTTTTTGTAGAGAGGGGGTCTTGTTATGTTGCCCAGGCTGGCCTGGAACTCCTGGCCACAAGTGATCCTCCCAGCTCAGCCTTCCAAATCACTGGGATTACTAGCATGAGCCACCACACCCAGCTCCTGGATGGGTTTTTAACAGCAAGTTGGAGATGACAGAAGAAAGACTGAGTGAACTTGAAAACAGATCTATAAAATTATCCAATCTAAATAATAGAAAAAATACTGAAACCAAAGGAAAACAGCCTGGGTGATGTGTGGGATGATATCTGATACATACATAACTGGAGTCCCAGGAGGAGAGAAGAGATAGGAAGCAGAGAAAAAAAAAAAAAAAATCTGAACAAAGCACTAAACCTAAAGGAAGAGATTTAAAACATTCACCAATCAAAAGACTCAGCTAAGAAAATAAAAAGCCAGCCCACTCATTGGGGAAAAATATTTGCAATACATATAAACGACTAAGGACTTGTATCTAGGATACATAAAGATTTAAAAATCCATTGATAAAAAGACAAACAATCCAATTTAAAAATGGACAAAAGGCTTGAGCAAACACTTCACAAAAGCAGTTACACGCAATGAAAATATCACAATTCATCAGGGAAATGCATACTAGATCCACAATGAGATATTCTTTCACACCCACTTAAATGGTTATAAGGTAAAAGACTGACTACACTAAGTGTCGGTGATGACAGGAGAAGCTGGAACGCTCACACATTGCCGCTGGCGGAAATGCAAAACAGTACTCCTCTTTGGAAAACAATTTGTCTCATAAATTTAGACATTCACATATCCTTCAAGTGAACAATTTTACTCCTGGACAATTTACATCAAAATGAAATAAGATGAAAACTTAGGTCCGCACAATGCTTGCACGTGAATACTTGTATAAACTTTATCTGTAATAACCCACACCTGGAAACAACCCAAAATGCCCATGCCTAGGACAATGGATAGACAACCTGGGACCTATTCACACCATGACATGCTACTGCCATGCAGAATAAAAGAACATGCAGCTGACAAGCGCAGCAGCATAGATGGCCCTCAGACACCCTCATGTTGAGCAAAAGAAACTGGCTACAAAACAGTGCCTTCTGCATGGATGTCTATACGGAGTTCAAAGACAGGTAAAATGAATCCAAGGTGATAGACATCAGAACAGCGGCTGGCCATTTGCCCTTGGGGGATATTGACTGGAAGAGACCAGGAGTGATGGAAAAACCTGTTGATTCTAGTGGTGGTTACGTGTGTCAAAGTCATCCAAGTGTGCCCTCATGGTATGTACAGGCTACCGTATATATCACATAGCATATAGGCATGGGGGCTCTGAGGCCAGACTGCCTGGTTTGAACCTCACCTCTGTCACTTCCTATCCTAGCCGCTGCTAACCGTGGACACTTATTTTAGCAAGCTGCCTTGCCTGCAGGCAGAGAGGTGACATGGCAGAAGGGGCCACTGAAGTAGTGGGTGACTTGGCTGCTCCCACCTGCCTGGAGGGCTTCCCAGGTATGAGTTGTTAATTTCTCTCCCCTGGAACTTTCCACAAAGAACTTGATGTGTTTTGGGAGTTGGGAGGGTATTATCTTAGGAATGTTCATTCATTCTCCCAAGGACCTGGTATGGAACTGTGGGTTCCAAGGTTACTTCTGGGGCTCGGTGGGGAGGGTGCTGGTGGCACAGGTAAGCCACACTGGCACGAGGCTGCCCTCTCAGAGGCCAATGTGTGCCCTGGGTTTCCCTAGCTGCCTCATCCAGGCTGAGATGCCTGGGTTGGGAAGATCACCAGCAACCTGCAACCTCAATCATGGTCTTTCCCATCCTTACATTTAAAAAGGACAAGTGCTCTTCAACTTGAGATTCAGTTACCTCCCAAGAAGCTCATCATAAATTGAAAATATTGTAAGCCAAATGCATTTAATACACCTAACCTACCAAAAGAAGACAGCCGGTCTCACCTGCCTTAGATGTGCTCAGAAATCTTACAGTCAGGCAACATTGTCTGGCCACACAATGCCCTGCTGAGAGTAGGGGGGTTCACCCTCATGACTGTGTGGCTGGCCTGGGAGCTACCACTGCTGCCATTGCCCCACATAGCAAGAGGGTGTTGGGCCACAAATTGATAGCTGGGAAAAGATAAAAATTCAAAACCTGATGTATGGTTTCTATTGAATTGTTATGATCACTTCCCCACTGTCATAAAGTCAAACATTCCTAAGTTGAGCTATCATAAGTTAGGGACCCTCTGTGTGTGTGTGTGTGTTCTGACATCCTGGTTTGTTCCTCTTTGTGCTTCACAGCGGGTCTTGCTAGCCAGGCTGGCCAGACACTGATCTCGGTCTGCCGGATGGCCCCGATTCTTCCATTCAGGAGCCGCTTAGGAAGCACGAGGCAAAGTCGTCAGGTTGCCTCCCTTGCTTCCCCTTTGGATGGGAAGCTCTTTAAGGCAGCAGCTGCAACCACAAGGCCCAGGGCCTGCAGCCTCTGAAGGAGGACAAGTGAGCCCTGGTCACTCCCTCTGAGACCTGCCCTTGCCAAAGGGGCTGGAAGCCTGGCTGGGGTAAGACAGCCGCCATCTACCAAACCCTCCAGACGGCCGTCATTTCTTGAGTGCTTTGCACCCCAGAGCTTGTGCAGCTCTGCTGCATCCTCTGTGGCCTGAATGCTCACCCATCATAGCCCAGGAGAAGCGAGGGCTCAGAGGGGCAGAAACTTGGCCAAGGAGCGTGCAGGGCTGGACGCATCCCCCTCCCTAGCCTGGAGTCTTCTGCTGCCGCACTGCCCAAGGGAAGGTGTACTGGGGCCAGCTCAAGAGGGCCATGCTCCTCTTCCTCCAGGGAGGACCCCAGCCAGCTCCGTCCTGCTGCCGCACGGCCCCCAATGCCAGCTTCACTTCTGTCCTCCAATCTGGGGGTGCACAGGGCCTTCTGCCTTCAGCCACCCCATGACTTCTGCCCCACACCCTGCCACCATTTTGGCTGTTAATTTCATGAAGAGGCCGTTGTTCATCTAGATGGTCTTTACAAAACATGTCCCCAGCGAGTGGAAACATTTAGTTAATAATTTAACACTGTGCTGGCTGCTGAATTTTCAGGCCCCCAAATAAGATCGATGGAGCTAACAATTGGCTTATTGAGTTTCCCGGCTCTATTTCCTGAAGACACAGACGCGCGTAGAAGGGACAGAGTCGGAGTTGGGGAGGGGAGCCCTGTGCAGGGGGGAAAATGTAGATGGTATTGATGCGAGTTGTCAAAAATAATTGTTTTATTTTCCCTCGGAATGTTCCAGACATCCCCGGATGCACTGATCCATGACGCTGGCTCTCCAGGAGCAGGAGTTTGGTATTTATGGCGTCTCGCAGCACCCCCGGAGATGGGGATCCGGTAAACGCTCCTGCCTCACACTGGTGCCATCTGTCCCCAAATTGTTTCAGGAATGGGGTGAAGGGAGGGAGAGGCCACCACCTGTACCTCCCTCCAAGGGGCAATGGTGGCTTGGAGGGTGGGCTTGCGGGGTCTGCTTGGGGATTTAGGGGGTACCGTGTGCAGAGGGCCCAGGTAAGAACTCGGGTACCACAGCAGAGGACCCCAAGGAAGACCCAGACCTGGAAGCCCCCACCCGTGTTTTACCCAAAGGAAACAGGGTCACGCTTTACCCATGAAGCCACTTGACAGCAGATTCCAGAGGACAGACCTGCAAAGCCGGGCAGCGAATCCATCCATATGCAGCAGGGATCACCTGCCATTGACAGAGAATCAGACAGAAATTTCACGCGGGTCCCAGGGAGAGTGGGAGGCACGCTCGGGGATGGCATGCTTGTTCCCCCAGCCTGATGGCCCTTCCAACCTCAGCTGCTGCCCAGAACCGCATCTTCCTATGGGACTGAGATGGGCTACCCTAGCACCGGCCCTGGCCAGAGTGGATTCTTCCTCCCTTTGAGTGACAGGGGCTCTCTGAGGATTCCAGCAGCTGGGGAAGGGAACGGTGGGGGAGGTGAGAGGGGGATTTAGCCCCATCTCCCACAGTTCTGAGGGTGGCTGAGGCAGATGGGGTAACTGAGCTCTGCACACCCCCCACCACACACACAATGCAGCCAGGGGTGTTCAGTAGGACTGTCACCTTCACTAGCAAGGTGGGAGGTGTGGGCGAGACAAAGGCGATGGTCTCTCTGAAGCCTTCTTCCACACTCCTTCCCACCTAACTGCCTGAATCCGTTGGTGGGGAACAAAGCCTTGTTGCTCTCTAAGTCCCAGCCTAAGCAGCGCTTCCTCCAGGAATACCCTGCAGATTCACTGGGTGGGTGTCGTGCCCTTTCTGCTCTGCTCTGAGCACTTTCTAGGGTCCTACTGACCACCCAGGATGGTTGCCACTCATCCACCCATCCCTCTGTTCCAGCTTCCAGGCACAGATGTGCGGCAGCCCACCCTGTGCCTCACCCTGGGCAGGGGCCAGGGACGCCGTGACAGGCAGGACCTCTGTCTCTGACGGTACTGTGGTGGGTGGGTGAGCTGTTTCCCGTGGGGGCAGTATCCCACAAAACGTGGTCTGGCTCTCAGCAGCTGGAGGTGAGAGTGGCCAGGAAGTTGCCCTCCAGAGAGAGAAAGCAGGAGATGCCTCTGAGCACCCAGAAAGGCGGGACATGGGGAGGCCACAGAGGAGAGTACACGGAAGTTCCCCTTCAATGGCCTTGAAGGGTGCCTGTCACTCTCACAATGGGTTTCTTCCTGCTTGCTGGGCTCTGGGGAGCTCAGCACAGCCTCATAGAAAAGGGCAGAAATGGTCCACTGCCATCAGACAGCCCTTTCTCTGCTGGCCTGTCCTCATGGGCTCAGCCTGCTGTGGTCAGCTCCAAAGAAAACAGGACGGTGGCATGTGTGTCCATGGTGTGTCCTGCCCAGAGAGGACCCTGGCCTGGCTTGTGCTCAGACACCTTCTGTCCTGGCTGCCTCTGGGGCCCCAGGAGGGCATGGTAGCCACAACCCCCTGGGGTTCACCCAGGCGCTTCCCCAGCCAGCCAAGCGGCCCTCATGGCATGGGACCCTGAGTGGTGGAGGCCGGAGGTGGAGGGGCTGAGCACCCAGAGGTCAAGCCCTGGTGAGATACTCATCAACTGGCCACCCTGGGCAGCCAGACAGATGAGGCAGCTTTCCCTGGGCACCCTATTCCCACTTGGAAAGGAGCCTTTGAAATGAGGAAGTCGGGTTGGAAGCCAGGAGGGCACCTTGGCCCTGGCTTCCTGGTTCACTGCTCAGATAACTGAGGGGTAAACAGAGCACCTGCTCCGTGGACAGCGTGTTTGTGATAAACCCAGAGGCCAAATGTCCTGGGGCCTCAAATTGGGTCCCAGAAGAGCAAGGGAACATCTGTTCCCCACAGGGCTTCTCATCTGAGGTCACAAGAGCCCCTGGCAGGACCACAGAAGCCCTGGCATCTGGGAGGCTTGGGGCCCGGCATGCCCCCTTTTCCTGCCTTGCAAGGATCCTTGCAACTCCTCAAAGAGAATTCGGCTGCACCTGTTTCTCTGGAAGGATGAGAATAGAATAAATGACAGCCGAGGCTAGAACTTCATGAAGCAAGATGTTCCTGTGTGTGCGCACGTGTCTGTGTGAATGTGTGTGTATGTCTGTGTGCATGTGGTGTGTGTGTGCATGTTTATATGTGTACACATATGTGTCTGTGTGTATTAATTTGTGTGCATGTGTTTTTGTGTATTATGTTCACACATGTGCATGCCTGTGTGTGGGCATATGTGTGTACATGTGTCTGTATGCATATCTATGTGTACACAAGTGCCCATGTGTGTCCGTGTGTGTGCCTATCTCTGTGCCCGTGTGTGTGTGCCTGTGTGTGTGCCCATGTGTGTGTGCCCATGTGTGTGTACCCATGTGTGTATACCCGTGTGTGTACCCATGTGTATGTGCCCGTGTATGTATGTGCCCGTGTATGTATGTGCCCGTGTGTGTGCCCATGTGTGTGCCCATGTGTATGTGCCCGTGTGTGCCCGTGTGTGTGCCCATGCACGTGGGTCTGTGCGTGTGACTTTTGTTTCTTTTCCCTTCATCTTTTGTTCCAGCACCAATGCTCAGTGTCAGGCTCCAGGTCACCAGGGTGAGGGGTGGAAATGCCTATTAGCCAGGAACTCTATTCTGTGCTCTCTGGGGATCCCCAACCAGAGAGACCCAGTGGAAAACCGCACAGCATCACACCAAGGGAAAGCCAGCCAGCCTGGGGCAGAGATGGTTGCATGGTGTGTGCCCGCAGCCCCTGTTGGGGGGTTTCCCCCAGCTCCCATCCTAAGGGCCTCTAGCACGAAGGTCCCTGCACACAAAATCATGATTCCTTGATGATGTCTTGGTGACCTGGCATGGCCCCTACTCTAACCCACAAGACCCCAACTTTAGACATTGAGCACCTCCTAAGAACCCTAATGAGCCTGTTCACCCAGAAAAGAGGGTGGCCACAACCTCAGGAGCAGCAGTCGAGTGCCTTCGATGGAGGACTTGGGGGGGATGCTCAGAGCACTGGGGAGAAGAATGCGCCAGCTCTCAGGCAGGGCCTTTCTCTCCTCTCTCCAGAATTAGAATTCACAGGGGGATTCACAGATGCACATGCACACAGACTCACACCAACACACGTGTGCATGTATGCATTCACACACAGAGACTCACACCAATACACATGTGGATGCATACGCTCACACATGCACACAGACTTCAACACACATGTGCATGCATGCATTCACACACAGAGACTCACACCAACACACATGTGCATGCATGCATTCACACACAGAGACTCACAGCAACACACATGTGGATGCATGCGCTCACATAGATTCACACAAACACATGTGCATGAATGTGCACACATGCACACAAACTCACTCCAACACACATGTGCATTCATGCACTCACACAGACTCACACCAACACACATGTGCATGAATGTGCTCTCACACACACAGATTCACACAAACACATGTGTGTGAATGTGCACAGACTCACTCCAACACACATGTGCATACATGCACTCACACACACAGACTCACACCAACACACATGTGCATGCAGGCACTCACACAGACTCACACCAACACACATGTGTATGCATGTGCTCACACACACAGAGATTCACACAAACACATATGTGAGTGAATATGCACACATACACACATACTCACTCCAAAACACATGTACATGCCTGCACTCACACAGACTCACACCAACACACATGTGGATGCATGCACACCAACACACATGTGGATGCATGCACTCACACATGCACACAGATTCACACCAACACACAACTGCATGAATGCACTCAGACTCACACCAACACACATGTGTATGTATGTGTTCATACAGAGATTCACACCAATACACATGTGCATGAATGTGCACACACAGGCTCACTCCATCACACATGTGCATGTATACACTCACACACGTACCTGCACAGACATACTAACACACATGTGCATGCAGGTGCTTACAAATATGCACACACACACTCTCCTCCACATGAACACACACACGCACATGTACACACACAGTTACAGACACATACATGCTCATACACAAAGATACACATGCCTATACCTACACACAGACACCAACATACATATATACACACGTGCACACACGCACACATAAGATACACACACCGATACATATGCATGTCCCCCGCCATCTTGGCACATCAGTAAGCCTGAATGCAGGGGCTGGACCTAGCAGTCAGACCCCACACCCTCTCCCTCTGTCTTCACTGCTCTCAGGCATGGCCGCGGAGACTGGGGTCCTGCCATTCAGCGTCACTGATACTCTGGGCAGGCTGTCAAGACATCATAGGCTCCTCTGTAGGGCTGCCTGGCGGATCCACAACTGACTTCAGGGAGGGGAGTTCATAGGAAGGAGGTTCTGAGGACCAGAGAGAGAGCAGGGCTGGGCCAGTCATGGAGACCAGTCTGAGCTCCCCCACGTTTCAGTGCAGAAGCATGGGGCCCTTGGCCCCCGGGGCCTCCTGTGAACCTGGGCAAAGGTGGCTGGGGTGCCAGGGGAGGTGTGGGCAGCTGGGCCCTGCGGGCTCCTGAGTCCTCCTTGCCCCTGCCAGGCCAGCATCTTCCACCAGGATGCCGGACAGAACGGGGAAGAAGGCTGGATTTTGAAAGAAGTAGGTGTTTTTCTTTGGAAAGTTTATTTGCAGATTTATGTCCAAGGGTGTGTGTGTGTGTGTGTGTGTGTGTTTTAACCTCAGCCAAAGGTTAGATTTCAGATATCCTCCGATGCTCTGTTTGAAGCCCTGTTTATTTGTTTGGATTGGCCAGTCGAAAGTTAAAAGAAATAAACTCTGCTCCCTTTAGAATCCTGTTGAGCACGCTTTCGGACACGCGATGTGCCAACGCAACTGGGCTAAGGACGTGTCCTCTGTGGACGCCCTGAGGGGAGGAACTGTTCCGTGTCCTCCAAGGGCCTCCATGTCCTGCTATTTCCAGGCCAGCCCCCGCCCTCAGTCAATAATGTTCTTTCATTCACTCTCCCAAGCGGAAGGCTGTGAAAAGCCTCCTTCGAAGTGCCTTCCTCGGTGTGGGGACGTGGCTTCCCTTTGCACCCAGACGCCAGCTCCCCAAACACGCCTCCTCTCAGGCCTCAGAGGAGGATGCTGGGGCTGTGCGGGGCAGGGGGAATTCGCATGCTGGGCTCCTTCCAGGCAGGGACAGGGGCCTTGAAGCGAGTTCTCGCAGGGCACCCACCTTCCCAAAGCCACAGCAGAGAACCTGGTCTCCCTGCCGCCCCGTCCTCTCTGTGCCCTTGACATGGCGAGGCTGGTGCTGGGGACTCTGGCTCTGAGCCTACGGGGTCATATTTCTGTTGTTTGTACAGGCACATCCTATGGGGTTGGAAGCATGGACAGCCTTCCGCGGAAGCTCAGGCCATTGCTGATCCTAGTTGGTGACCTCAGAGGCCTCGTTTCCTCATCTGTAAAATGGATTAACAGTACCTGCGGTGCAGGGGGGCTGTTGGAGTGAAATGAGCTAAGTGAGGGCGAGCGTTTGTTAACTCTGTTCCCGGCGAGCACTCGGCGATGACCATTGATGGGCAGAGCTGAGATCCCGTGAGGAGGACGTGGGTGAACCTGGAAGTGGCGGAGGCCACAGTGGTGGCTTCAGTGGAGCAGAGCCCGGCGGTCTCTCAGAAAGCCTGGGCTGGGCTGGTCTCCTCCACTGGGCACAGCCTCTGCAAGGCAGGCGTCATGGCCATTGTAGGCGTCGAGGGATGGTTCCCTGTCCCACTTTCCTCCCCACAAAAGGAGTTGATGGCGCCCAGCCAGGAACCTCAGAGACTCCGTGGGAGCCAGAATTTGAGGACCTGGTCCTCAGCCACGCTTGACTTCAGAAATGTCCCTAGTGACATCTGGGGCTCTCCTCAGAGAATGTGGCGGCGGGAGGGCGGGTTATGGGCATACTCACTGGCCTCGCCATCTCCCCTTGGCCTTTGTGCCCTTCCCGATGGAAACCCCCGACGTGGCGGGACCTGTGGCAGCCCCTACATCCAACCCCAGCAATCCCTGGCTGGGCTGGGCCAGGCCGCAGTTCATCATCTGGAAGCTTCCGCGCCTGCTCTGCCTTCCCTCTTTCCCGAAGGCTCAAGGCCTGGTAAACGCTAGTCCTCAGGGTTTGGGTTATTTTATGAGCCTGTCTCTGTTTGACAGCTGAGGAAGTGGCTGCCCAGGGAGTCACAGGCTCTGCCCTGGCTCACACTGCTGGTAAATAAACCCTGTGCCAGGTCAGCTGCACTTTACGTGTGTTACGCCGTTTGCATTACTTCAAAGAAACACCTGAGGCTGGGTAAAGAAAAGAGGTTTCATCGGCTCATGGTCCTGCAGGCTGTATAAGCATGGCACCAGCATCAGCCCGGCTTCGGGGGAGGCCTCAGGGAGCTTTTACTCACGGCAGAAGGGAAGGGGAGCCCACGTGTGACATGTGATAGAGCAGGCAAGAGGGAGAGGCTGGGGAGGTCCTAGACTCTTTTAAAGCAGATCTCACATGAGCTAAACAAGGGGGGACTCACTCATCACCAATGGAGCCAAGCCATCCATGATCCATGAGCCACTCGCCTCCCGCCAAGCTCCACTTCCAAAATCGGGCATCAGACTTCAACATGAGATTTGGAGGGGATGCACATCCAAACCCCATCACCACATCTGTGACTTTAGCCGTGATGGCTCTCGGCCAAGAGAAGGTTCTAGATGCCTTTGGAGGAAGGCTTTTTGGAGGAGAGGCATCTGTGCTCATCAAAGGGGCAGACTTTTCCTCCCTCACCGTGCTGCTCTAGGTCTGAAGCCTCTTTTCCTGCATCCCCACACGAGCTGGAAAGCTAGGGCACATTTTGGAGCCTGGTTTCCAGACTCTTTGGGTCAGATGCAGCCCCAAGATCCTGAGATCCTGGAGCCAGGCCAAAGCGCTGGCCCTGCTCAGCCTCCCCATTGTGGGAAGTGGCCCCTCCTCCAGCACACAAGGCCCTGGGCTTTCTGAGCCAGACCCCTGCCATGCCAAGGGAGTCTCTGCTACTCCTGCCTCCTCTGCTGCAGCCTCCCTCACCCACACGAGGGCCTCTCTGTGTCTGATGCAGAGGGACAGGCACTCACCTCTCCACGATCCCTCGCTCTCCTCCCCACCAGCCTGCTGCCTGCACTCTGCCACTGTAAGCTGAGGAGGGAGACCACATGACCTGCAATCCCAAGCCTAGATATAGACCCAAGAGAGCTGAAAGCAGTGTTCAGACAAAAACGTGCACACCCATGTTCGTAGCAGCACTGTCCAAAATCGCCAGGAGGTGGAAAGAACTCACAGAGGAGTCTGCAGTGGAGTATTAGCTATGAAAAAGAGTGAGGCACTGGCCCATGCTACAATGAGGAAGAAGCTGGAACACAGATGCTCAGTGAGAGAAGCCAGGCACCAAAGGAGGCAGATCATAGAATTCCATAGAGAGGACGAATCCAGAGGCCGAACAGGGATGGATCAACGGTTGCCAGGGCCTGGGGGGACAGGTGGTGGGGAGTGAGTGCTGCTGGGGTGCAGTCAGGGCCTGGGGGGGACAGGTGGTTGCCAGGGCCTGGGGGACGGGCGGTGGGGCGAGTGCTGCTGGGGTACAGTTTCTCCTGGGGTGGTGAAAACCTTTGGGAAGTAGGCAGAGGTGGTGTTTGCACCACACTGCGGATGTACTAAATGTCACCGAATTACACGCCTTAAAATGGTTAAAATTAGAAATTTATGTTATATGTATTTTGCCACAATAAAAAAAAAATCAACCCTTGAAGTGTAAGACTGACCTAGAATGGAAAAAAGCAACCCATAAATCCCCCAAAGCAAAATAAACCAAACCAAACCCAGGGCGGGCCTTGGCCGTGCCCCCCACGGTTCCCTAGCCGCCCCATGGCCTGCCCCACCCCTGAGCCCCCCACGGCCCCCACCACCCAGACATTAGAGGCCTGGCGATTACTCGCCTAATCCAGCTCCCGCTGTTAACAACAGGGCTGCCTAATTGAAACGTATGAGAAACAATTAAGAGTAATTGGAATCAATTAATAGATGATTTTCTCGGGAGTGAGTACACAGCGCGTGGCAGAATCTCATCACCACTTCCTAGTGCACGCACCACCCAAACCAGGCCAGCCTGGAAAGAGGTGAGCGCATTGTCGGGAAAGCGCGAGATGCAGAGGCCTGAAAATGGGGGAAGGCCATGGCAGGAGGGTCGGGGGCTTGGCCAGACAGAGGTGGGGGACCCTAGGGTGCTCCGGAGCAGGGAGCCTGGCAGGGTGGGACCTCCAAGTCTGTCCCCAGGGCCGGGCTCTATGTTTTAGGGGCATGATAGAGCCGCTGCCTGGGCAGAGAGGTGACCCTCCCTCATCCTGAGAGGTGGAGATATCTGTGTCAGGAGCCTGGAGTCCCTGAGGCCCCCCAGGGCTGTGTGCAGAGCTGGCCACAGACAGGGCTGGGCCACCACTCCCACCCGAGCTGGGAGCCTACTAACAAGGTGGCACTTAACCCACAGCAGAGCCATGGTGAGCCCAGGATGCAGCCCAGGAGCCCTGGGCCCGGGTGCCGGGCAACGGGGAGGGAGGCTCTTCTCTGCCCATTCCCACAGAAGGGGCTGTCAGCGGCCCTGGGCACCAGGATTCCTCTGGGCAGCAAACTAGAGGATTTGGACAAATGTGTTTCCTCTCCAGGGTCTGGCTCCTTAAAGAACGAGGCTCAGAGAAGCCCCTCCCAGCAGCCCCCCTCCAATGCGTGTCCCTTTGTAGTAGTTACTCAGCCTGGAAGTGGAGCCTGGACTATTCGCTCATCTGTTCATTCATTCATTCATTCATTTATTCATTCACTCATGCATGCATGCATCCAACAAACGTACTTTGAACCCCTCTGTACCTGGGGTCCTGCTTGTGGGGGTTCCCTGGTGGGCCGTGTTCTCTGGAGAGAGTCTGCTCATCAGTGGACTCAGGGGTGAAGGGGGTTGCTCGGAATGCCCCCCACCTCTAAGTGTGCCAGGAGGGAACTGCCTTTCTCCAGACTCCAGGCAGCTCCCAGGATGCGCCCTCCCAGGCTGGCAGGGGGAAGGGGCAGTGGAGAAGTTGCACAGCTTCCCCCCTGCAATCCACAGGGGACCAAAGCCCACTCAGGTGCTGGGGGTATGGAGGCCAGGGCAGAGGAAGGCCCCCTCCTAGGCTGAAGGGCAGGAGCAGCTTGTAGGGCTGAGCGGGCTGGCGGCCCCTCCCTTGGCCCCTGGAGCCCGGGTGGGCGCTGGGGACTGTCAATGTGGGGTTTAGTGGGGCCTTATCAGATGGAATCACTGCTATTCTCCGCATTCAGGCCCACTTCCTGTGAGCTGAAAGCCAGGCCCTTATCTCCTCACCCCCTGACCCTGGCAGGCACACCCCAGGCGGCTCCGATTTCTGCCCCAGAGCAGCAGGTGAGAAAGTCTCTGGCTGGAGGCAGAGAGAGGAGGCCCTGAGGGCAGCTTGGGCCTGTGCGAGCCAGGGGCCCCTCCACTCGGCCAGAGATCCAGAGTCTCTGGGGTCTGACTCTCCCTTGCTTAGGAGGCTCTGTCTTGATGACTGCAAGAGCTTCTCAAAAACCCACCCTCCCCAGCAACTTCCCTGGACTGTTTGTTTTCTGTCACTGGACTGGCAAGTGGGTCCTGAGGCTGTGGGGCAGGCGTTGCCTCGGGATTTGAGGTCGGGGGACAAGGGTGTGTCCGAGACCCCAGGATTAGAGAAGCGGCCCCTGCTGAGGCGGCAGCCAGGCAGCCCCGCTGTGCCGAGGGGGGACGTGGTGGGGATGCCTAGGGAGCGAGGGGCAGATGGGATGAAGAGCAGAGGAGAATGGGCTCTGTGCAAGGCCTCTGCTCTCTGTTCAGGGCTACTGTCATTGGCATTATTTTGTTCCTGAAGTCTTACAAGGCCACCAGAGAAGGCCTTGAGCGGATGCCTTGCCGAGTGACAATTCAGAAAAAAAAAGGATGAAGACTTAGGCATGAAAAGCATCTCCAATTTCTAATTTCAGTTTCTGAAGCGTCTGGGGCCTCCTGCTCTGCCTGCCGGCCAGGGCCTCTCTGCTGAGCCCTCAGAGTGTTTGGGGTGTGAGGCCCACCCAGCCTCATTCCCCGCCTCTAGCTTTGCCGCTCGGCTCTGGCCAGGCAAGAGTTAAACTCTGCCATTTGATTTGACAAGCCCAAGGTGAAGTGGGTGACCAGAAGTCTCAAAGGCATCCTTCACCCCTCTTGGCGGAGGGCTCTGCTGCTGTTCTCTGGGCAGACTCTGCCATCATCACTTGTGATCCCAATCAGAGCCCTGGCAGAGGACCTGCATTCTTAAAGGGACAGTGATCTCCAAGCCTCCTTCCAGGGCCATCTGTCCTTTCCCCTGACCCACCTCCTGGGTGCACTTCTTCCCAGCGGGCGGGGCTCGGCTCAGCCCAACACAAGCTCAGCCACGGGCACCTGTGGGTGAGGCAGGGACTGCGTGGGAGCCCAGAGAACGCAGCCCACTGTAACCAGGGGACATCTCCCAGGCGTGCCCCTCTCTCCAGAAGCCGCACTGCCTGGGGTGCCTCCTGCCCACTGTCCTGTGAATGTTTTTCTTCCCACAGCCAGAATCACACTCAACCCACTGGGCCGGGCAGCTGGAAGAGAGGGGTGTGAAGGCTCATCCCAGGCTGGAGGGCTCTGGCACCTGTGGGGCCAGCTCCCTGTGAGCCCATAGCCCCTTCCTCTGCCTGGTTTTCTTGTGATGATGATGTCAGTGGGGCCAGCTCCCTGTGAGCCCATAGCCCCTTCCTCTGCCTGGTTTTCCTGTGATGATGATGAGGTCAGGACGGCTCTAGAGACTGTGCCCCATGATCTGCCTGTTAAGTTACTAAGTGTTGCTACAAACCCCTCGGCCCCTGACACTACAACCTGGGAGACAGCTTGGGTCTCTCCTTCCTGGCTTTCTGTCCGGGGATCCCGTTAATTTCATTCCTGCAAAACTGGACAGTGAGACACAGCTGGGAAGGGGTGGTGGGGTGGTGGGGTGGAGGGGTCCTACCTGGATGCTTGAACCCGCAAATGAAGAAGTGGGAGGAAAGGCCCCCCAGCCCCCCAAATCCAAGCATGTCTGTCTCCTGCCCTAGCGCCATCTGGAGCGCCACCGCGAACACCACCATGCCCGCTGGGCAGCTGTACCCGGCCCAAGGCTGCTGGCCAGTGCTGCTTCCCACCTACACCTGCTGGGACAGGATGTGGTTGGTGCCTTCCCTGGGCAGTTTGGGAGGCCCTTGGGGGCAGAGCTGGTAAGTGTAAGAGGGGTGGAGGGGGTCACAAGTTTCCTTGGAGGGGCCCAGGGTGAAGGCGCCCTTTCATCGCCTGGGAGAAAGGGTCTGGCTGGGTCCCTGCTCTCTGGCCTGGGAGGGGCTGGGGAGTTCCCTACTTGCCAGCATCGGTGCCCTCCCAGGGCAGGCCCCTGTGGATGCCGGGCTTCACGGTCTCACTAAATCTGAACAGCAGGTCCAGGGCTTGGGCTCTGGCGTCTGTGTCTCACCCTTTACGTAGGAAACGGAGGTGCAGGGGTCGGACAACGGCCCAAACCCAAGCCCCCACCTGGCTGCACATTCCGAGTATGAGCTGCGTGAGCTGCTCCATGTGCCCGAGTCCTCAGCAGGCACTGACGCCCAAGCCAAGTCTCTGGGGCCCTGGGGGGGTTTCCTTCCTGGGTCTGATAAAACAGACTCCTGGTCTGAAAGCATCTGTTCAGGCCTCCGTTCTGGGAGACAGCTACACCCTCTGATGGGAGCCGCATCCACCACAGCAGCCCCAGACAGGACCCCTCGGCCGGCAGCACAGGGCCCCGCGCCCTTTGAACCCACAGGATCTCCACCTGCTTTCCACCTGCTTTCCTGAGAGCCCCGGCTGCCAGGCGAGTGACAAAGCTCTGCACATGCCGCTAGCCCTCCCCCAGGAAGGCTGACACAGGCAGGGCCCTGTCATCAAAGCTCCTGGCCCACGACCAAGGAGAGAGCTCTGGTTGTCACTGTTGTCTACTGGGCAGAGGCAGAGACATTGTGAGCACCCCCCCCACTGCATAGGACGGCTCCCCACAACAGAATCATCCAACCACAAATGTCAGCAGTTTCAAGATTAAGAAACCCGACCAGGGAACAAGTCCCTCAGCCACAACAGCTGGGGGTGTGGACAGGGCTGTGGTGCCTGGGGAAAGGGGGCATCTTGGAGCTTCTCGCAGGCCTGGCCTGTTCCCTACTTGGCCCAGCAGGGGCCTCACCTCTGGGACCCCAACACCCAACACATCCAGCTTGCTGGAGGCTCCAGCCCCAGGGCTCGGAGCCCCGCAGGGCTTCCCTCCTGTGAGGGATTCTGGTCCCCAGAGACACCTGCTCCTTTCCCCAAGGAGTCTCTGAGAAAGCCCAGCATTTTCCAGCTTGTTTTCTTGTGTGAACTTGCATTTCTGTGCTGTGGGTGAGGTCACACACTCTGGGCCGCTGAACCCCAAGTGTGGGCTGTGGGTAACAGTGGCCTTGGCTTCCCAGGTCACTGCCAGCACCAGCCAGTGCTGGGAGGCAGGCGAGGAGCCTCCTGGGGCTCTGGTATCACCGTGTGGGGTTACTGTGAATCTCTTGGGGTCTCCCCTGCAGGTGGGAGGGGGCCAAGTGTGGTGGTGGCCCTTTGAGTATGCCTTGGCATCCCCTCTGGCACCCACGCACCATCTGATGTGCCCATCCCTGCCACTGTGACCTCCGCCTCCAAGAAGAGGCTCAGCTTCTGGCCCAGATGTCGTGGGCGGCAGCCGTGTGCAGCGGCTGATACGCTCTGCATCAGTAACCAGATCAGCACTGGGGTCAAATAACTCCCTGTCGGGCAACAGAATCCCTGCCCAGGACCGCCGCCGTTGTTGGTCCTGACCGTGGGATGAGCGCTGAAAGACGACGCCTGTGGGTGGGCCTGGGGAAGGCGGGGCGGGGGCTGAGGGGCCACTGGGACCGGGTGTCTGCATCTAAGGGAGGCAGAGGGGGCAGGACTCCCCCAGGGCCGCCGCCCCACAGAGCTCCAGGCTTCTCCTCGGAAACGGCCTCTCCAGCCGGCCTGTGGCGCCGCCTCCTCCAGCAAAGACCTCACAGGCAGAGTTCTGCGTGGGGCGGCCACACCTGGATTTGGGCTATTTTGTCCCCGAAGTCTTACAAGGCCACCAGAGAAGGTCTTGAGGGGGTGCCCTGCCAAGTGACAATTCAGAACAAAAAAAGATGCAGTCTTAGATATGAAAAGCATTTCCACTTTCCAATGTTAGTTTTGAAGAGTCTGGGGCCTCCTCGCCTTGCCTGCAGGCCGGGCTGACTGCTGAGCTCCCAGAGGCGTTCGGGGTCTGAGGTCAACCCAGTCCCGCTCCAAGCCCTGTGCGTGGGCTCCTCCCAGGGCAGGCGTCTGCGGGGCCCTCACGGCCTGGTGGGGCCTGAAAGCTGATTCCTGCAGAGGGATTTTCTCTCAGAGACAGAGGAGACATTGTGCCTAGTGAGGCTGAGCGTGGCCCAATGGGGGCAGGAGCCCACCTTCTCTGTTCCCGACCCTGAGACAAAGTGGCCCCCCCTGCTGTCAGGCCATGCGGCGGCTGGCGGGGGGCTTGGGAGCCAGAATGCTCCAGAGAGACGACTGCCAGAGGCCTGAAAGCCATAGCCTGTGGTGGCCACTGCTTCGAGGCCTCCTTCCTCCAGACAGAGGCCCTATTCCCCGCTCCTCTAATCAGCCCTCGGGGAGGTGGCACACTCATGAAGATGGGCACAGGGCTGGGTGGGGGCGGTGGTTCTGAGGTGCCAAAGGGGAGGGGATGGGTCACCTCTGCCGTCACCCTTGGTTGACCTCCAGGCCAGGTTGGATTCCAGGGCCAGCTCCCACCACGTCTGGCATCCTCAAACACAAGCCCTTCCCTAGGGCTGACCATGGGCCCTGCAGCAAGCTGAATCATGCTCTTCCTAAAATTCATGCACTCCCAGAACCTAAAAGGTCACATTTTTCTGGAAATAGCATCTTTGCAGATGCAAATTAATCAACATGAGGTCACACGGAATCAGGATGGGCTCTGAACAAGGAAGGAGGGTGTCTTTATAAGAAGACACACAGGGAAGTGCTCATGTGAAGACAGAGGTGGGGATGGAGGTGACGTGTCTAGAAGCCAAGGATGGCCAAGGAGGGCCAAGGATGGTCAAGGATGGCCAAGGAGGGCCAAGGATCATCAAGGATGGCCAAGGAGGGCCAAGGAGGGTCAAGGAGGGCCAAGGAGGGCCAAGGAGGGCCAAGGATGGCCAAGGAGGCCCAAAGAGGGCCAAGGATGGCCAAGCAGGGCCAAGGAGGGCCAAGGATGGCCAAGCAGGGCCAAGGAGGGCCAAGGATGGCCAAGGAGGGCCAAGGAGGGTCAAGGATCATCAAGGATGATGACCAAGGACGGCCAAGGATGGCCAAGCAGGGCCAAGGAGGGCCAAGGATGGCCAAGGATGGCCTAGGATCACCAAAAATCGCCAAGGAAGGCCAAGCAGGGCCAGCAACACCAGACCTGGAGAGGTGGGGGACAGGGTCTCCCTGAGAGCCTCAGAAGAAGCCAACCCTGACCTCCCCTGGATCTCAGGCTTCAGGTCTGTAGAATTGTGAGAGCATACAGTGTGTGGATTGAAGCCACCTAGTTTCTGGTACTTTGTTACAGCAGCTCCAGGAAATAAACACAGTCCCTGAGAGTCACCCAGGGCACTCCTGCTGGGACACCCATCTGGCCAGTGGTCAGGGCTTCAGGTGGGACCATCCAGTGGGACTTGTGTGTGCCTCTACTCTGGGGGCATGGCCAGCCCTCAGCCTCTGCCACAGGGACTCGGTCCACTCCCAGGAAGGGCATCCCCTGCGTTCATCTCCCAGAGAGAGCTGATGCTCAGAGCTGAGCTGGCTCCCTGCAGCTATGCGTACCCTGGGGCTGGCTGATACCTCCTGGGAGCCCGGCCACCTACCCCAGCCGAGCAGCTTACCCAAGTCACTCCTCCCTGGCAGGCTGCTCATTAGAAGAGGGGCTGCAGCTCACAGGCATGAGAGATTTCCGTGGACACACTCCCTGTGTCCCTCAGAAGGATCTGGGGGTTTAGGGGTCACCCCTCCAAGGGATGCATTTTCAGTAATTAAAGAGACAGTGGGGCCTGGAAGAGGCTGAGCCAACTCTGGGCTGGGGGAGAGGTGGTTGGTGGAGTTCAGAGGCCACATATAAGGGCCAGAAACTGCCCTATCAGGTGACCAGTCGTGTGCATCCTCCCCCCGGGACATCAGTATTTTCTCCAGCACCACCCAGGGGCATCTGTTGGCCTGGACCCTCAGGGACTCTGGCCCAGGGCAGGGTTCTGTGTCACACCAGCACAAGGGAGGGCTGGATGTGCTGCCCACCACGATCCGAGTCCCACAGCCGATCTGCTCACTCGCCAAGTTTGAGAATCAAGGCTGGGCATGCAGGGGGTTGGCGACGGAATCAAGGGGGACATACAAGGGGGGGTTGGATGTGCTGCCTACGACCGTCGGAGTCCCACAGCCGATCTGCTCACTCGCCAAGTTTGAGAACCAAGGCCGGGCATGCAGGGGGTTGGCGACGGAATCAAGGGGGACATACAAGGGAGAGTCGGATGTGCTGCCCACCACCATCTGAGTCCCACAGCCTATCTGCTCACTCACAGAGTTTGAGAACCAAGGCCGGGCAGGGAGGGGTGACGACGGAATCAAGGGGGACATCTGTGCTTTAGATCCTAACCCCCATGGAGTCGGAGCCTGCCTGTGCCTGCAGGATCATGCCAGGGCCTCAGCGCTTGGGTGGGGGCCATGTGTCCAGTTCAGAGGCCAGCGTCCAGGGAGGGTGCTGGGTCACTCGGCTGTTCAGATGTTGTCACAGGGGAGCCCGCTGGTTTCTATCCCCGGGGATGAGGCTTCACATCAGGTGCAGTCTTTTGGCCAGGAACGAGGGGATGAGCGAGTGAGCTGTCAGATCCATGTCTGAGGACCCTGAGCCCAGCCAGGAGCATCGCAGGGCGTGTGGAGAGATTGTCTGGGAGTGGGTATAAGGGTTTAGGAAGTCTTTGTGAGGGCCTGTCAAGATGGCCAGGACTGGCAGGCGGGGAAGGGTGGCAAAGGTGGCCTCAGAGAGGAGAGTGAGCCTGGCAGGCTGGGGGCAGCCCTTCAGGAGGAGTCCCCCTCCTTGGGGCTTCTAGTGCCCCAGGTCCCGCTGTGGGTGTCCTGCTCGGCGCCCACTTTGTAGAGTGGCTGGGGAGAGATGGAGACCCCTGGAGGCCCCATGCTCCCTCTTGTCTGCATCGAGGCAACACCAGGACTCGCTTCTTCGGCTGGCAGGAGTGTCCAGGAGGGGCTGGCCCTGCTGCTGGTAGATCTTCCTCCCACCCCAGACAGAGGGAGGGTGGCAACCCCCACCTCAGAAGCCCTTTCTTTCCTTTTCCCAAGATGAAGCTTCTCCTGGTGTCTCAGGAGCATCCGCTGCCCGCAACGTCGGTGGGGTAAGGAGATGTGGACTGTGCAGAGCCGGGGGAGCCCTTGGGGGGGTCTCTGAGCCGAACAGGCCTCTTTGACATCATTACATAAGCCATCCCATTGTCACAGGCCATGGCCAGGAGTTGTAAATACTCAGGGAAAAGCCCTCTTTGCTTTGAGGTTCCGGGATGTGAGACCGTGCAGCTTTCACTGCTCGGGATTAAAGGAAGCCAGGCCTGTGGGGAAGTATAACCGCTCCCGGCACCGGCCCCGCCCTTGACGGTGCTTTTTATGACCGCACATGTGGGTTTCCAGGCGGGAGCTGGGGGTTCCCTGGCCTGGGACCCAGCAAGCACTGGAGGCAGCTGGCAGGGCCCCTGATCCTCACGGACTTCCTCCTCCCTCCGCTGTCTCCCCGGCCTCCCTGGGCTTCCCAGGACAGCGCTCCGTGCCTGCTGTGTGAGGAAGACGCTTTCCCGAGGCAGCTTCTGTTGGCGCCTGGAACAGCTTCCGCTCACCGCGTCTGGTGGCACACACTGCACGGAGGTGAGACTGCAAACGCCGCCCGCCCCACGTGGTGCAGGCTGAGCGCTCTGGTGTTTGTCCGAGCTGTTCCAAGCCCAGGAGGTCGGACTCTCACCGTCGTCTTGGTGATGGCGACCCTGTGTCCTGCCCCACCTCATGGTTGCCCCTGACCTGTACCAGCGAGGCCTTGGGATATGGGTGGGGTGGATCCCGCCATTCCCAAGGGCTAAGTCCCGAGACCCTTTCGAAACCCCGTTTGAAAAGGTGACCATAGCGTATGGCTTCCCACACCAAGTGCACACAGAACACTAACGATAGGCACACGGGCAACACAAAATGGGCTGCTCCATGCTAGGGCGTCACAGAAGCACGGGCCAGAGAGCCGGTGGCTGCCCAGGACCAAAGGGACCCACATTAACATGCTGGGCACCGGGGCCTAGAGCGTGACCAGAGCGTGATTAAAAGAGGCCAGATCACAGGAAGCCCCAGTCCACCGAACCACAGCCAGAAGGTAGAAAGGGAAGAAGGCCATGAACCCCTGCTTAAAAAGAAGACACCACTGCCCTCCCTGTTCCCCATCCTGGGGCACGAATAGGGTGGCGTGTCCTGAGCACTGAGGAGGTGCTGATGGCAGAGGCACAGTGATGGGCGGGGAGCAAGGGATGTGGATTTCTGGGTGACCGGTTGCTGCACCTCGTTAAAGGGTGGCATCTGGGGTAGAAACAGCTCTGAGGACCCCGGCATGGCCTGTGGACTGGGGGCTTTCAGGCACCGGCCTGCACCACACTGGGTGCCGCAGGTCTGGGAGGAAGCTGGACGCACAGGGAGGAAGCTCCGGAGACAGCGGTGGCCTCTCCGCCACTGGCCTCAGAGTGCGGGTGGGTGGGAGTCCTGGGTGCCAGGGAGAGTGAGAGCCCCAGCCAAGGGCACTCACTGGTTCATTCCCGAGGCACAGGAGCCAGAACTGAGGAGCCCAGGAGGCTCAATTGTTTGTAAATTCTGTTTTTACAATGAGTGTGAGATTTATAGGCTCTGGAGGGGAAGAAAATGATGTAACTCGAGTCAATCAACAGCCCGTTTATTCCGGGCCTGTTTCCCCTCTCTCTGAGCTCCCCGGCCACCGCTATACACTCGGCCATGACAGAAAACCACCGCCACCCCCACACACACGTGCACGCCCACACTCACGCACACAATGTGCACAGCACGCACACGCATAGTGCACCCACACACACACGTGCACGCCCACACTCACGCACACAATGTGCACAGCACGCACACGCATAGTGCACCCACACACACAGGTGCACGCCCACACTCACACACACAGTGTGCATAGCACGCACACGCATAGTGCACCCACACACGTGTGCACGCCCACAGTCACGCACACGCATAGTGCACCCACACACATGTGCATGCCCACACTCACGCACACAGTGTGCACAGCACGCACACGCATAGTGCACCCCCACACACGTGCACGCCCACACTCACGCACACAGTGTGCACAGCACACACACGCATAGTGCACCCACACACAAATACGTGTTCACCCACACACTGGGCATATCACAATCACACAGAGCCGCACACATATGTGCAGCCTCACACACGTGCACTCCCCACACACACACGACCTCCAAACACTCTCACACACATCTGCACTCACACACATACTCACGCACATATACACACTCACACACACACCCCCAGACAAACATACAGTTTCACATACATACATGTATGCCAAACACACACACGTGTACCCTTTACACATGTGCTCCCACAAACACACATATATGCACTCACACACAAATGCACACACACACAGACACACACACAAATGCACACACATTGACCCACACATAAATGCACACATGTGCACCCATACACAAGCACACACACTCTTGCACAGCACACACGTTCACACATATACAAACACACATTGTGCAGAGCACACACATGTTCATCACATACAAACACACAGGTGCACTCCCACACATTGTGCACACCCCACACACGTGCATCATACACTCACATATGTGCACCCCCACACAAGCACACATACATGTGCACCGACACACAAACACATGTGCACCACAGACATGCGCACCTACACATTGTGCACACCACACACACAGAGTGCGCACACACACACACGTGTACCCACACACATGTTCACTCACTGTGCACATCACACACAATCACACATAGCCATACACATATGTGCAGCCTCACACACATGTGGAACCCCCCATAAATACGTGACCTCCACTCACACACATCTGCACTCACACACAAATGTACACACACACACACCCGCACAAATATACAGTCTCATGCATGTTCCACAAACACACACACGTACCCTTCACACACACGCCCCCCACAAACCCAAACACATCTGTGCACCCACACACAAATGGATACACTCACATACGAATGTACACACTCACACACGGACCCACACACAAATGCACACACTCACACACGGACCCACACACAAATGCACACACACACGGACCCACACACAAATGCACACACTCACATATGTGTACCGCCACACTCACATACATATAAATATTCACATGCATATTTACCCCTGTGCATGTGTGCACACGTGCTCTCCCGTCAGCCCACCCGGGGTTAAGGCATCTCTGAGGGAGCTTCCACACACACCTCAGATTCCCCTCTCCCAATTTCTCCGATTCCTCTAGTCCTCTTTGTGAAAGTCCCCTGGTCTTGCACAAATGACACCCACGCAGCTCCCATGGTAAGTGATGAGGGCAAACCACAGTGTCCAGGCTCTGCCCCTTGCAGAGGACACAAGTCAGGCTCCATGAGGAAGGGCATGCGTTCATCTTCCTTGGGTGCTTGGGTCAGCCATGCGCCTGACTGGGGGCTGGAGCAGGCAGGCAGGGAGGGCGTGCCAGCCCTCTCCCTCAAAACCACCATCCTCCCCCCGACCTGACCTAGCCAGGCTCCTCTCAGAGGACTTGGCTGGAGCCCCAACTGAGCAGGTGTAGCTCAGAAGCTCTTCCTGTCACAGCAGCAGCTGGGGTGTGTAAGCAGGGCCTCTGAGTAACCTCTGCATGGAGATCGATGGAGATCAAAGAACTTGACCTTATCTCGGGAGGACCTTTGCGCGGGGCCAAGGGGGTGGGTTCAGCAGGAAGGCACTGGGCTTTCCAACAGCGTGAGAGTTTTCTTTAAATAGGCAGGTCCACATTATTGATTCCTCCTCTCTGCCCCTCTCTGTGTCGGGGGGACAGACGCAGACTTTGTGCCCTGAGACGATAATAACAGTGACCGGGGTCACCTGGAAAATGATCTGTTCTCCAAGAACCCTGGTGGCAGCCAGCACACAGGCCCTTCACCCCACCTGCCTGTGACTGCACCTGGGAGGCAACCTGGGCACACAGCCTTTGCAGAGACCAAGCCCCACATTCTCACTCACATACACCTGCATGTTCACACCAGTGTGTGCATGCGTGCATACACACACACACACATCTACTCTTGAGTTGGACCATGAAAATCCCAATGCCTCACACTGAAATTCCTAGGAACCTGTAGGGTTTGGTCCTTCACAAACAATAGTCTCTTTTCCTGTCACAGCCCATTGTGTGTGTCTTGTAATTTGGCACATGTGTGTTATCTTATTTTGGTGCTGCAGTACAGCTAACTAACAGTAGAGGGCAGGCGTAGGTGTACACTCTGCCTGGAACATCCAGGAACAAGGAAGTAGGTCTCTCAAGAGGCTATACCCGGTAGGTGTGGCCACCAGGCCCAGGCACTGTTTTCTAGGGAATGCTGTCTTCATAGTCACCCACTATGCGTAGCCAATGGCTGGCTGACTATGACAATAGTCATCCCTGGGACACTTGGCTGTAAGCCCTGGAGGCTGGAAGGCCCATTCGCCCAACATGGCTGGTCCTGGCTTGTCTAACTACCTGCAAGTATGGGCAGAAAAGGCACCAAAGCTCTGCCGGAAAACCAGTGAAAGCCATGGGAGGAGCGCCCACCTGCTGGTGAACAATGGCTTCCAGGGCCGTGTGGGTGGCTGGGTGGCTCAGAGGAAAGAGCCTCAGATTGGAGGCCAGCAGACCTGGGCTGAACCTTGTGGGGAAGTTAGTGAACCCCCAGGCTTCAATTTCCCCAAGCAGCCAGCAAAGTAGTGGGTCAGAGGAATGCCTGATGCCTCCACACTCTCCTTCCATCCCTGGCGCCGGGGCAACTGGCTAGATGCTGATCCACAGCCCCGGCCTGGGAGGGCTCTCCCCTCTCACTGCCCTGACTGCCAGCCTGGTCCGATGGCCTCAGGCTTCTCTCTCAGCTCTGCCGGACCAGGAGGCAAGGCGTGGTCCCCATCACCCTGCATATCCATCCCCCTGCCCTAAAGACTGACCCTCTCATGGTGGAGAAGGCCAAACATTTTGGAATAAATACCCAAGGATATCAGAAGAAAACAGTGACCTTTTTGCCCTTCCAATGTTGAGCCTTGATGCCAGCTCTTAATCTCTCCCTTGACCTTCAGAAGGGAGAGGAGGATCCCATACTTTAGACCCAATGATCCCTCACATCAAAGCCGTCTCCCAGCTCCCCATCTCTGCCGGGCAGCAGGGAGCCCTGGGCTGTGCCCTTTGGAGCTGGCTGGACCTCCAGCCTCAGCAGTCCCCACTCATGCTAGACGACCTCTGAAAAGTGTTTTTGCTCCCTGGGTTCTGAAAAAAATATTCTCCTCCTGACTTAGCAACAACTCCCGCACAGATAGTCTGAGCAGGACTCACTGGGCTGGAGTTTCTGGATGTCACTCCAAATGTCACGCCACGTTTGTAGCCATTTGCAGCATTAAAAATGTAAATGAATTAATTACAGAGCTCAGGGGCCTTTATTTTACACTCACAGTTACGCTTTTCCTAGGAAAGTGGGGAGAGTGCTGGCAGCAAGCTCAACTCCTTTGGCGTTTTTATTACTTTTTATTGTTACAAATCTTTCAATAGGTAGGGGAAAAGCCCTCCTTTTTGGCATGCCTTAGTTATCCAGATGATGCTGGGGGGATAAGTTCATTTCTGTGACTTGCAATTTGGAAATGTGGTTACTGAGATTTGCTACCTTAGGGAAAGTTCAAAGGTCATGAGGGTTGGTCTGGCGAGGACACAGCAGTGTCTCATATTGGAAAAGAAATTAGACAGATAGATAGATAGATAAAATGATAGATACATAGACAGATGAGTGATAGATGATCATTTGATTGATAATCAATAGATAGCTAATTGATAGATGGATTATCAATTGATTGATAATCGATAATAGATGGTAGAAAAATAATCAATATATAATCAATCAATAGGTGATAGGATGTGTTGAAGCTTCCTTTCCCGCATTTTCTGGTTTAAATTGTAGAAGAATAAGAATAACAACAAAAATTACATGGAAAAAAGTGAATTTGAACCAGATCACAATTTTCTTAAAAAAAAAACAACAACAAAAAACCAACCAACAACACCCAAACTGCTCAAGAATCGAATAAGCTGGAGGGAGCTGTAGGTTAAGAACCGATGGGTCACAGCAGAAAGGAGCTCAGAAGATCTTCTTAATGCAGTTATTAAAAGTCCTATACGTGTCTTCCCTTGTCATTGAATTTCACCACACAATTTAAGGAAAGCCACACAAAAAAAACTTGCAGTAAAAAACTGGGGTATAATTTTCTTCAATCAACTCCGGCTCATGACTGCAATTACCCCGAACCCTTTGCGAGGCTCGCTGTGATGCTCCGGGGACAGGCCTCGGAGCCGCTGTGGGTGGCTTCCTTTCATGTGCCTCTCAAACCCTTCTTTATTGTAAGGTTTCAAATTAGCGCTAGCAGCAATGAGCAAATTTGATAATTCGATCTCAAATTAGTTAATGTAATGTGCCAGTAACCACTAACTAGTGCATTACAAAGAGGAAAATGTATCTTTTTGGAGTTGGGATATAAAGTTAACCAGCCTGTCATTTTGCCTTTGGAAACTTTTCTGGGCCTCTATTAAAAGGGAATAATCCTATAAGAAATGTGCATCCTCAGGGCGCTGGTGGTGTCCGGAGGAGGAGGCAGTGCTCATGGGCGGGCTCCGGGCCGGGGCACCCATGCACGCCCAATGGCTGCCCTCAGACGGCTTCCCAGGAACGGTTGCGTCTGCAGGCCAGGGCTGCTCAGAGTCCCTGGCAGAGTCAAGAGGCAGGAGGGATCCGCCCCATGTGATGGCTTCACTTTCAGAAGTCAGGTGCTGAGAAAGAGTGGGATCTGGATGGAAAGAGGGCGCTGCTAGAAACCCAAAGAACTCCAGACCTGGAGACCTCCAACTGCCTCATGCCGGACACCAGGACCCTGACGGCCACGCCCGCACTCCTGCTTAGCGAGGAAGCCAGCATCGGCAGTGGCTACCAGACAGAAGTCATACTCGTTAGTCCATCCTTGTCAGCTGGGGCTCACTGCAGCCTCACTGAGGGTCCAGCTAGGAATGTCCTTGTCCTCATCTCCTCCCTGTCACTTCTCCCAGGTAAGAGACAGTAAGGTCTCCAAGATCCCTTGTTTAGGTCATAGAAGCAGACAGCCAGGATGCAGACAGCCAGGATGCAAACATCCCTTGTACCAAGTGGCAAGAAAGAAATCATCCTCACCTGGTCACACTGTCCAACCACAGCAGATGATGGGCGCCAGTCTGTGGACAAGCTCAAGCGCATGTAGGGCACTGTCATTACATATGTCACTGCGCCTTGGCTCTACTGTGTCAATGTTTTCTAGCTACACTGTGTCCCTGCTTCTTGCTTACCCTGATACTGCTTCCTGGCTACCCCATGTCACTGCTTCCTGGCTACCCTGACACTGAAACCTGGCTATACTGTGTCACTGTTTCCTGGGTACACGGTGTCACTGTTTTCTGGCTACCTCTTGTCAATGCTTCCCAGCTACACTGTGATCAACTTCCTGGCTACATTGTATCATTACTTCCTGGCTCCACTGTGTCACTGTTTCCTGGCTCCACTGTGTCACTGTTTCCTGTCTACCCTGTGTCACTGTTTCCTGTCTCCACTGTGTCACTGTTTCCTGTCTACCCTGTGTCAATGTTTCCTGGCTACATTGTGTCACTGATTCTTGGCTACACAGGTCCCGTCATCTCTGTTATGTTTTCCACTCAGGTTCCCATCCCAGGTCCTCCCTGTCCTGAATCCCTCCCAGTACTTAGTGTATACCATTGGCACTTCATAAGTGCCCATTCTTCCCTGGAAGCTGGATGGGTGTGCAACTGAGGCTGGGGATCCTGCAGCTTTTGCAGGCTAGACCAGACCCTGCCTTAAGAAATGAAAAGGCAGGTTTCCTCCAGAAGGCAAGGCAACCCCACCCCCACCCCCACAGTGTGGGCAAACCCGGTCAGTGACTCGGGAGAGAAGGATGGGGAAGACTTTCCAGGGCTCCGCTGCGGCCCTGGACTTGCTACTTTAATCAGAGCTGAAAGGTTCCTCCCGCCCCCACCCGCCCTCAGTCAGTGACAGACGATTCCTGCCTGAAACGTTTAAAAAGGAACAGGAGAAGCTCTTTATCTGTGTGGCCTGAGCCCATTTACTCCGAGAGAAAGGCCCAGCCCCTGTCCGACTGAAAGCCACAGCTTGTTCTCTCATCTGATGGATGAAAGGCATTTGGAAGCCTGATACTGTCCCCTGAGATGTCATTCAAATCCTGAGATACCTTCTGCAGGCAGGGCCACCGCCACTCGGGCAACGCATCTCTTTGCCACCCCCACCCCATTCATCCCGGGCCCCTCACCTCGGAGCCCGGCTCTAATCAATACAAACCAGAGTGACCTGTGGGAGTCTCCGATTGGTGGCCAGGAAAGTAAAAACATGATTAGAAATGAAGTCGCCAGGGATGCCCTAAATTGGAGCTCTTTGAAACCAGCCTGGGCAGATCGGCTTTCCTTCATGGAGGGGTTTCTTGTCAGTTTTCATGTAAAGGAAAAAGATGAAAAATGTAAAAGACAAAAGCACTCAGGCCCCTCCTCTCCAGGCTGTGCCATGTTCTCTTGGCTCATTAAAAAAGTACAACAAAGAACAACAACTTGTTAAGTGTTTCCTCTCAGAAAGAACAAAGAGAAAGCCGCAGGTCTTAATGGTTCTTATTGATGGCTTATAAATGTGCCCATGTCCTTCAGCAAGAAGCTCTTCCTACCCAGCCCTCCTTGGTTTGATTCCAAACTCTCCTTCCACCGCCAGCCCCCACCCCTCCCAATCATAATTCAGCTAAACTTTAAAATCTATAGATGCGGCATTCCAGGGTGATGGATTTGCCCCTCTTCCTGAAATTCAAATATAAATCCCCCAGCCTTCTGCGAAGTCACCATGGCAGCTTGATTTATTTGGGCTGCTGTGGAACTGCCCTGTAGAGTTTCAAACACTTGGAAAAGGCAAAGAATGTAGGGAGCGGGAGGGAGGGAGGGAAGCAGGGCAGTCGCGGAGTGAAGCGGGGCAGAGAGAGGAGAAAGAGAGAGAGGCGGTACCAAGTGTCTCACTGCTCTCCCAGTTGGGGTTCCCGGTCCCACTGGCCTTGGAGGAGGGGGGCTTTCCCAGGGGCTGGGGAGGGAGGGTGGGGCTTTGTTCAGAGCGATGCCATGCTCTCAGTCAATCCATCTTTCCCCGGATATGGCTAATCCGCACATTTCTCTTCCTGTGTGATGTTACCATCACTTTATCATAAATGGGCTATGAAGACATTTGGAGCTGCTACTGTTGTAATCTATCCAAGATGAATAGGGCGAAGGCTGAAATAAACTCCCCGTTTCCTGTCCCATCTGTCTGCCAGACTGCGGCTGCAGGTCAGAGGCATCCTCCCTCCAGGCTGGTAATTGCAAAAAACGAAGCAACTGAACCCGAACTAGAAGATCAAAGAGCTCAGGAGATGAGGAGGAGGGGGAGGAACTTTTCTGAGAACAAACTGGCTACGGGGGCGAAGGCGATTAGGGGAAAAAACAACAACACACAAAAACCCCCAGCCTTCCTTCATTGACAGAGAGAGGGAGAGAGAGAGAGAGAGAGAAAACACTCACACACACTTGGCAGATGAAGTTTGCTCCTGGATAGAGCAGGATAACTGTGTGGGGAGGTTGGGGGACTTTGTAAGGTGGGAGGGTTTCAGGAGCTCTCCTTGTCCCCATCCTCATTGTGGCCTTCCTCTGACCTGCAGACTGTCTCTGCTACCTCATTAGCTACACAAAAACAAATCCTTCTGATTCGGTACGGAGACACCATCTCTCTCTCCCTCTCCTTTCCAGGACCGATTTTAG
Organism: Papio anubis; assembly: GCF_008728515.1. Classification (NCBI taxonomy): domain Eukaryota; kingdom Metazoa; phylum Chordata; class Mammalia; order Primates; family Cercopithecidae; genus Papio; species Papio anubis. The sequence goes on along the minus strand of NC_044976.1, from coordinate 2,268,826 downwards.
AAACCGTCCAGGGCACACCAGGGTTGAGAGGAGCCACCCAGAGTGATGCAGACTGTTCCAGCTCTCTAAACCGCCACCCAGACACACGGGTCCTGTCCCTAAAGGTCCGTCCTCTCCCACCACGTGGGGCATCCTTGTTGCGGTCCTGGAAACCCTGCACTCCAGTCTCCCTGGGCCATTCCGGGGTTCAGGTGGTCTGCTCCTTAAGGAACGGTGGCTTGGGTTCATTTTATGTTCCCGCCCCCTCGGTGGGGAGGGACGGCATTCCTGGGCGAGGGTCCCATGCCTGGACCTTATTTCTCGAGGCCTGACACTGGGTGACTCACTAATTACATTTCATATTCAGACGAGTGAAACTCTGCGAGCAACTGATGTTTTCCCCACAATCGGCAATAAATCGCAGCCGGGGCGCGAACAGTGTTCACATTTGCTCCTATTAATGCTTCCTGTCTCTGGACGCTGGGCTGGGTCCAGATTCGCTGCACTACAAGGCTTCCTGCTGGAGGAGCGAGGCCTCTAGGCTGTGTTCCAGTTACAACTGGCAGCTAATGCCTTCACACATTCGCAAATCCCAGGCCCGCCGGGGCAGGAGGCTGCGCGGTTTGCCTGGGGTCAGCAATTGCGGCATGGGCGGCAGCCCCCGGGAGGTGGCTCTGGCCCCCAGGCGGGTGAGTGGAGTGGGGTCCACGCGGCCTGGCAGGCGCAGGCGAGGGGCTTTGAGGGAAGGACTCCTGAGCAGGCCCAAAGGGACTATTTCAAATTTTGGATACAACTTTCCATTCACATCTGAACTCTTCTTTCCAGGTGGTTTCTCTCCCCTGGATGCCTGTGGGGGTGGGGGCAGCAAAGCCTCAGATACTGCCCGGAGATCACTCGCCGGCTCCTTTTCCCGCCCTGCAAGCTGCTCAAGACGTCAGAGGAGGCCAGGCTGGTCAGCACACGGGCTTCTGGTAAGTGCCGCCCTCCCGTCTGGGAGCTGAACTCTCCCCTTCTGACTCACTGCTCAGCGCTGACTCATCGTGACGGCGAGTGGGGCTCCGGCTCCGCGGCGTTTCATAGACAGCGCGGTCACATTCCTTTCCAACAATCGCTCTGGCCTTGATGTCTAAGGCTCCGTGGGCAGCAGGCCTGTGGATGAGGCGGTGGAAACCACATCCTCTTCATCATCCTCTTATGAGGAAGGACACTGACAACTTTGGACAAGGCTGCCCAGTGTCTGCGGGTGCCCTTGGGAGATGGCGTGGGACGCGGTGCCTGTGCCTGCGTGTGCACACCACGTGGGAACACCAACTGGGAACGTGGCCCCTTCACAGGCAAACTCAGGCCTCCTGGAAGTCACAAGTTGATAGCCGTAACCGCCCCTTTTGAAGACGCAAGCCCAAGGCATCCGTGTGTGCATACATATCTGTGTGTGGACCTCTGTCCACACGTGTGTGTTTTGAAAAGCCTTTCTCGCCACATGTTAGGATCACACGTGTTCAAAATCTAGGCACACTTTTCAGAAGTTATTTCTGGAAAAAATGTTGAATCTCGTAACAGCAATAGAAGGAAAATACCACCTCAGCCAACATAAATGTCTCTTTGGAACAAGCCTGAAAAGTGGCGGAATATTTGTGTAAGTTTCAATTCCAGCCTCAGAGCCGGCAGCTTGGCCGAGGCCGGGTTCTGCACAGGAGGGTAGCCGATCCCTTTCCGAAAGCCCCTCACCAGACTTCCAGGAACCCGGAACCCATCCCGGGAACCCAGCCTGCCAGCCTCGGATCCGGATGGGCACCTGATGCGTCCCGCAGGGAGGATGCTGATGTCAGACACCAGCAGGCTGGGGAAGAGTGGCTGTGAGGTGTAGCCACGGGGTGAGAGGCCAGCCTCCAGGATAGGCCTCAGAGGAGGGTGGGGGCTGCCTGCTGTCCTCGGAGCCCTGTGGTCCCACCACACCCGTGCCTGTCCCAGTGATCCTCATGTTGCCGGCCCAGTGAGTGGCTGCTGCTCCCAACCCAGCCATCCTGCAGGCTGCTGAGTGCTGGGCTGCTCCCCCTCGGAGGATGAGCGTGGGAATAACCCAATGGGGAGAGGATGCTGACGGCGCCATGGCCGCCCACTGAGGGCCCGAGATGGGCCAGACTGAGCTCTGTGCTTTGGAGTCAGATCTCATGTAACCCCAGCAGCACCTCCCATTTCACATGTGGGAAGGTGGAGAAGTCGGGATCAGAGAGCAGGGCATCGCATCAGGGAGCAGCTGGGCTGCGATGTGAACCCTACGGTCTGCCCATGAGCCGCGCTCCTGGGCCGGATGCTCCAGAGCCTTCTCAAGCAGCTTGCTTGGGGCTCCATGAGCACCTGGCTGGACGCTGCTGGTCTGGAACCCTGGACAGGGGCCCTGGGAGCTGCCCTGCAAAGGTATAGAGCGACTGCGAGGCACTGGCAGCTTCTCAGCCCCTCTGGACCCAGGGTGGGGTGGGCTGAACATCTGGCCTTCTGGGTCTATCTAGGAGGCAGGGCTGTCTCAGATCTGGGGCCTTCTGAGAAAGATGTTGAACCCAGGCTTCTTTGGAGAAGGAGGCAGATGGAGCCCAGATCACTCTCCCGAGTGGGAAACCAGCTCTGGGGGTGCCTTCAGGGTCAGGCAGACCTGGACTCACCCAACACTTGCCTTTTCTGGCTGTGTCACTTGATGAGCTCCTGAGTCCCTCTGTGCCTCGGTTTCCTTGTTGATTAGATCAGGCCAAGGATTAAATGATGGCAAAGCCGGACCACGCTGGCCGGTTTGGGGCCTGTGGGGATTCTTGATCATTTCTTGTCTTTCTCCTGCTGCAGCTCCAGGCTACCCTGAGATTTGCCTGCTGGGTCTGGGCTTCGTGGCGGAGCCAGGTTGGTGCCTCGGAGCAGAGGGCACAGGACAGAGCGGGCACCAGTGTGGGGGCAGGTTTCCAGGCACTTTGGGAAGAAATAAAATTCCACCCAAGAACCTCTCCCCAGCTGTGGCCTTGGCTCCTCCTGTTTGTTTCCAAAAGTGAAAGAAGGCAAAAGAGTGAGCCGAGGCCCACCGGGAACAACAACGAAGACCCGGCTTCGGAGGCAGCGCCGCGGCCACTGCTGCAGGAGAGCTCTGGTTTCCATTAGTGGGAAGCGACCGCTCAGTCTCAGGTCAGAGCTTGGGCCTTCAGCCCTTGGCGGGTTAACCCTTCCCCACCTCACTGCCCTCACCACAGGCAACGGGCACCCCTGAAGCTGGAGAGTCCTGGGGCCAGGTTCAGCTGAGGACTCCCTGCATCCTGCCACCACCACCAACCACACTGGCGCTCACAAACACACATGCACACTCACATGCACGCACATACGCACACATGTGCCCACACACGCCCACACATCCACACACATATGCATGCCCACATATGCACACACACTTATACATGCACACATGTGCTCACGTCCACACCAGCACACACATGCACACACACACATATATGCACACACACACGCACATACACATGTACATACACAGACATGCATGCACATACACACCCATGCATGCAAACACATATTGCTACACAGGGACACACCACTCCGGAGCCATGTCTTCTGAGGCCAAATGAAGGGTGGGCAGAGGTGGAAAGCCCGGAGAGGTGGCGTGGAGGCCAGAGGAGGCCCCTGGTGAGAAGTGCTTGCTGGCTTGGCAGGTGGAGGGACTTGGGGACCAAGTAACCCAGCTCAGTCAAACATTCTCCTCCGAGGCACTGATGCTGTGTCCTTGAGGAGCCTGCCCTCCCCAACTGGAGCTTGGCTGGGACTCCTCAGCATCCCAGAAGGCCCCTGTGGGCTGATGCCAGAAACAGAGCCAGACTCAGAGGCAGTACAGGGACTATGGCTCCCCTCGAAAGATGGCTCAGGGTCCCCGGGCTCAGCAGAGGGAGGGCGTGTCAGGGGCGGTGACCAGGTGGCTTTAGGAAGATGGGTGGGGGGCACTTAACTCCCAAGGCTGAGGGAGGAGAAAGGTCTGTGCTCACCGCAGGCATCCGGCCTTTGGGCCTCACAGCGCACCCGGCAGGTGTTATCTCCATTAACGGCTGCAGCCGTTGTGGAGGTGGCTGCCACCATGATACCCATTGTACAGATGAGGAGGCAGAGGCAGGAGGGGCATGGCCTGTCTCAACCCGACAGGGATGTGTGTATGTGGCCACAAGTGGACTTTTTGTTTTGAAATTTGGATTCTACTGGGGACAAAGATGACAATAAAGTGTGTGTGCTGCACACAGGAAGGCATGCCCACTGGGTGAGGCTCGGCTCCAAGGGGCTCTCGCTGCAGGTCAGGCTCGCTCCGGGCGGTTGTGCCTGGCCCCTGTGTGAACCTGGAGCTGGCCATGGGGAGAGGCTACTCTTGGGCTTTTCAGAGAATCTGTGGTTGAACCTGGCGCTGGGCGCCACTCCTTCAAGGGGGCCACGCTCCTCCTCCCTGGGTCCCCTCCCCAGCTCCTACCCTTCTCTCTCTCAGGTCCTCCCTCTGACAGCGGCTGAAGCCCTCTGCTTCTAGCCCAGGGCAGCCCTGGCTGCTAGAGTCACAGTCACGTGTTCAAGGGCTGGCCCCTTTCACAAGGTGAGCTGGTCCTGCAGGGATGTGGGAAGTGTCAGAATATAAAAACAACCAGGACAAGGACAGCTCAGCTTACCCCCGTCCAGCAGCTTCTCCAGGTCCAGCTCTTGGCCAGCCCTGTAGCTGCCTCCTCGTTCCATCTCTGTGGTGTTTTACAGATGAGAAATGAGCACAGAGAGGTTAGGAACATTGTCCAGTGCCACAGAACTGGCATGTGCTTGTCTGGGCTGAGAACTCTATGAAGCCTTAGAAGTGCTCCCTGCATACGGAGCGGCGTGGTCAGGCCCCACCTGCACCATGGCTGCCGGGGGCAGAAGGGAAGGATAGGCTCGGGTCTCGCATCCCGGGAAGAATTTCTCCTCAGTGCAGCAGGGAATATCGCCTGGTGATGGACTCAGGTTTTTTTTCCCCATGACCCCCCCACCATTAGTGTTCCCAGAAAGCCGGGGGCTGCTGTGCGCAGAGGAGGTGCACCCTGGGAGCCCCGTCTGCAGGAGAAACTAGAACAGAAACTAGGAACAGATGAGGGACAAAGGAGGGAGGGCAGAAAGTCTGCTGCCCTCAGTTTCTCTCCATCCTTGGGTCGGAAACCTGGGACGGAATGAGTGAGGTCCACAGGGACAGGATCTGGGGGATTCTAGGGGCTGGGGTTGCTCATTCTTTCCCAAGGAGAAGCCAGGGAAAAATTAAGCTCATAAGGAATATCAGGTTCACTGGGCCTGGTGGACTCCAGATCCCAGAGGCAGGGCACCCACACATCTCTCACTGGCACGCACCAGGCCCCCGATAGCTGGGCACCATCATGGCGAATTACATTACATTGCATTACCCAGGGACCGTTATCATGACCATGTTGGGAGAGGAAACTGAGGCACGAAGTTGCCAAAGTCACACAGCCCACAGCACCGGAAGGCAAAGCAGCTCTGTCTATCTGGAGCCCAGAACTGGAGCTGTCCCCTCACTGGACGAGACCTAGAACCCCGTGTTTGCTTCTTTTCAGAGTAGCAAGAAGACACAGCAGAGCTGCCCCCAGGCTGGAGGCTTGCAGGTTGGAGGTGACCACTCTCTAAGCAAACCAGGCACGAGGAAACACATTCGCAAGCCTGAGAAGATGAGTGGTGATTATCGGCAACACAGAAACGGCCTCCTGAACAGGACGGGAAGAATCCCCTCCCCCAACTGCCTCCCTGAGCTGCTCCATTCCCCACGTTCCTGACCTCCTAGGGGAAGGAGCAGGAGGAACCTGAGGCCACCAGAGGGGCCTGGACTGTGGGTGCTGCCGAGTCTGTAGGTGACCCGGTGACCAGCCCAGTTTGCAGGGTTCTGAGATGCTTTCTGGGATGCGGGGCTTTCAGTGGCAACAAAAAGAGCCCACTCGGCAGCCCTGGCAATCCAGGACAGTGGGTCACCCCGCACGGCCTCGCACCACGACGTGGAGTCTGCAGCTGGGCAGCACTGGGCTGGAGGAGGGAGGATGCTGCCAGCATCATGGGGAGGTCACCTGTGAGACGCTGGTGTCTGATTTCCCCTTGGGGGAGGTTTCTTCACTGCTCCGTCCTTGGAAAGGGTCACCCAGTCAGATCACAGAGCCTGGACCATGATCTAAAGCTGAGCGGCACCCACCAAAGACAGTGTTCGCAGTGCTCAGGAGCCCTTGGGCCTTTGTGAGGTGTCTACCTTGGGACTAAAAAAACACCTGTCCTCAGTTGACAGCATGCTGCCTTTGAAACACAGCTCTGTGAGAACACACCTGGCAAAGGCAGTCTTGGGGGCCACGTGGCAGGGACCCCTTTCCTTTCCCAACTCTCACAGGCTGAGCTGCTCTCGCTATGAATGTATGTGGCCTTGGTATGTTCTCCAGCAAGTTTATAAGTGGAGGATGGAGTCGGCTGGGAAGCGAGGCTCAGATCAAGGAGGGTTACCACCAGGATCCCTGCAGAAAGGGGACACAGGCAGAGATGGAGGTAAAATCCTTGAGCTTTAAGGGGTAAGCTCATGGAGCCCTTAAAAAATATGATTGCATTGCAAATGTCGACTTATAGACACAAATATTGTGGAAGGAGGGCACGTTCAGTCTCACACACTGTGGGCTCTTCCATGACCGGCAACCTTAGTCACCTGCACCCTGATCGACCTCTCATCTCTAAAGCCTGCTGGGAGGTGTCTAGGAATGGGAATGAAAATTTACAATGTCCTTTGGTTGTTTAATTTTGAATTTTCTCCCTCATTATTACTGCAACTGAAACGCCTAAGAGGACACCCAGATTTATCTGAAACCAGAAGATGACACGTTTGAAAGATCAAGCATCCATCACAAACATAGGCAGGCCAAGGAGACCAAAACGCATCTAGGACCACGCCAAGCGTCAGTGACGATGTGGAGACATGGAAAGCAGCAGTTCCTTGAAATGGAAAGCAGGAGTCCCATGACCCAGCAGTTCTACTTTCAGGGAAGTCCCCAAGAGAAACAGAAACGTACATCTTCCCAAAAGCTTGAAAATGCATGTTCATAGCAGCATGATTCATAAACATCAAAAAGCAGAAACAGCCTAAATGCCCATCAGTGGATGGTTGGATAAGCACAACATGGCCCCTCCATACGACACAATATTACTCAGCCATAAGAAGGAGTGAAGCACTGGCACAGGCCACAAAGTGGGTGAACCTGGGAACCATGGGACTGAGTGGAAGGAGCCAGTCACAAAAGGTCATGAGCTGTCTGATTCCATTCATCTGAATTTCCAGACTAGGCAAATCCTAGAGATAGAAAGTGGGTTGGTGGTTGCAGAGGCTAGGGGCAGGGGGACAGCGGGAGAATGCAGAGTGAATACTAATGAGTGTGTGGTTTCTTTTTTCAGTGATAAAAATGTACTAAAATTTATTGTGATGGTTGCACAACTCTGTGGCTGAAAACCACTGAATTATACATTTTAATGGAGTGCATTGTTTGCTGTGTGAATCATATCTCAATAAAGCTGTTTTTAAAACGCAATTATTGCACAATGCAAACATTGTTCAGGGTTTCTATTTCTCTGGAATACTTAAAATTTCCCCCAAGTGGCCCAAATCTGTCTGCAGGAGGAGCTATGAGGTAGTAGATTTTGAGGGACAACTTCCATCTATAAGACAAACGTCTGTTGGTGTCCACGTGGCTGTGTCCAGGTGTAAATGAAGGTCGTCCTTCCAGAACCTGTCAGCGCCTGAGTTCTTCCAGACATTGAAGTCTCCCTGGTGAGAGGGGTGCCCTCCTTTCAGCCCCTTGCTTTTTTATATGGGAAACTTCTAACATGTGCACCCCGTGTCCTCGCCTCCTTAAATAAGAGAAATATCAGCAATGTGGGTGTCGTTGTCACTGATTCTGTGCAGTGACACTGTGATGTCCCCAGCACTGAACTGCCCACTGCAGATGGCCCAGCGGTCTTTAGAGCCGGCTTGTGTGGCAGGTCCCATCTCTCTGCTGTCAGGACACCTGATGGCACCTGCCTTCCAAGCGGCAATGAAACCATGTGGTCTTTTGTTCAAGAACATTTCCGTGCAGATTTCTGAAGGACCTGTCCCAGAAGAGGTTCCCACAGACACTGAAATAACAAAACGTCAGCCGCATCACCGCAGGCCCCCAGGAACCGCACGTGCAGAGCCCAGCACTGATGGCCCTCGGCTAACTCCCCCAGCGAGTACTTCCCCCTTGCTTGGGATGTGCTAGAGCTGCAGAGATCAGAGAGCTGGATAGTTAGAACCGTTCACAACCTGGAAGGAAGTGGTGTCTGAGAAAGGCTGTCTCATCCCAGCAGAGAAGGAGTGCTGTGCCAAGGATGCCTCGAGCTTGGGACCATACCCAGCACGTGACCTTGAGGCAGATGCAGAGAGTGTCACTAGTGCCCAGTCCTGTGCCTGGCATAGATGGCTAGTGGCAAAGTGTTAAGTCAACAAGTGAATCAGCAAATAAATGGGCAGAAAAGCAGCCCGGAAGGGGTCCCTTCTAGCATCCTGGATCTCAGTCCCGTTCCGACAGGCGAAGCTGCCAGTCGTCTGCGGAGATGAGGCATGTGATGCGGATCCCAATCTCGTGAAAGTCGCAGAGCTGGGCCTGGCAGTCCTGCCTGCTCCACAATTCCCCACCGTTTTCCACGGGGTGCTTTCTGCCCTGCCCGGGGGCCTCTGACACTTGAAGCATTCAACTATGTTGACTCCACGAAGGATACTATTGACTGATCAACATCCATTAAAACAGCGAGTTTCAGCCAACATCGTGAGCTGCATGTGGGAGGCTGTGGACGAGTGGGCAAACAGACCGGAGATGGTCACCAAAGGAGCATCTGCTTACACCTAATAGGGAGCTGGGCAGTAACCACGGATCGGGCCCTGGGTGTCCAAAACCAAACACCAGTTGGAGGCAGCACAGCCAGGCGGGGCCTGGGCACCTGGGCCTCCTGCATGGGTCCCATCAGGTCCCTGCCTGCACCGGGCTCTGCACGTGCGGTTCCTGGGGGCCTGCGGTGATGCGGCTGACATTTTGTTATTTCAGTGTCTGTGGGAACCTCTTCTGGGACAGGTCCTTCATAAATCTTCATGGAAATGTTCTTGAACAACAGGACCACATCACTTCACTGCTGCTTGGAAGACAGGTGCCAGCCTCCCTGCGTCTGCAGGCTTTCCGGCCTGGAGCACCGCACATGTGGGTTTATTCACCACCCCACCATCCGTTTCTCAACGCGGTTCACTCGATTGGTCAGAAGTGCAGGAAGGCAGAGCACTGTCCTGCTTCAGCTGGGGACACAGACACCGGGTGCCAGGGAGATGGGCCCCCAGTCCTGGGTGGCAGCGGAAGGCAGGCCATGGAGGAATGGGGTCTGCCTGGGTGGCCACCTCCCTAGGCTCCTCCACAACTGTGGTGCTAGGGCTAAGGAGGAGAAGGCCACAGGGGCACCAGGGTGCCCTGAGGTCACTTCCTGCTGCATCTAGAGAATTCCAGAGCATTGGACCCCTGCAGGGAGGTAAGGGGATGGTGAGTATCTGTTAGGAGCCATCAGACGTGCTCACAGAGACACTGACACCGCCCTCCCTTATTTTCACTGTCATCAGTGCACACAAAAGACCTACGTGGGGACATCAAGCAATGCGCTCCAGGCCGTGCCCCTCGTGTGGACGAGCAGTTGAGGACAGTGGCTCTGTGACGCCAGGGATGCAATGCAGGCTTTCATTGTTCATATAAAACGGGGCAGGCATTTGTCTGAGGCTGCAAGTTTGATTTCAACGGATGGAGATCACCTGTCAAGGGAAAGCCAGCTGGAAGACTGCCTTCTATTCTCCCCACTCTCTCAGAGGCAGTGCTGCTCACACGGACACGACCAACCGGGACCGCAGGGCTTGGCTGGGGTCCCGCGTCACTGTCCCCAAGGATTAAATAGCCCATGGCCTCCTTCGCTCCCCAGAGCCTCCCTCAGAAGACAGAGTCTCAGTGCTCCCCAGCGCCTCCCTCAGAAGGCACAGAGTCCCTGCGCTCCCCAGCGCCTCCCTCAGAAGACAGAGTCTCAGTGCTCCCCAGCGCATCCCTCAGAAGGCACACAGAGTCTCAGTGAGATGCACAGCACCCCGCAGGATGGCTGCAGTCCCAAAGACAGGCCGGTGTCTGCCAGGACGTGGGGAAGTTAGGACCCTCACACTCCTGGTTGGAATGTGAACCGGTGCAGCCGCCCTGGAGAACAGTCTGACAGTTCCTCAAAAGTTAAACAAAGCCATCTGACGACCCAGCAATGCCATTCCTAAGAATATGCCCAAGAGTAATGAAGATGTCTCTCGACACAAACATTTGCCCTGGGACGGTCACTACGGCACTCTTCACAACAGCAAAAGGCAACCAAATGTCCATTCGTGGATGGACGCAGACAGAAAATGTGGCTTTCATGCAATGGGGTATTATTGGGCCGTAAAAAGGAATGGGAGACTGACACGTGCTCACCACGGCGAAACCTCAGGAGCCCTATGCTGAGTAGAGAAGTCAGGCCCTAAGGATGGCACATTGTATAGTCCCACTTACAGGAAACGTCCGGAAGAAGCAAATCCACAGAGACAGAGAGCACATTCGTGATCACCAGGGGTTGTGGGGAGAGAAGAAACTGGGAGCAGCTGCTAGTGGTCAGAGGTTTTTTTTTTGGGGGGGTTGAATTGCTCTAAGATTAGACTGGCGAGGGCGTGCCACTCTGTGACTATACTAAAATCTAACACTTCTAAAGGCAAAATTATATGGTATGTGAATTATGACTCAATAAAACTGACATATATATTATAAAGCTGGTATATAAGTATCTATATCAATAAAACTGATATATATGTATATTATATAGGTTTTTATTTATACAGTTGAGCCTGATTATACCCAGATTTTATATTCCTGAATTCGCCTACTTGCTAAAATGTATCTGTGACCCCCAAATCAATACATGAAGTGCACCCAAGGCCATTCCTGTACTTGCACTGAGGGGCGAAGGACCAGGTTGTCCAGCACGTGTGCTCCCAGCTGGGGTCTTCTCTGCCCTCTTGTCTCAGCCCTCACACTGTGACCAGGTGTTCTTTCCAGGCTACTTAGCGCCATGTTTTCCACGTTTGGTTTTTCGCGGCTGATTTCACTGTTTAAAATGGCCCCATGCACAGTGCTAAAGTGCTGTCTGCAGTTCCCAGGCACAGGGAGGCTGCAAGGAGCCTGATGTAGAATTACATGTCTTAGGGCAGCTTAGTTCAGGGGGAGTTACAGTGAGGATGGCTCGACAATGTATCTAGGCACACTTCATGTCACTGAGCTTCTCTTTACTGTGCTTTGCAATATTGCTTTTTTTTTTTTTTTTACGGATGGATACTTTGTGGTAACAAACGGATACTTTATGGCAACCCTGAATCCAACAACTCTACTGGTGCCATTCTTTTAACAGCAGGTGCTTACTTCATGTCACTGTCCCCTTTTTTGGGCAATAAAGTATTTTTAAATTAAGGTATGTACATTGTTTTTAGACACAATGCCTTGCACACCGCACATACTACGGTAGAGCGTAGACCAAAACATTTGTGTCACTGGCTTTATTGAAATATTTATTGCGATAAACCCCGGGAAATCTCTGAGTATGCCTGTGTTAGATAAGGTGTTTTTAAGCAGAACCACATGTAGGACAAGGTTGTTTATTGACCAGTTGATGAAAACGTGACCAGAGGCTTGCAGGAACCTAACCCAGCATTTCTCCTAGGAGCAACAGTTTAGCACCTGCTAATTCGGTGTTCCTGGCAACTCTACAGAACAGAACTGCAGCCGAGAATAGTGAGAATGAACTGTGTACTCATATCAGCAGAACAAACTGCACTCTCATTTAGCCACAAGGCTCTCCAAATTCGGCCGGAGCCAAGTCGGCAGTCCCCCAGTGACCAGCAGGCGCCAGATGGATTTCCACAGGAAGGGCCCCAAACAGGGCGGGCATCAGGAGATATTTCCACAGAATCCCACGGCTGGGAGCTCCTCTGCAGGCCTGGAGCACACAGGAAAACACAGAATGTGGCTGAGGTGTGGTGTGTGCCCCTGTGTGCCTGGGAACACCCTGGACGTCTGGGCCAACTTGGGAGAGTGGCTTTGCTTGGGGTTAGTAACAAGCCATCAGACACAGAGCAGAACCCAGTTTTCTGGCCAGGCCTCCTCTATCCCCTGTCCTGCCCACCTGACATTTTTCAAGTCCTGGATACAGTCTGTAGTTGGGTCTTACAGAGTCCTTGCTAAAGGGAGCTGGGCTCCTCTAGAGGTTTCAGCCTCAGCACGCCGAGATGTCTTCTCTTAAAAATACAAAGACAACTAAGGGTTTAATAAAGGGGTCACTTAAAATGACCAAATCTAACATCCCCTTTTCTTTAAAGCACATATCCCCAACTACAAATGCATTTATTGGCTTTTCATGTATTCATTTGTTTGGCAAGCATTCTTTTCTTCCTTCCCTCTTTATTTATTTATTTTTTTTGTGAGATGGGGTCTTGCTCTGTTGCCCAGGCCGGAGTGCAGTGGTGCAATATCACAGCTCTTTGCAGCCTTGACCTCCAGGTGATCCTCCAACTTCAGCCTCCCGAGTAGCTGGGACTACAGGTACATGCCACCACATCCAGCTAATTTTTAATTGTTTTTGTAGAGACAAGGCCTCGCTAGGTTTCCCAGGCTGGTCTCAAACTCCTGGACTCAAGCAATCTGCCCTCCTTGTCCTCCCAAAGTGTTGGGATTACGGGCATGAGCCACTGTGCCCGGCCCAAACATTTCTTGAACCTCACTCCATGTCAGGCTTGGTGGGGGGTAACGAGTGCAGACTTGCACTTGACAAGCTCCCTTGGTGGAGATGAGAAAATGGGGACTGCCTTCCGGGTGATAAGTGCCAAAAGCAAACAGATAACACCAACTCTTGCTCAGTGGGTAGAGTAATTGACTTCACATGCATCAATGGGGGTGGAGGGATGGTACAAGGTGGAAAAGACAAATAATAACAAAGAGAAAGGAGAGGAAACTCTTAACGATCACATGTGGATCTTGGTAGAGTCAGACACCGGCAGAATCCATTTTCCCCGGCACAAGTGCGCCCCAGTTGCACCGTGGTTCCGAGGCTCCAGGGAATGAAGACTTGCTGGAGGAGGAAATGTACTCATAAGGCTGGAAAACCGCAACTGGGATCTGAAACATCACAGCCACCGCACAGCATCTTCAACAAGGGCCGAGTCAGCGTCTTGAGGGAGAGGAGAGAAATGCTGTGTGCGTTTTGGTGGTAGTGGCGGTCCGAGCACAAAATTCCAGGAAGCCCATTTACAGATCCTGCAGGTCAGACCCTTCACATCCAGACAGCCCTGGCTGGACGGGAGGAGACCGAGCCTGAAGGCCAGAGCACTCTGCTGGGGCCAGGCTCGTCGGAGATGTGGAAGAGACTTACGGCGAAGCGGAAGTCCAAAGACAAAAGCACTTTTTGGCCAAACGTGGTTGGAGAAGCATGAGATAGCCCCTTGGTCTACGATCCCTACAGCTCCAGAACTGGCATTTCTAGGAGATTCCTTTGCCTATTTCCTCACCAGCCCCCAGGAACCAAGGGCCAGGGGTCCAGGCAGCATCCTCAGACCTCAGCCACCAGAATGTTGTCATTGAACAAGCAGGAGAGTCTCTTTAGCTAAGACTGGAAGGAGCGTGTCTGATACAAACTGGGAACCACACAAGCAAAGCTGCTAGCACAATTCGGTGAGGACCCACAACGCGCTGTGGACACACAAAGGCATAACATCCGGGGCTGCCCTGGCCAGCGGCAGTGGGGCAGGGGTTCGATGTCACTTAATTAAAACTAAGTAAAGTGAAAGCTTCCGTGCCTCCATCGAGCAACCAAGCTCATTTCCGGGCTGTGTTGGCCATCGGGGCACCCAGCCCTGCAGCGCTTCCCTCCTCCTGACAGCAAGGCTGTTCTGAGCCTCTGCTGGTGCATTCAGGCCTTCAGGGAGGCAGACAGGCTCTGAGTGCTCAGAACACAAGAGTAGGACAGGGAAGGAGAGGGGTGCAGGACTCGAATACGAGGCACATTTGTGGAGGAAGGTGTCCCCTGCACACTCAGGGTCTCTGATCCATGCCTGATGGGAATCCACTGATTTAAGGAGCGGAAGATGCTGTCACTTACACAAACCCCCAAGCCCCAGAGGTTGAGCTGTCAGAAGCCTTCTCTGGTGCGTGGCCCACACTCGGAATGTCCATCGCCTGGTGCTGCAGAACTCTCGGCAGCTTCCTTAGTGTACCTTGGGTGACGTGCTGGCCCCTGCAGAGCTTGCAATGCAGTCTGGCCGTGTCTCCCTTTGGGGCTTCTATTCCCTTTTTCCTCCTGGAGTGTGGGACTCTGTACTTTCTTCTTCTCTTGGTACCTTACTGCCATTGGGCAGCCCTTCCCCGACTCCCTTCCTGTCCCCCGTTTCCTGCCGCTCCAGACTGCGGTGTTGTAGGTAGGAGGGTAGGAGTCGGCCTGCTGCCAGCTTCAGTTTGACGCCAGGAGCCTCATCCCCTTCTCTTATCCCTTCTGCCACCACCAGCTCCCTACCTGCCTGCTATAAAGCCACCCTTGGTCCTCAAAAATCCTCTCATCAGGTCGGGCGCAGTGGTTCACACCTGTAATCCCACCATTTTGGGAGGCTGAGGTGGGTGGATCACCTGAGGTCAGGAGTTTGAAATCAGCCTGGCCAACATGGCAAAATCCTGTCTCTACTAAAAGTACAAAAATTAGCCTGGCGTGGTGGCAGGCGCCTGAGGTCCCAGCTACTCAGGAGGCTAAGGCAGGAGAATCGCTTAAACCCGGGAGGTGGAGGTTGCGGTGAGCCAAGATCATGCCATTGCACTCCAACCTGGGTGACAGAGAGAGATTCTGTCTCAAAAAAAAAAAAAAAAAAAAAAAAAAAAAAAAATTCCTCTCATCAGACATTGACCTGGACGGGATCTCACTGCTTCGGGGCTCACCTGAAATGGACAGAAATGCTGGTGATGCGAGCTCGAGGAGAAGCTGGGACTTGGAGAGGCCACTGGGCAGAGAGCGGACAGACGACAAGGGCTGACGGCTCCCCTTACGGTTCGTACACCCCACGAGGTCTGAGCTTTGCAAGCATTCAGTGGAAACCATGCTCTCAGGGCCCACACGGCCATTCTGATTTTACTTTCGGTACAGTATTCAATAAATTATGTGAGACAGCCAGCCCTTTACCCTGAAATAGGCTTTGTGTTAGATGAGTTTGCCCAACTGTAGGCTGATATGACTGTCTGAGCACGTTTAAGGCGGGTGAGGCTAAGCTGTGCCGCTCAGTGGGTTTGGTGTGTGAACTGCGTTTTTGAGTTAGGATATTTTCCGCTCGCAGTGGGTTTTTTGGGACTTGCCCCCATTCCAAGTTCAGGAGCAGCTGTACTTAACAACGGCACATGAGCGTTCCACAGAAAGATTCTTCTGAAAACAAATCGGCCCTCCTTCCCGGCCATATCCTTCCTACTCAGCCCCTCTCTGCATCCAGGCTGCCCATCCTGGTCCACACACGACCCCCATGGCTGCCTCTGGCATGTGCCCACTCCGGCCTCACAGGCACCCATGGCCTCCTCTGGCTTTGGTCCCCCTGTTGGAAGCCACTGCTGGCTCCCTCTTGGCCCCCTCCTCTCCCACACATCAAACAGCAGCATGAGGCACCGGGTTAGGGCCGGTGCAGCCTCTCGCCTCCTCCACTCAGACAGGCTCTGGAAGGCCAGGCTGTGCCCATTCCTATCTCTGCCCCCGGCTCCGGTTCTGCACAGAGTGGAAGAAGGATAAGCATTTGTGGGAGAATGGGTGGGTTTCTCTCCAGGTCTCCAGCTCCCTGACTGCCTTTCGGACCATAACGACTTTGAGCACATCTCTAGGAGGATAATGTGGCTCCGGGTCCCTGCAGATGGGAAATGGGGCTGGACGGCAGGTCCAGGGGGCCCTGGACATGTGCCTCACAGCCAGCAGGGACCCATCAATCAAGCCGACAGCCACTTGCCCGGGACACTCTGCCATGACCCGTGCGGTCACGGGATGTAAGGAAGTGAGACCCTCAGGTGGGTCTGAGCAGATGACCACCCAGGCTGAGGCTTGAAAATGGCTCCCGCTGTCCTTTTGGGGAAGTCCCCAGGTTAGGATGGAAGTGGGGCTGTTGAAGCTCTTCCTCCTGCCCAGCCCCACTCAGGTCTTCTGGAACATTCCACTGCATAAGCTCTTCTGATCGGGGAGGGTAGGCCTTGTCTCAGTGGGCTTCTTGTGGGGGCAGGGGTGTCACGTCCCAGTTACCCCAGTTCTCACCATGCACAGCTTGACCCACGGCAGCTCTCCAGAGAGGCAGGAACTTCCCCACTTCACAGGGTTATTCATTCTCCCCTCAGGCTGCACATATGGTGTCTTCAGCCTACAGAATTCTGGAAGAATTTGGAGGAAAAAAGAGCCCATCGCCCAGAAACCCTGTCAACGGAGCTTCCCCCAGACTAAACAAAGCCCACTGTGGGCGAGCGTGGTGCGCAGGCCTCGGAGCCGGGTGGTCAAGCCTGCCGCCACCGGTGGGAGGGAGAGGAGGACACTCGGCTCCTGAGTTACGTCCCCCGGGGTGGTGACAGTGAATGGGGCCCTGTGTTCACTCCGCATATGTGCACAGCTACCTGCACACCTGCATCGAAGGACAGCCTCTTCCCAGCCCCCACACGCTGGGGGTCCTGGAGGTTTGGGGTGCAGGGGGTCCTCCAGGGATCTGGGAGGAAGTCACACCTCCGTGACCTCATCATGGAAGTCCAGAGGGACCAGCCGAGGTGAGGAACCCGGAGAGCTGTCCAGTCCCCCCGCAGCACTGACACCTTCCTACCAATTCTCAGCTGAGCTGCACCCTCATTTAAAGAGGGGAAACTGAGGCCAGGAGGGGCTTACCCTGCAAGCCAGCTGTCCTGCCTACCACCTGATGCCTTTCCTGGATACCCTGTAGCTGTCATGCTGTAATGGCCTGGCTTCTCGCGTTGTGAGCAGGGACCTCATGCATCTCACCTGAGCAGTGCCATGAGTGTACAGATGGGCCTGCCACAACCTGGGTCTCCTGGGAGGCAGAGGTGGCTTTTAAAGAACAATTTCGGACCA
Organism: Papio anubis; assembly: GCF_008728515.1. NCBI lineage: Eukaryota > Metazoa > Chordata > Mammalia > Primates > Cercopithecidae > Papio > Papio anubis. The sequence continues at coordinate 2,251,591 of NC_044976.1, read as the reverse complement.
CAGGCAGAAGAGCACCTCAATGAATGCCCAGTGGGTCTGAGGGTGCAGGGGTGAACCACCCCAGAACCTGCCACAGCCTGCCCGCAGTGACCAGGCAGGGGAAGATGTCCTTGAGACAGGGCCTGACACCGATGGCTGCTTCCGTGGGGTCTACCCCTCTCCCCTGGGTCTGCAGTTCTTAAGGCACGTGGGGTTGGTTCCGGTTTGTGCGTGTGATCAGAGAAAAGAGAAAATAAGAACAAAAACATTGGCCATGCCCGTGATCAGGACCTGGGCTTGGTTTGTGTTTGATTCTTTATGAGCTCTTGGCTCTGAGTCTCTCGTGGGCTTTTCTTGGAGGAGAATGGAGGTGACTTTGTCAATGCTCAACCAAACGCAGCTCAGCCCGCAAGGCCCGGGGGACAGAGGATGGTGCTGGCCGAGGGGGCTCAATCAAACGCAGCTCAGCCCGCAAGGCCCGGGGGACAGAGGACAGCACTGGCTGAGGGCAGGCAGCACGGGAGGAGGTGCCTTTTCCCCCAAGTCCCTCAGGATACTGTTCTAAAGGGGGCTGCTCTGGGGATGTTCCTGGGGGGAAGAGAAAGGGGACACATGGAGGGCCTGGAATGGAGGGCTGTGTTGCTGATGTTGGGACAGAGGGGCTGGACACTGACCCATGGGTTTACCTGGTGATCTGGGAAGTCAGGGGCTCCTGAGGCCCCTCCCTACCTCAGTCCTGTAGCCCCTTTGGAAGAGAAAACCCTGAGGTGGGGTCAGGACTGCCGGAAGTGCCTCTGAAACCACAGCTGGTGAGAAGATGAAGAGAAGGGCTCAATCTGTTTTCTCCCTGGGGAGAAGTCCGAGGATGCCCTCCAGCCTGGATACACCCCCACTCCACAGCGATTCCTAGCCAGCAGACTCTGCCCCCAAGAGAAGCTCTTTACACCTGACAAGGTTTCACCTGTTTACCTGGTAGACAGGTTCTAGGTGGGTGCCATCATTTCTGACTGCCAAGGCTCAGGTGGGCACATGGCAGGAATGCCTGGTCCCAGGGGAGTAAGGAGTCACCACAGTGGGGCAGGGGAATAGCCTAGCCCAGGCTTCTAGAGAAGCCAGAAACCCAATCCTGTCATGTGTTCACAGGTGCACACACAACACGCATGCACTCACACACTTCAGGCACCCATGAGTGTGCTGGGATTACGGGGGTGTCTCCAGGCCCTCAGACACCTGCAGGGGCCGGGTCGCGCCATCGCCTCTCCGAGGGGCAATGTTCACCAGGAGATGGAGAAGCCGGCGAGGGATGGAACAACATCACCGCCAATTCCCGGATCCCTGGCGACCACTGAGCATCCCGCACAAACAGCCGCGCAGGACTCGCCCATAAATCCTGCTCAACAAGCTCTTAACAATGAAATACCCTACTATTAGCCGAGACAACCACTTACTCAAAACAAATACTATTCAGAACGGAGCTCAAACGCATTCCCCTCTGATCATCGGTTCCTGGCCTGGGTACTTCAATCTCTCTATTTATGAAACAATAATGGAATTCTATTTAGCGGCGCAGCGCGGAGTTCACTGCCTCTGATAAGTTTGCATTCCAACTTTGCCCCTGGCCATCGCGCCTTCCTATTACCTCCTTGTCCTGGTTCACAGACAGATGAATCATCACCCAGATAGCAATACAACCTTTACCCACATATTATTATCAAAGCCGGCGTTCACGGTGTTTTCAAAGGTTGCGTGCTGACACAGCTGATGGGCCTGGGATGCGGTGCTGGTCCCGCTGAGCTGGACGGGGTCTCGCTGCTTCTCAGGTGGAGAGGGAGCCCCTGGGCTGCTTGGCTTTCCACAGGCTTCACTGAAGCCCCCTCGCCCCCCAACTTAGGATCCTCTACAGAAGCAGGTTCACTGCTGGTAACTCTGCCCAAACGTGCAGTTTTTCACTCAACACACGTCTGAGCCCCGGCCACGTGCCAGGAGCTGGGCTGGAATATGGGGTCAATAGGATGCCGTCCCTCTCCTCATAGGTGACGTCCCTATGAAAGGCACCTGGATGTTCCCTTGTCCTAGTAATTAGCTGCAGAAAGACAGCCGCACTGAGGCTCCCTCAAGAGTCCAAGTTCATGCCCGGAGCAGAGTGCCTCCGTGACGGCCAGTCCACAGAAGATGAACAGGAAAAGGCCAGCGCCTCCTCCCTCCTCCCACGGGTCCACTCGCCCCTCTCGGCTGCCAGAAACGCACCCAGGCCGTTCAAAGATACAAGAGTTTCGTCGCTTGGCAATGGGACTGTCCTCCTGAGCCCCCACCGATGTGCTGGTGGAGGACATTCAGCCTGGGGTCCCCATTCTTCCCTTCATGCCAATTCTGTGACCCCTGTCTCCTGGGGCCACCCCCACCCCCAAACTTCCACCCCACAGGAAGGGAGGCGGGTTCCTTCGCTATCTGGCCCTGCCTTCCCTTCAGGGGAGGGGAGGACAGACTCTCCTTTCCCCTTCCGTCTGGACAAGCCGCTCTCATCCGGACAGCGCGGTCAAGAGTGAAGGTCACGGTGCCGCTTGCCAGGAGAACTCTCTTCAGCACTCGGGGAACGCTGCGGCCCCAGATAGAGGCGCAGCCGGGCGGAGAGCGACGGCTCAAGTGTGGTTTATCTCTCTGTGTTCTTTGCTTCTCTCTCGCTGGAGACACTGGGCGGAGGATCAAAGGCTGCGGGACAGAGCCGGACACCACTTTGAATCCTAGGAGCTAAAAATGAGCAGGTTTGGAAAGCCCAGGCCTGCTGCACCCGCGTTATCACCTCGGCTCTGCTCTGGCTTTTCGGCATAATAAGCCAAGTGTTGAGTAACAGGACTTGAGGCTGGGCCACGGCAGGTTCCTCCTGGCGATGGCATTGGACAGAACAGCTCAACCCGCTCTCCCCTCAATAAATCCGTCATGCTCCCCAGGTTGTCAGCGTAACCTTGAGAGGCCAGCATCCTGCCAAGGCCTGTGGGCCCAGAAACTCTGCCTTCTCCACCAGCCTTGCTGAAGGGGCCGTGCACCTTCCTGCCGAGTCCTGTGGCCAAGCCCAACACACACAAGATGTAGAGGCATCTTGAGGGTGCCAGGCACTGGATAGGCCCCAAAGGAGCCCCAGGAGAAAGCACCTGCTGTGTGTGGGGGGAGACAGGCCCAGGAGGGGCCCTGGGAGCCTCCCAGGTTGGTCTCGAGCAGTGGCAGGTGCTCTGTTACCTTTGAGGAGAGAAGCAGTTGGAACCAGAGTTTACCTGCTATGTCCAAGCCAGTGGGTCTCAAACTGGAATGCAGCTGTCTCTCCGGGCTTTGACACGGAACCCCCGTCTCCCTCAGTGCTGAGGCTCAGGGGACTTGCATTTCTAACAAGCTCCCCGGCACTGCCAAGAGCTGTCTTGACTCAACACGGGTGCTTCGTAACATTCAGACCTTATTTAAAATGGACACCAATGTGATTACTTAATAGGCAGCCCATGGCCTGGTGAGGCCCCTTCAAGAGGGGATGGGCAGGGGTGGGAGGAGTGTGGGGCTCTGAGGTCTGCGGGGCCTGTGGGCCCCTGGAGCTGGCCCTCCCATGTTCCAGCTGCTAGAACAGTGATGAGAGCGGATGGTGTTTACTGGGGTATCTTCGAAAGGTCAGACGCCTTTCCTTGCCTCCCTTAACCTGCAGACAACCCCATGGCAGCTATTGGAATCCCCGCGGTGCAGCGGAAGCAACAGAAGGGCAGAAGGAGTTGGTCCCCCAGGGGGCCATGTGGGGCCACTGTGAGCGCAGGTGTGTGAGATGCCCAGGCCTCTCCGGGCTCCCTGTTCCTGGGAACGCCCTGACTGGGGTCTCCTGGGCCTGGCTCTCTCCAGTGTCTGAGGCGGCGTTATTGCCACCTCTGAGAGAGGCCGTGTGGGCTGCACTCAGCTGTGCATCGTCCTGGTCACGCCCTGCCTCATGACCTAAGCATCCATCAGGAAACTGCTACTCGTGTCTCCAAGGACTCCGGAAGCGGGTGGGGCCGGTCCTGCCTGGGCGATCCTCCCGCACCTCTCCTCGAAGCCGGAGACAAGGATGGCCTCTCCCAGGCCCCTGGAGTCAGGAGGCCAAGCCGCTCCTATCACATCGTAAGAGGGTTAATAAGGCCCCCGATGAATGATGAGTATGGATTTCTGCACCACTAATTTCCGTAACCATCACTCTTTGAAAGATACCTCGGGCCCCCGGCGCTCCGGGCCCTTCCCAAACAGAGCGGCATTATGTGGCCAAGTTCAGCTCGGCGTATCCCATTTCAGGGATCTCATAGGGCCTGCCTCGGGAAACTGCAATATTTTTGGATCCACAGCTCCCGGCTTGAGTTTCTTCCACGCCCTGTGCGTGGCCCACCACTGCGTCCTGGAGGGATCCTGCAGACAGAGCCAGAGCCACGGGGCTTCTTCGGTGATGCCACCTCTCGCTGTGCCAAGCATTCACCTCTGTCCTCAGCACGGGAGGGGCTGGCCAGACACAGGCTCCTTTGAGCTCAGAAATGTGAGGGCACAAGGGCCGCAAGAGAAAAATCACCACTTCGAACACAGCAGGTGGGGGCAGCGGGCTCTTTGGGGAACCGGTGAATCTCCCCCTCTCTGTGCCTCCTCATCTGTAAGGTGGGGATACTGAGAGGCCCTCCTCTTTGAGCCATTTTGAGCATGGAAGGGGCTGACACCGAGGACCCCCGAGCCCTGTGGACTGGCAGGCAGATCTCTCCCACCCCGTCGCTCCTTCCTTCCCATGTCTACTTCCAAATGGTTGGAAACCTGCCCACCTCATGGGAGCCCCTGCACTGGCCAGCCTTGGAGTCGTAGGGCGTGATGCCCAGGAGAACAGCGCCCAGGTTGGTCACGTCAGTGTGACACATGCACTCTGTGAGTTTTCGTTCAGGAAGATAACTCTGCGCTCACGAGCACACTTTAATGCCAGCAACTGCTCCACAAGGGCAGGCACAGCCGCGGGGGCAGCCCTGGGTGGGAGTGGGGTCCTGGCATCCAGAGAGGGAGTGGGGTCCCGGCACATGGAGGAGGAGTGGGGTCCCGGTGTCCAGAGCGGGAGTGGGGCCCCGGCACACGGAAGGGGAATGGGATCCTGGTACCCGGGGTGGGAGTGGGGTCCCGGCACGTGGGTGGGAGTGGGGTCCCGGCACCCGGGGTGGGAGTGGGGTCTCAGTATCCTGGAGGGATTGAGGTCTGGTGACTTGGATTGAGTGAGGTCCTGGCACCCTGGAGGGAGTGGAGTCCAGTGACCAGGCAGGAGTGGGGTCTCAGCTCCCTGCAGGGAGTGGGGTCCTGACTCTCAGGTGGGAGCGAGGCCCTGGCCTTCTTTCCATCCTTTGCCCTGGAACTAGAGCTGACAACACAGGCACAGCAGTTGTGAAGGCCGTGACTGTCCCATGTTGCCTGGACACGTCCCCTGCTGTCCTGCCCCGGGGCCTTTGCCTGTGCCGTCCCCTCCCCTGGAAGGCTGTCCTTGCTTCTGCCAGCAGCTCCGGGGCTCACCGTGGACCCGCCCAGCTCCTGACCTGCCCGCAGCCCTTGCTACTGTGTCTGTCTCCTCCTGCTGGGCTGTGGGCACCGGGACCGGGTTTCCCTCACCCTAAGCCCACAGCCCTGACACAGGGTGGGCACAGGTGTGGGCGAGGAGGGTGAAATGATTTCTGGAAGCACCAAACAAAAACAGCGCGGGGAAGCAGCACGTGGGAACTCACTGCAGGCAGGTACTTGTGAATTTGTCAACGGACACCCATCTGGCAGCTGCAGGGGCTGCACTCAGACTCCAGTGGGCATCGGGACACCAGGGAGCTTGCCCTCGTGCAGATTTCCAAGCTGAACCCCTCCCTGCCAGTGCACCCAGGAATGTTTAATGCATACCTCGGGGGCCTAGGCAGGGGGCTTGGGCCTCAGTCTCAGCAGCCCTGCTTCTCCCCACCTGTGACCTTATCCGGGGCCTTGTCCGTGGCCACACAGGTGGGTCTCCCTCCACATGGAGGTGTTCCCACCGGAGCCCTGCAGCAGGGGCCGGGCGAAAAGCACAGGAGGGAAGAGGCAGTGGCCACCCCGGGTGCAGCCTCAGCCTCCTCTTCTGCAGGGCTTGGGGTCTTCGGTCAGGGGCTCATGGGTAGCCAGTCAAGTTCCGCTGCCCCCAGGCCCTGTGAGGAGGTGGTGAGCACCCAGGATGGCAGGCCCCTGCCTGCTGTTCTACTCTAGGGGACTTCTGAAGCTTCAAAGACCCAGGAGCAGCAGGCACTGGTCAATGCGGGAGGAGAACACCCAGGAGGCCCCACTTGCTTCCCCAGAAGGGGCAGCCTGGACCCTGCACGTGACATTTGGCCCCGCCCCTTCCAGGGATGTCTGCTCCCTGCTGTGAGGAGGGGAGGGCTGGCTGTCCCTCTGGCTGCAGGACTTGGGTCTTTCTTACCTACACCTTGGAAGTTCCCATCTTTAGAGCCCCTGGGGTGGTGGGGGAGGGGTTATGAGTGGTGGTGGCCTCGGTCCCACCAGGACCCCCAGGTGAGCACAGGCACATTGGTCCCCCGTTTGGGCTGGAGCTGGGCTGGGGACCCACAGGACCCTTTTGCCACCACTCCTGGCCACAGGCTCGGGTCTCAACATCTGGTCGTTCCCAGCCAGGACCCTGGGCTTCAGAAAAAGCCAGCTGGAGCCCTCAAGGTGAGGGTGTTCCCTTCCAGCTGTGGGACGTAGAGCCCAAGGAAGGCCTTCGTCTAGAAACCGAGGTGGAGAGAGACAGAGCGGGGAGTGGGAAGGGTCCCGGCTGTCTGGCCTTGCCCCTGAGCCTGGGTCCACACAGGACGACCAGGGACCTGCTCACAGTGGGCCCCCAGGTCTCAACTGCTTGGCCCACGTGCTGGGCCTGGAGGCATGAGGGTCAGAGGCCAGCCCTCCACAGCCACAACCTCCAATGCCGGAATATCTGGCACCTCTTCCAGGCTAAGACCAGCTGGCTCCTCGGGGGCTCCATTTGTCAAGCATTGTGTAGACAGACTCCTATGGCCGGGCAGCTGGCTGGCCCTGCCTGGCTTTGCGGGCCTTGCCTCTTTGTGGCCCCCACGGCCCTGGGCTTGGTCAGGGCCACCACCCACCCCTGGGCCCAGGGCTCTGCCTCTATAACTCAGCAGTTTATTCTCTCCCTGTGAAACGCGGCGACGCAGCTGCCCTGGCCGGGGTGAGAAACCCTAGGGTGTGCGAGGCTCCGTGCAGGGAACAGCTCCAGTCCCAGTGAATGCAATCCTGGATGCCTGGGGCCTGGAAATGTCTGCGTGGCTGGGAAGTGGAACTCTCTTACGGCGCTCAGGGCATCCTGGAGGTGCCATGGTTTCAACTTCCAAGCGTCCATGCTACCGCCCCAGTGGGGCAGGCCTCCTGTTGACCCCAGGGGGACTCCAGGCCCGCAGGACCTCATGGGCCAGACCAAGGGTGGGAAAATGAGTATGAGGGGAACAGGACCCCAGCACCCAGGAAGGGTGGGCAGACCCAGCTTTGAGTCCCACACTTTCCATCCTCTCCCATCTGAACTGGGTGGCCCCTCCGCCCTCTGTGCCTCTGTTTCCCTGAGTGAGGCTTGCAGGCCTCCTGTGAGTTAAGCGTCCGGCAGGTAGAGGCTGTCAGTATGAAAATGGTGACTAGAATTGCCACCAGCACAGTTGGTGTGGGAGGAACTTGGGGGTGCAGAAGGCTGAACCCCCCAGGCCCTGAGGCCCTCACAGAGGACACGGGGTCCCTGAGCATCCAGCTTTCTCTGGGGGGTCCATGTCCTCTTCTTTCTCCTCTCCTGCCTGTCAGTTCAGGAGGCTGCAGGCTCCGCTGGGTCCAGCTGGTGAGGAGGTGTCACCAAGAAGAGGGAGAATCGTGGCCATGTTACCGTCTGCAGAGCAGAGCAGGGGCTGATGGGAAACAGGAATCCAGGGCTGGAAGATTCTGGAAGGCTTGCATGCCACCCACCCAGGGCTCTGCCGGCGGGGGATGGCCCTTCGGGCTGGGGGCACAACATGCTCTCTGAAGGGTTAACTGCAGTTGCGGTCCCCCTCGGTCCGCAAACACTGACCACTTTATCAACACGTGCTTCCCATTACCCACACAACTTGCAATATTCCTGGTGTCTGTATCAACTTGATTCAATTACTGGGACCACTGTGAGGGAACATTTCCTTCAGGGGAGCAAACGCCCCAGCGCCTGTGGATGAGGCTGTCGTGGGGAATGCTGACTCCATTCCTTGCAAACTCCTGTAATTGACTTTTTAGAAAATGGCATTAGCATTTAAATGGTCCCGTAGTTATGGGGGTGAAGGTTCAGCACAATATGATCAATTTATTGAGCTCGTCAAATGTTCTTTTGATATTTATTTTTCCTTGTGTCACGCCGCAGGGGCCTTCTAGGTTTTCTTGTTGGCGGAGCACGGATCTTTGATTGGGCTCCACGCTCGGCACAGACGAAAACCACGAAGTCCACCTGCCCTGGGGTCTGAGAAGCTCTTGCCGGAGAGGCCAGCGCTGCTTCCCAAGGTGGACATGCCACGTATCCAGGGGAAGCTTTCCTCTGCCATGGCCTGGGAGCAAGGCTGGCGTCTGGACAAGCAGACCTTCATCCAGCCATTTCCAGGGGGAGGAAACCGACCTTGGCCATCCAGGGACCAGAGACGGAGGGGCTCAGACACGCCCCGGGCTCAGGCTGGTTGTGACCATGGCCGATGTGGACGTCGTGGGTGTGGGTGAAGAAGCCTGAGCAAGCGTTTCACAGCACAAGGACCAGAGTCCCACCTGCACCCAGGAAGGCAGGGGACATGTCCGTCCCGAGCTTTGTGAGTCGGGGCGACTCAGCAGCTGCAGCAGGGCTGCTCAGTGGCCTGGGAATGCCTTGCAGAATCACAGGGATCAGGTGAAAATGTAAAATGACCTGAAAGGCAGCCTGGGGAACAATGGGGTGAGGGCAGGGGGCAGAGCTGCTTTCTCAGCCACACCTGGAAGGGTAATCAGAACGCCCAGGTGGCCAGCTGGAGGGGAGAGGCATTGCCCTCCACGGGGCTGGGGCCGGAGGCCCGGGGTGCCCCAGGCCAGACTTTGCTCCCAGCTGCAGTCCACGCAGCCCACCTCACCCCAGCTTTGCCCAGTGGGCTCTGAAAACCTCACCAAGGACCTCGGGAATCTCAGCAGGAAATGCTGGGGGCTGACCCAGAACTCGGGGGGCCAGAGAGTGCCAGCCTGCCTCCCTTGTACCCTGTCCAGGGCACCAGATGAAGCGTTCCATGGTCAAGGGCTGTACCGGCCAGAGAAACCTACCAACATTTGCCTCCGAAAGCCCCAGGCCCAGAGGGGAGCAGGTCACTCAGGGCTTATAGCCCAGGAAGGGCCAGTGTGGTGAGTAGGCGCACCAAGCTCAGAAGCTTCCCCGGCGGCTGCAGACTCCTCAGCCCGGCCTCCAGCTCTGACCCGTCTCAGCTCTGCCCTGGCCTGAGCAGGACCATGCTGGGTTTCCCAGGCTCTGCCGCCCCAGGTTCACAGGTGCTCCCTGAAACCCTTGAGACGCAAGGCCATTTCTAGGAGCAACACGCTGATCCTCCTTTCTGGCTGAGAATGAGCCCTCAGATTCCCCGTTGTAAGGCCACAGAGTCTATCTAAAGACGATCTCTATCAAGACCACACTCCCACGTTCTCAGGGTGCGGGGCACCCCCGGCCGCCCCTTTCCCTGCAGGGCTGAACTCGGGCTGCTGGCAGGGCCCGGCTCCCGAAGGCTTCATACCGACAGTGCCAAGAGAAGCCCGCCCTGGCAAGCCAGCCCCACCTCGCAGTTGCTTTGCTCTCTACAGACTCCTAGGCCACAGGGAAACAAACTCATCATTTTGGCCACGCCTTGTGCTGGTTTTCTCTGAAAATTCTGGCCTAACAGGAGAAAGCCCACCTGGTTCTTCCTCCCTCCCTCTCCAGATAAATACTGCCATCTTAACACTTTAAAACACACGCCCCAGGAACCACTCGGTTTACATAAAAAGCCAGACGGGGGCTGAAAACGCTTGACTCTTTATTTTAAAGGTTCCCAAAAGGCAGATAATGTCTGGGGAACCTGGGACGCTTAATGTCGGTTTGCAAAGGCAAACTGGTGTGCTTCGGCGAGATGTCCCCCAGGCAGGCGATAGAGGGCGCCTCCACCCCAGCTTCCCGGGCGGGCGGTGGGTGGCAGGCGGCGGGCGGCAGCCCCTACCCCAGGCCCAGGCCATGGGAGGAGAGCCCCCAGCTCCAGGCCCCTCCAGGCCGGCTACCCTAGGATGTCGGCATCCCAGCCAGGACCACAGGCCAGGCCCCCAGCGCGCTTCTAACCCTGCGATGTGCCTGCGTCTCTGGGACACGGCGCGGGCCTGGCCCCCAAATCTGAGCCGCATTCCTCCCGCTGAGGCACTTGGGCTTCTGCAGATCCTAACCTCTCAGCTTTGCAGGCTTGGATGTGGGTCGGGAAGGCTGTGTGGCCGCAACACCACCAGCCGGCTTTGCTAGAAGATGCTGGGGGAAGAAGGCGGGAAATGTACTCTTCCTCTGACCTTGAGGTCTGGTCCCCATAACCCTTCGCTACCCGCCCCCTCTCTCTTCCTCTGACCTTGAAGTCTGGTCCCCGTAACCCTTCGCTGCCCGCCCCCTTTCTTCTGTGTGTCTGTCTCTGCTGTGGACTTAGGGGCACCACACAGCATGGGGCAGAGGCCGTTCTCTCCACTGTGGGGAGTGGGCAAGTTGGGTCTGCCTGGGGCTGTCCTGTGCCATAGAGCCCACCTCCAGTGTCTGCTGCAGGAGGGAGGGAGGGAGAGAGGGACACACGGAGGGGCATTAGAGAATGAACAAGGTTTGGGGGGGCAGTTGCGTCCTCCATTGGCCCAAGGCCATTTGCAGCCACCTCAGGCCCTGGCCAAAGACTGGACAGACATTCCCTGGCACCCCCCTTGCAGAGGCAGCTCCGCCTCTAATGGGCAGCTGTGCCTGGGATGGGCTGTGGAGCCCGGGCAGGAGGGAAGGTGACCAGGGGCTGGCTGGCTAGTTCCCACCCACGAGCCCGGCCACTGGGTCAGACCCCTCCAAAACCAAGTGTCGGGAGGGGCAGAGTGAAGACGCACCTGCTGAGAAGCACTGCCTCCCGACCGACCTCACAGCCTCGCCTGTCCCACAGGGAGCCTTCTGCAGCATGGACTCTGCACTGAAAGATGACAGTGTCAAAGAAAAGTCAGAAGGAAGGGAAAGGAGACACCCTCCTCGAACTGCCCTGATACAACCCCACCTCTCAAAACTCAGAAGGAAGGGAAGGGAGGCGCCCGTCCTCAGCCGCCTTTACATGACCACGCCTCTCACTGTACCTGCTCCTTGGAGTGACCCTGGGAGCTAGGGCTGGCGCTGGCTGCCCACCACACTTGTGCCCCCTGGCTGCGGCTGCCTCCTATGCCCCACGTTTGCCAGGCTTCGGGTGGACAACAGTGTCTCCTCCCCAGGCAGAAAGGAAGCTGCATGAGGAGCTTTGCAGTGGCGGTGACCAGCTCTGGTGGCCATGCTGATTCCCGGGTCCCGGGAGATGCCTGCTCTCTTGGTGAGTTTTTTCTGGACACCAAGACCAGGGAGGCTTCAGTGACCTTGGCGATAAGCCTTTCCCCATCTCCCTGAGAAGCTGACCATCCTCAAATGGGTTGAATCGTGGTGAGAGGTGTGCATGGGGCAGCATCAGGGGAATCCTCAGCTAAGTGCCCCCTGGGGCGGGGCTGAGGAACAGGCTTTCCAAACCAGGGGCCCTGTGGTGCTGGCCCCAGGGCACAAAGCACGCCAGGTTCTGCTGAGGGTGACCCTGGCCTGTCCTAAGTCCGACAGTGGGGGGACAAGGTCTCTGGGTCGAGGACCTGTGGGGACCAAGCAAGGAGCCTAGAGCCCCCTCCACACACAGGCAGCCCCCTACTAAGCCAGCTGGTAGGGCCAGCCTGTGTCTGGGGAAGGGCCAGTGCCTGGCACCCACTGACCTCTCCAGGGAAATGTCTGCATGCTGAAGCGTGACCTCCCCAAGCACATGCCTCTTCTAGAACATTCTGGGAACTCACTGCTCAGGCTTGTGAAGTGAGCCAAGGTTTGGAAGCTTTTCATGTGCAAGCCCAAAGCTGCTTCGGTGGTAAGGAGAGAGCTGGTGTCTCATACCCAGAGGCTGGACCTGGGGTTCTCTGTGCAGGTCACCTGTTTGACTGAAGGGTTCATGGCTGACCTGACTGCAGCCCAAGCCCTCTCCTGCAGGCCAGCACTCCTTCTAGAACACCCCTCCACACCCAGGGCTGTGGGCGCACACCCCAGCCTCACGCCAGCCCCAGGCAGACCGGGGCTCCAGTCTCCCTGAGCACCCTGCACTCCCTGGTACAGGGATGGCGTCTGCCTGCTCCTTATCCCTGGTTTCTCTTCCTGAAAGCAGCTCATCGATCTGACCATAGCTCGTCAATCAATCTGGCCATAGCTAATCTGTGAATCCAACCGTAGCTCATCAATGAACCCTATCAGAGCACACCAATCCGATCATAGCTAATCAATCAAGCTGGTCATAGCTCATCAATGAATCCAACCATAGCTTATCAATGAACTTNNNNGATCACAGCACATCAATCTGATCATAACTAATCAATCAAGCTGGTCATAACTCATCAATGAATCCAACCATAGCTCATCAATGAAGCCGATCACAGCACATCAATCTGATCATAACTAATCAATCAAGCTGGTCATAACTCATCAATGAATTCAACCATAGCTCATCAATGAAGCCGATCACAGCACATCAATCCGATCATAGCTAATCAATCAAGCTGGTCATAGCTCATCAATGAATCCAAACGTAGCTCATCAATGAAGCTGATCACAGCACTTCGGTCTGATCATAGCTAATCAATCAATCTGGTCATAACTCATCAATCTGATCATGCCAAGTTGTGAATAACTGATAAAGTTCAAGTCTACTTCTCTCAAGGAGATTAGTGTTTTATTGGGAGGCACAGAAGTCGTCCTTATTTCAATTTCATGTAGTAGACACGTACTTATTTCTAAACAACCATGGCTGGGGTGGGCGTCTTGGTGCCAGCCTGGTCTGGAGCACAGGTGGAGGGTTCTGACCATCGGCAGCTGTAGGAAGGGAGTGTCTCAGCAGCCAGGCCCCCTCCTGGGTGACAGTGCCCACAGCTGCTTTCTCAGGTAGGGGCTGGGTGTGAGCCAGCAAGGCAGATGGCAACATTTCGAGTTGAAGAGGATGTCTGGGCATCTTGCAGTGTCCTCCTAGGGCCCAATTTCTCAGGCTTCTTGACAGTCCGGGAGGCCGATTGCCCCACTTTAGAGACAGTGGGCTGAGGACAGGTGCAGGGACTTGCCTGGTGTTGAACAACAACCCAGGGAAGGCGGCCCGGGCAGTGCTGTCCTCAGCCCAGAGCCAACCTCGCTGGGCAGCCACTCGGCCTCCCAGATTCAGAACTGGGGAGAAAACAAAACTGATGAATGGAGAGGCCCTGAGGGTTCCGCATTGTTTCTGACCAAATTTCCCTGCCTCTGCCCCAGGTGCTGTGAGAACCTCCCCTTGATTTCTCCTGGGAAGAGACCCCTTGGAGACAGGGTGCGTACGGCTTTGGATGGCCAGTCTATCCTGCTTCCCACTTTACCCAGGAACGGGTCTTTCTCCAGGTTCCCTTTCATTCGCATTTACTGTTTTCAAAGCTAAGCAACAGCCTTCATGTCTCAGAGAAGGTCTTAGTTCTTAGTTGGTGCCAGTGTGACCTTAATGCCACAGACTTTGCTGGGGTGAGAGGTGGGTTCTTCCAGCAGCTTCCAGGCTCCAGGTGGGGGTCGAGGGAGGCAACGGAAAGTCTGAGGTGGGAAGGATGAACCTTGTTGGAATGTACGCCGTCCCTCCACACGGGAAACTCGCTGGCTTTCCTCTGGTGCAGGGTTGGACGCTGGCAGTAAGCGTCGGGGACTCGGGCAGAAAACCACTTCCTCTGTGTGCAAACAGAGAACTCTGCGCCCTCCCAGATACACCTGCCGCCGGTGAGACAGGCAGCCACACACTTGAAGACACGTCCCCTGAGACAGCCACTGGGCTGCAAGCACGCACACACATGTGCACACACATCAGGTCATGAGCACACTCATGTGCACACGCCACGTGCAGATGCCAACACGCAAACACACAGAGTCAGCTTCAACAAGCCACAGACTTGGCACTAAGCTGGTGACCCGCTCGGGGCAGCCACCCCTACCCACGCCGTGGGTGTTGAATGTCTCTCTCTGGCCATAACTGGCTTCCACACAGCAACAGAGGACTCACGGGTAACTCTGACGTTCTCATTTAAATGTTCTTGTTTGTTTGTTTGTTGTTTGTTTGTTTTTCACCCTGCTTGTTTTACAAAAACCGTATGGCGTTATCATGATTGGAAAATAAATCAATATTTCTTTTAAAAGACTCGGGATTCCATGAGGTTTTGTCCTGACAGCTCATGCTTCTCTGCTGATGTCCTGGGGAATGGTGTGGACCCACGTTGGTCGTGGGTGCCCGGGGGTGGGAGGAGGGGCTGCCTGTCCACTCCACACTGGCTCAGGGATGTGCTGGCCCCAGAGGCCACTTCCCTGTCCCCAGCCCCTCTGCAGGCCCTGGTCCTTAGGCAGCAGGGGAAGGGGCAGGAGGTGGTGGAGACCCCTTCGTCCCGCCTTCCTTCCTCCACCATCCCGTTCAGCCCCATTCCCCCGACCCTCTGCCCTCCTGCAGCGCCAACCCTCCCTGATGGCTGCCCGTTCCCAGCACATGGCACAGGAGCCTGGAGAGGGGCCGGCACCTTCCTCAGAGCCTCTTGCTCAAGTCTTTCCCTTCATCATCCCCAGAGACAGCCCAATCGCAAGGGGGCTCTGGCCGAGGCAGCTCAGAAGGAAGCCAGCCTGGTGGCAGGGGCAGGCGTGCAGGGCGTCCCGGGCTGAGGCCACCGGGCAGGGCAGCTCTGCAGCCAGTATGGCCACTTGGTCCCTCACCTGGAGCGGCCGGCGCTGCTCACCACAGCTGCTCTATGGCACTGTGAGGGCCTGCCCTTCCTCCCTGCGTTTCAGATCTTAAGGGAGCACATCTACCCTGTCCCGCTGTGGCGGTGGCCTGACCGCAGGCTGTGCAGGACCCAGGGATGACTCATGCTCCAGCTTCTGTCGGGCTTCTGCTCAGCCAAGGGCCTGCGCCTGGGCACGAGACGCCAGTCTTTTCGGGAACGGTGAGCGATGCTTTGAGGCTCCTGGTGACCACCCGCAACCCCGGACTCGGGGTCACAGCTGCCCAAGCGGCCCCTGGTGGCAGCTTCCACGTCCACCTCTTTCGCAAAGTTGACATGGAGAGAAACTGGAGCCAGCCCAGCTGCCCCCACCCCAAAGGTGGACAGGGCTGACGATGACAGACACGGAGCACACGGCCAGCGCTGCGCTCGGCACCGTGTGGCTCCCCGTCTCTGCAGAGCCGGCTGGAGGGAAGCGTGGGGGGATGGGAGAGGCCACAGCTCGCTGAGTGTCTGCAGGAGCCGGGCCACGTTGAGAGGACGCAGGGACGCTTTGTTCCACTGTCCCGTCCCTACTCCGACGTTTCCTGTGGTCCGAACAGCAGAGGTTTTCTGAGTTTCAACGCGTCTGCCAGAGAGGCCAGCAGTCACACTGGAGAAGTTCTCGGGTGGCCAGTTTTCTAAGGGTCCTCAGATCACAATACCCTGGCTGAACCAGACCACAGACTCCAGAGAGGGCGGCCCTGTGGCTGCTGGGTGTCCTGGCTGACTGCGCGCCCCGCCGGGCAGCAGGGAAGTTTCGGGTGCGGCTGAGGTTCCGGGGCCTGTTTCGTGCCCAGCACAGGGATGGTCCATTTGCTAGTGATCACGCGTTAGGTGGGTGCTTAGAAGAGGGGGTTGCTGATGTGAGGAAATGTGCTGCTGCTAAAATACCCTGCATGAATGTGAACTCCGCACAGGCCCCTCGCACACTCTGCAGGCTGCCCCGGGGTCCTGCCTGTGCAGTGGGGTTCATTTGGTTCCCTGTTTCCACCCGGACAGCATTAGGCCTAGGTGTGGCTGCAGGGGTGCAGCCAGGCTGTCCCTGGGAAAGACGCCCCTTTATCCACACAATGTGGGAGATGGCCCATGGGAAGGGTTTGGGTGTTGGAGGAGATGCAGCATGGCCCTGAGGGAGTCTTCTCTGCCCCAGGCAGGGTGGGAGGCTGGAGAACCAGGTGAGGACGGTAAGGCCGGGCTATGATAGGGGTTTAGGGACCTGGGTGGGGTTGGGGAAATAGCCATGAGGATGAGGAGAAGCCTTCACACTGTCTGGGACTTGAATTAGGAATGACCCAGACACAGTTCCTGCAGTCACAAGAGTCTGTCCCAGGCCCTGCCCTGCCCTCCCTCCTTTTCAGAAGAGAGGGTCGCATGGCCTGCTAGCAATGATTGTTGACCTAGAGCTCCCAGATGCACGGACTAGAGCTCCCAGATGCACGGTGTTGGAACAGTGTGTGTGCTCATGTGCACGAGTGTATGGGTCTGCGTTCATGTTTGTGCCTGTGTGTGTTTACACACGGGTTGTGCACATGCAGCTGACAGTACAAGCCTGGGGCTTCCCTTTACTGGGATCCTGTCTCGACAGAGGCACCCAGAGACCCTGCAGTGAGGAGAGGCCTGAGCAAACACATTGCATGGCAGGGAAGGGCCCTGGTGGCCTGGGCTTGGGGGTCCTCGCAGCCTTCCTGGCTGATGTACCTGCTGGCCTCTGAGGTGGGCACGGTGGATACCAGTGTACCCACAGGGAGAGTGAAGCGTGTGGCAGATGACGCCATCCCCGGGTGGCGCAGCAGCCAGGACTCGACTGTTTGGAAGATCCAGCCGTGCGCGGAGCGGCATGGGGTGGGCCACATCCGTTAGTCCCTCTTGGCCCTGAGCACAGGCCCGGCCTCTCCCGAAGCCTCCTCCTGGCCTGGCTCTTGTCTGTCTGGTGGTCATTGTGCAGTGACCACCGGCGGCAGGTGACGAATGGCTCGTGTCAAGTCCTGTCATGCCAATGGGGTCCTGGGGGAAATGCAAGAGGCTCTGAAACCAGCTTTATTACCAACCTGTGGCCACCGAGATGATCAATCAAACTGATCGGTGATGGCAAACACCACGGGGACGAGAGGCGGATGCTGCCAGGGGTCGTGATGGGGGATGGGGAGAAGACGGTGGAGGAAGTGCTGAACTTGACCAAGCCCAGCCCCCTTTTGGGCTCGCTCTCTTTCCATCATCAGGCTGGCCTTGGGGGTCCAGGCTGAGGCGGTCCAGGCAACAGGAGATGTCAGATGGGGCAAAGGGGTGATTTACGGGGCGGCTGGCTCTGTTCTCCACGGAAAAGGGGGAAACTGTGGGGAAACAGGCACCTCTCACTGGCTTTGTTCACGGCACCTTGAGCTGGCCGGGGCTGACGAACTGAACACACTGCCAAGGCCCGGCAGCTTCCCTGGGATGTGAGCTCGGGGCTTCCTGTAGGCCATGGGATGGGACAGCTCGAGGACAGACATCGGCGGAGTTAGGGCCATGGGGCTTTCCTGCGGGTGGGTCCGGGTCTCCGGCCAGTCTTCACGCAGCTGACGGTGCGAGAGGCTCCCACAGCAGAGGCGGCTCAGGGCTGGGCACGAGAAGAGTCCGCTCTCCCCTCCTGAGCTCCCAGAGGTTCAAGGGCTGCTTTCCTTCCTGGGATGGGCCCACGGAGCCCTCCACGAGGCCTGGTCGCTGCTGGAGGCTGCGGTACTGAGACCAGGGCTCCCACCACGGGCCCAACAGCAGGCCTGGCGAGGATGGCGGGGGCGGGGGGGCTGCCGGGGCAGGATGAATCAGACCTCTCTTGGGAAATGACTCCCGCACAAGGACATTTTAGTCAGACATAATTGCAAGGAAAAATAAACCTGCCTTAACAGAAAACAGCTTTCCAGTTGCTTTCCCCCCCCGAAGGCTTTTCAACTCCAGGTTTTGGCAAATCCTGGCTGTGGGTAATTGTCAACACGACATGGTGTCCGGAGACCAAAGCCGGCAGAGCGGAAATGGCACCCACAGTGTGAGAGAGACCCGGGAGGCTGCGGCAGGCACGCGTGTGCTGGCGTGCACGGACCCACAGGGCGCAGCTGGGTCACAGAGAAAGGGAAACACGGTCTTGGCCGCAATGCGAATGGCTCGGGAGGGCATCTCAAGACTCTGACCCCGTGAGAGGAGACTAGGGCCTGGCTGGGTGCCGCCAACTTCCACGCCAGGTGTGCACGGCTCTCCCCAGTTTGGAACGACTCCCCTCCCGCCCCCCTGGCTCTCACTGGTGGTTCTTACGTCACCCTCAGCAAAAGGTCACCTAAAGTCCAGGAGGAAGGTCCCTTTGAGCCCTGCCTGGTCTCTCCTGGAGGGGACCGGATGGCGTTCTTGAGGGAACTGGAGCACTGGATGGGGCCGGCTCTGGCATTTGGTTTGAGCACTGTGCCCAAAACTGCCCCTGCCGAGTGGTGCTGCCTGCGCCAGGACAGGGTGACCCGCTCACCTCGGGGCACGCCGCGTGCCTGACCACTGTTTGTCGGGCAGTCCCAGTAGCCAGGCCCCCCAGGCCCTCCTTCTCCTTGCCCTTTCTTGGGGGTGCCCTGAAGAGGGGTAGGGGTGGGCAGAGGGGCCAGTGAGAGACAGGCAGCCAGGAAGGAGCGAAGGCTGGGGTTTGCCTGTGCCTGTGGGACGCGGTGCCCTCACTTTTTCATTCCTGACATCCGGTTGATCATCTCCAGGAACTTGTTACAAGGTCTGTGAAGCCCATGGCTGACAGGCCAATGTTACTCACTTGGCTGGATTCTGGCAAGCTCAAGTTCATTTACCAGGCAAAATTAATGAGAAAAGAAAGACTTAGATGATGAGATCGTAATTTACGACTTTCACTGGGCCTGTCTCCTGCTCCCGGTGCGCGGCGGCACATTTCATCTGAAACAGCAGCCACCTAAGCGTCCAGAACGGCTCTGCCGGGCGCACCTGGGAGCCAGCCAGATCCGTGCTCCTGCTGAGCTGGGGGATGCTCGGAGTCCAACCGTGTTGTCTGTACATGACAAGTGTTCACAACACCCATCTCAAATCTCGAGCAAAAGCAGCAAATTCCCAGCGTATCTGTGCACGCTGCATCCCCAGAGCAAGAACGGCTTTAGCAGATGCCGTGTGTCCCAAGCTGGCTGTCTCAGGACCCGGGACCCACACCCTGACATGCCTCCTCGTGCCTCCATGCCCTCGACACCACTGCCCCCGAACATACAAAGGAGAAGAATGTAATGGAAAAGCCAGCCATGCAGCAGCAAAATAAACCTTCCCTAATGGCTACCAAACTTGCTGGGTGTCAGCTCCAGCGACTTTGTGCAGACAGAGTCTGTAATAATCACGCAGCTCGCAGACAAGGCCTCGCTCCGGCAGGAGCCAACGTGACAGAGCCTGGAAGGCAGGTGCTACTGTAATTAGCTATTGTTTGACTATCAAAAGTCAGGGCTGATTAAAGCCACTAAGCACAAGTGCACTATTTTATTTCAAAGAATATTATGAACTGCACGCTGGGGCCCTTTCAGAACGGACCTTCCTTCCGCAGCCGGCTAAGAGCCCATGCCAGCAGTAATCAAACGCAAAATCTGCATAAACCTTCAGGGTTTAATTCAAGCAGAGACCTTTCATTAGAAATATGTTACTTTATGAAATCTGGTCGCCAGCAAGGGGAGAGAAATGTGACTTCTTAAGAAAAGTGAATGGCACCTCTTTAGTGATTAACCCGAGATTAATGGAGGCCCCCACTGCTCGGCCTAAGTCCATTTTATTGCTAATTCATTTAGGTACCATTTCAGAGATGCCTGATGAAAGTTACCTGCCAGGGCGTCAGGTTTTGGCAAGCGAGGATAGCCATTATGGTCAAATCCCAAATACACTTTTTATTACAGAAGCTTTGAAAAGTGTCTTATATTCGTCTTTTCCTCCCTTCTTTCTTAGGGACTTTCTATTTAATGTACTCAATTAGTTAAAAATTTGGATCCTAATTCACTGATCAGAGATGGATGTGGCTGGTTCCCTTTCAGCAGCTGTTTTTTTTTTTTTTTACCTCCCCATGCCAAGTCCACGGTGACAGAGTGGTGCCTGGGACACACGCACACAACACTTACATGCCACACGTGCACATGCACCTACCCACACGTAGGCTAGAACCCCCATATAAGCAGCCCATATACACACACACTCACATTTACATGCACACACACCTACCCACACATGTGAACACATGAGCATGTACCCTTATATATGTAGCCCACAAGCACCCACCCATGCACACACATGTGCTTACATGCTCATCCATGCACATGCACCTGCCACACACGCGCACACACACACACACAGAGGAATGTACCCTCATAGATGCAGGCCATGCACACATATGCATGCACACACACACGCTTACATGCCCACACATGCACACACACCTACCCACACGTGCACACACAGGCATGTACCCTTATATATGCAGCCCCCATGCACCCACACATGTGCATGTACCCTCATATATGCAGCTCATACACACATGCATGCACACACACACATTCACTCGCACCTACCCACACGCAAGCACACGTGTGTGTGCACCCTCATATGTGCACCTCTTCCACA
Source organism: Papio anubis (assembly GCF_008728515.1). Taxonomy (NCBI): domain Eukaryota; kingdom Metazoa; phylum Chordata; class Mammalia; order Primates; family Cercopithecidae; genus Papio; species Papio anubis. The sequence continues at coordinate 2,230,885 of NC_044976.1, read as the reverse complement.
CACAGATCAGAGTATGCCAAGGGCACCACGGGTGGGATCATAAGAGATGTGGAAGTGTCGCTGCTGCTCCCCACTCCTGCCCAGAAGGCACCTCGAATGGCAGAACAGATTTTCTTCTGGGCATCGGGGTGGTGATCCAAGGTTGGTGTCCTGGGGAGGCAGCCTCCCCATACCCAACAAAGAAACCAGCGTTGGGGGATGGTTAAGAGCCGGGTAAAAACCTACTCTGCCATGTTGCCCACCTCATCCTTGCCCCTGCTCCCCACTGCCCCGGACTCCTCCCTGTTTCTGGGCCTTTCTGCCTCTCTCTCCTTTCTGCACCAGCTTCTGGTTCTGAACGCACATCCTCTCCCGTGCAGACTCTGGCTGCCCTCTTGGCCGCAGCATCAGCATAACTGCAGCCTCAGGTAAGCCCCCCAGGACAGTCCCATGACCAGGTCCCCACCATTTGGCAGACACAAGACTCGAGACTCAGAGTGGCCCGGCCCTCAGAGCCCAGGCTGGGGACTGGCAGAGCCGTGAAGTCACCTCTGTGTCCCCTTCACTGGCACAGGAAGCAGGGGAGCCAGCCCTCACTGTGGGGACACAGGGCAGCTCCAGAGACAGGCTCGGCCTCGCCTACCTTGCTCCAGGCTTGGAAGGCTGGCCCCTAACCCCACATTCAGGCAGAGCTCCCAGTGGCGGTGGGGCTCACAGGCATCCCATAGGGAACTTTCGAATCTTCCTGAACGAATGTGGAACTGAGGCAATGCAGCCAACACACGGGTTACCCTGGGACCCGCACACGGGAGCTGGGGTGGAGCAGGAATGTCCGCAGGCTCACTGGCGGGACGTCCCTTTGGGGAGCGGAGCCCCAGGAGGCAGGTGTTTCCTGAGCCCCCAGTGTGAGCCTCCCCGAGGTCCCAGAAGGAGCCCCACAGCAGAGGCTGTACAACTCTGGCCGTCATGCCCAGGGCAGAGTCCAGCGCTTGCCTGCGCACCGGGGTATAGATTTCTCTGTGCCCTGAGAGCTGCAAATGAAAAGCACAGCCAGCCTTGGCCTCAGAGACCATGGGAACCTACAGAGCCCCCATGGAGAGCCTCCTACAGAGCCCCTGCCTCCCTAGATGGGCCGTAAAGTGCCCGACTACAGCCAACTCTGTTGCCACCTTCCCACCACGCACCTGCCCCCGCGGAGTGCTGCAGATGCAGGATGAGCAGGATCCGGTCTGAGAGCCCATGGGCCTCGCCAATTTGCCCTGGAGGAAACTGTGAGCCCAGATTCCCTGGGGTGTGAGCACTGCCTGGCCACCAGCCATCTCTGGAAGTATCTGCAAGCACCGGAAGTTCTTTGTGTTCTCCTGCCATTCATGTGGGCACCATGTCCCAACCCAGGTAGCCCCCTGGTAGACAGCTGACAGGTGCTTTCAGGGCTGGGAGAAGCTGTCTCATTGTGTGTGTCCCAGGGCAATGTGCGGTCTTGCCATCAGGCACCTTATGCTACCTGCAAGACAGGCGGTGACGGTGGTGTGTGCAGGTGGTAGCAGGGAGACGTCCCCAGATGGGAGCAGAAGAGAGAAGGGAGCCCTGTGCCCAGGACTCCGCAGTCTGCCACTGCTTTCTGTGCTGGGGGTCAGAGATGGGCCTGTGCCAGCCAAGGTGATGCCAGGATCATCCCCAGCCCCTGAGGTAGGAGCTTTTCCTGCCACCAGGTGCCCCCTCCAGCTGACATCACCAGGCAGCCCGGGCTTGCCCCGAGCCAAAGCTGAGAAATCCAAGCCCTTGGTTCTCTGCCAGGCCCCCGGACTACCCGAACAGTCCCCCTGTCTGGCCTCAGGCTCCAGCTCACCCAGCAGGTTCTAGATGGTTCCCCCCACGGGCAGCTCGCAGCGTCAGAATTTCCACACCTGCTGCAGGACAGCGGCCTTGGGCTCTCGCCGGGTTGAGCTCCTAAGGGCTACCATTTTCTTTATATTTTAGATTTGGCTGGGAGTGGCTTAAGAGTGAATTCTTCACCCCACACTTCCCTTAGCCACTGTTCCCCACTGAGGGAGACCTGTGGGGGGAGAGCTCTGCTAGAAAGAAACGAGTTTTTCAGGAAGCCTCACTCTGACTCCCCGGCTCTCAGACACCTCATAGAGCCAGGCTCTGTTCAGCTGTGGGAAGCGGCCTCCTCGCCTGGCGGCAACGCTTCGTTCCTTCCTCAAGGGATATCAGTACGAGAGGACTGGGGCTTTCATTCTGACCTGGAGATGTCCAGGGCCCCACATTGGTGTGAATGTCCAGTCTCTGGCCTTGAAAATCTCCAGCACTTCCTGCCACCCCATATCCCCTGCATGCACGTGGCGGGGCAGGCAGAGCCACAGCCACGGCTGGGAGGAGCGTGACAGACACCAAGACCCGCCTCTGGGAGGCCCTGGAGGACTCAGGGAGCAGGGCCCACACTGTCCTCCTCTGGGACTGCTCCTCTGGAACTGCCATCCTCCCCCACTGTCCTCCTCTGGACTGCCCTCCTCCAGGATCGTCCTCCCTGATTGTCCTCCTCCCGACTGTCCTCCTCCGGGACTGTCCTCCCCCTGACTGTCCTCCTCTGGGACTGTCCTCCTCGCGACCGTCCTCCTCCGGGACTGTGCTCCTCCCGACTGTCCTCCTCTCTGACTGTCATCCTCCAGGACTGACCTACTCTGGGACTGTCCTCCGGGACTGTACTCCTCCCCGACTGCCCTTCTCCCAGCTGTCCTCCTCCTGGACTATCTTCCTCTGGGACTGTGCTCCTCTGGGACTGTCTTTCTCTGGGACTGTGCTCCTCTGGGACTGTCTTTCTCTGGGACTGTGCTCCTCTGGGACTGTCCTCCTCTAGGACTATGCTCCTCCTGACCGTCCTCCTCCCCCCGACTGTCCTCCTCTGGGACTGTCTTCCTCCTGACTGTCCTCCTCCAGGACTGTGCTCATCCCTGACAGTCCTCCTCCTGGACTGTCCTCCTCCGGGACTGTCCTCCTCCCATCTGTCCTCCCCAACTGTCCTCCTCCAGGACTATGCTCCTCCTGACTGTCGTCCTCCCGACTGTCCTCCTCCAGTACTGCGCTCCTCCCGGACTGTGCTCCTCCCCGACTGTCCTCCTCTGAGACTGTGCTCCTCTGGGACTGTCCTCCTCCTCCAGCTGTCCATCTGGGACCCCAGCCACTGCCTGCTCCTTGGGACTGAACCTGCCTCGGCCCTGAGAACCCCCGTGGCCATGGCCACTGCTCTCTGGCCTGGAGCCTCCTTTTAAAGCCCACCCCAGAGCCCACCCACCTGTCTTCTGTTCCCCACTTGGCAGCAAGAAACAAGCCCGAGATGCCTGTCTCTAAGACCTGCTGCTTCTGCAGTGCCTATTGAGGATGTGGGGGCCTGGACAGGCTCCCTGGGGGTGGGAAGCTTTGGAAGGACCCCCAGGTCATAGGGTCTCCTCAGGTAAAGCGAAATGAAAATACAGCAGCTGAGGTTGGCTTGGCACAGCACGTGGAAGCTTCTGACACTGCCCCTTGCCCTGAGGCATTCGGTGGGGCAGGCCGGGAGCCCCTGGACCAGGTCATGGCTCACAACTGCCCTCCTTGAATATACCAGGAATATTAGAATATTCTAGTGACCCCAATGGAGTCTGAGGCTGCGGTTGGGGGTGAGAAGCCCTTCTTCAGGGAATTCTGGGGTTCCCACACCCTTGCGCCCCTGCTAAGGCAGACAGGTGGGGAAGGGGTGCTGCAGGGGCAGTTGTGCTTTCTGCTGAGAGTGATGGATTTTTAAAAGCTGGCTGTAGGAATGAGGGTGAAGGCTTCCTGTGACCTGCCCCAGGTTGCCATGGCCTGCCAGGCTGCCCACCGTTGCTCATGAGCCTCACCCCTCGAAGGGCCTGTCTGCCCTCCCCGGCCGCCCTGCACCAGCCTGGCCATCCTGTCCTCCAACACCCTGGTCTAGCGGCTCTGCGAAGTGCACGTGTTAATTATCCTGCCACTGCTGTAATTTCTCCCCGTAGTCCATTAATTAAGGGGTCACAATCCCAGAGCATGTTTACCCAATAAGCCTTCTTTTTTAATTATCCTAATTGCTCGGAGACTGACAAAGACTCTGCCCTTCTCCTTCCCCCGTGGATTAGCGAATGACAAACACACTTCCACGTACACCCGGCCTGACATGAGCCGTAGTGGAGGCCTGCAACCACGGCAGGAGCCTCGGGCCCTTCCCTCGGGGCCAGTGGGCCAGCCGGAGGCTAGGGCCTGCTCACCATACGCTCCCACGCGTGTGCAAACAGGCACCCCGTTAGATTCGGGGGTCATGGCTTGAGGGCCGGGGAGCCATGGTCCGCAGGCCCCTGAGGTCAGCAGCCGGGTCGGCTGGTTTGCACCCACGTTGGTTGCGAATGGCAGGAAGATCCACCCCGTCAGAACAAAGCCAAAACAGCAGTGTGGACTCCTCAGGGTTCCCACCTCCGTCCTGGCTTGGAATCCACTTCTGACTCGGCTTAGGATCCACGTCACGGACCTGTGTCCTATGGACCAGGGAGGCTCCTTGTGGGCTGGGGAGCCAATGACACCACCGACACCCACTGTGGACCCGCAGCGGCTGGGGATGGAGAAGCGGTTCACAGATGGAAGGGCTGGTACTCCGCTCAACTTTCAGAAGGAGGGGCAGGGGCTGGAATCACCCTGGTGCCGGAAGGGCCACCCCTTCAGCCGCTCTGTGAGGCTGCTCCTCGTTTCTGAGCCGCTCTGAGTCAAAAGAACACAGGCACCCCGGGATATGAAATGATATAAACACTGTGGTAAAGAGTCTGGCGGTTCCCCAAAAAGTCAGACATAGCGTTATTGTGACCCAGCCATCCCAGACTTAGGCTGCTCCCCACGAGAATCGATCCTTGTACACACATACACAGAGCAACACGATTCACAACATCCGCAGATGCAAACAAGCCTCACATCCTCCGGTCAGGGATGAGTGGATAGAAGAGGTGTGGCCCCTCCACACAGGGGAACATTACTAAGTCAGAAAAAGGTACGGAGCTCCGACATGAGCTACAACGTGGATAAACCTTGACAACGTTATGTTCAGTGAACATTTTAGCCATAAAGGCCACACACTGCATGATTCCATGAGATGAAATGTCCAGAACAGCAGATCCAGAAAGAGAAGGCAGACTTGTGGTTGCCTGGGGCTGGAAGAGAGGGGATGGGAGTGGCTGCCCACGGGTACAGGGTCTCCTTCAGGGCTAACAAAGATGCTGCAGAACTAGACAGAGGTGGCTGCAAAATACCGAATGTACCAATGCTGCTGCCTGTCCATTTTAGAATAATCCGTTGTATGTCTTGTACATTTCACATTGATTTAAGAAAAGAAAGAAAAGGAGATGGCTCTAAAATGCATGTGGCCAGACACGGCGGCTCACACCTGTACTCCCAGCACTTTGGGAGGTTGAGGCAGGTGGATCACCTGAGGTCAGGAGTTCGAGACCAGCTTGGACAACATGGCAAAACCCGGTCTCTACTAAAAATGCAAAAAAAATGTAGCTGGGCCTGGTGGCGGGTGCCTGTAATCCCAGCTACTCAGGAGACTGAGACAAGAGAATTGTTTGAACCTGGGAGGCAGAGGTTGCAGTGAGCTGAGATCGTGCTATTGCACTCCAGCCTGGGTGACAAGAGCAAGACTCCATCTCAAAAATAAACAAACAAACAAACAAAACGCATGCCCCACCGCAGTCTGGCTGGGGCGTGGGAGCGGCAGAGGGTGCAGGACCATGCCTCCCGCCTGTGAGACAAGCGGGTCTGAGATCCAGGGAGTGGCTCCCGCTCCTGGGGCCCTCTCCTCGTCGGAGGAGTGGAGCAGCAATGCCTCCAATGCAGCTCCCTGATTAACTCTTTGCAAATGCGAACTGCTCCGTCCTCGCCGGCCTCTCTGGGGCTCTCAGGGGCAGAGAATTAACTCGCATCTGCTGAGGTAAGTGCAAGGGGCTCTCGGGGAGAAAAGGTTGCGGCGCACATTGTTCGCCGGTGGATTAGGGGTGCTCGGCCATCCTTGGGCCACCCCTGCCCGGCTCTCCTGGCGTCCGGCTGTGCCAGGCAGGCCCGCTTGTTCCGTGGAAGTTTACGTCTCTTTAATAAAGATTAAGATGTCAGAGGGCCAGCGTTGCACAAAATCCCACTTTTATTAACTTCTCATTACCAGCTGAAGAGCGAAGCCCATTTCTGAACTTCTGAAGCAGCGCATTTTCCCCAGGAAGAAAATAGTTATTAAATATGCATTTATGATGACTGCAGCTCACGGGTTCTTGCTGACTAAGCGACGAGCCGCACACCGCCCTGGATGGACTCGAGACGACGGGGACTTAATGGAAAGAGGGGCCAGGTGGCCTCGCCAGGCTGGAGGGCGCCCCTCGAGGTGGGGGCTGGGCCTGGCCTCGCCCTCCTGGGCTTTATGAGGCACGCACCAAGGAACCCTGGGGAGCACTGCAGAGCCCTGGGGAGCACTACACGACCGTAAAGGGATCACAGAGAACGAAGGACCTGGGCACGACCCACCGAGGCAGGATCTGGGGGCTCCCTGGGCAGTGAGGACAGGGCATGAGGTGCCAGTTGGATAACGCCTGTCTAGCTGGGGCTCACCGTGACCTCCTGGTTAACCATGGTCAGCTCCTATCCTCACCTTCCCAGGACAAACCCAGGCAGCCCCGGGGCAAGAGGTCTGCCCTTGGCTGTAATTTCAGGAGTTCCCAGTCCCAAGAGGGGCCTCTTTGGTCTGCTTCTCCCTCTCCCACCAGGACAAACCCTTCTCTTCCCATGAACTTTGGATGGGTCCCTTGAGTCATACACCTCTGCATCTGCCTCCTCCTGGCAGTGAAAAGCAGGCAGGGCAACTCACCTTCCCACCCTGAAGCCTCCTAGCCCCTCCCCAACCCCCTACTGGGACAGAATCTCAGCCCCCACTAGGAATGAGTGATGAGACTGATGAGACATCATCAGTCTCAGGCCTGTCAGGCCTCCCTATGAGCTGTGCCCAGCAGCTTAGCCCTCTAGCTTCTGTCCATTTTCAGCCCCTTCCCACCCACACCTGCATTCCTGTCCCCTCCCCCTGCACCCTGGGCTTCTGTCCCAACCCTAAGGGACATGCTTTTGTCAAGCCATGGTCACAATTTCTCTGGACCCAGAGCCCTGCTCCTGTCTCATCCCTGTCCACCACCCTCAGTTCCAGTCCTAACAGCCCACTCCCCTTGGCCTCAGTAGGTGCCTCCAGGGATTACAGGGCTGCTTCCCGCCTCCCTGCTGGTCTCAGCTCCCTCCTGGGCCCTGGGTCAGGGAAGGGCTGGGGGACTCAGTGGCTCAGCCCAGGTTTCTCTGTGCTCAGAAATCTGCATCTGTCTGCCTGACGCCTTCTCTGATATCCACCATCTCCATTTCCGTCTCTCCGCCACCCAGTTCCCTACCCTGGGCTTCAGGGCTTCCCATCCCTGCCAATGAGCCCATCCCCACTGTCCTCGGTCCCTGTTTCCATAGACTGATCCTTCTCTGAGACGTCCCAAATATGCCTGTTTGTCATCTTCTGTTCCATCCTTGTCCAAGCCCCTCTGCCCTTGGCTCTCTGCAGCCCCCTCCCGTCAGCACCCCAGGGACTCACGCGCATGGGACCTGTAAGCTCCCTCCACACCCCTCCCCTGCCTTCCCCCCCTGGCCTGGGATCCTCGAATGCCTCTCCACGCCCTTCCCCTGCCTCCCCCCCTGGCCTGGGGTCCTCTGATGCCTCTCTGCACCCCTCCCCTTTCCTCTCCTCCTGGTCTAGGGTCCTCGAATGCCTCTCTGCACCCCTCCCCTTTCCTCCCCTCCTGGCCCGGGATCCTCGAATGCCCCTCTGCGCCCCTCCCCTTTCCTCTCCTCCTGGTCTAGGGTCCTCAGATGCCCCTCCACGCCCCTCCCTTTGCCTCCCCTTCTGGCCTGGGGTCCTTAGATGTGCTGTTCTCTCCACCCGGAAGGCTCAGCTCTGCTCCATATCCTGCTCCAGCTCAGCCTCAGGGCCTCCCTCAAGGCCCCTCCGCAGAGAGGCCCCGGGTCACACAGCACCCCATTTTCGGCCTCCATAGCACTGCTCACGACGTTGTTGTTTCTTTTTGTTTTTTATTCCTTTCTTTCAGGAGGTGGTGGGCTCTGGGGAAGGGCCTGACTACTCACAGCCTTGGCCTCGGAGACCTATGCTCCCTAAGCTTGCGGGAGGAGACAGCCAGGTGTCTGCTCAGCTGCTCATAGCTTCAGGCAAAGTCCTGCCCCTCCCTGAGCCCTGGAACCCCCTGATGAAGTGGGGGTCACAAAGAGAGAGGGCGAGTGCTTGTGCAGGAGGCTCCGAGAGGCATCGACTGAATGAAGGAACCAACAACCACAGAAACAAAGGAATGAGTGGATGGCGCTGCCACCCCCCACCTGCACCATCTGCCTGGAGGTGGCTTTTCTAATGGGGGGCAAAGCCTTCTCCTGGTTTCAGGTTCCAATTACTAGATGAGACACCTCCTTTGGTATCCATCTTGCCATCCAGGCGGCCTCCCTGGAGCCGTGGTCAGGGCTGTGAGGGCCTGGAGGAGCCTAGTCAGGTCTGGCATCTGCAGGGCAGCATGGGCAGGAGCCAGCAGAGAACTATGGCCCAGACATATGGGCCATGTCCCTTGGGGCAAGTTCCCCCATAGGATGGAAGAGCTCAGGGACTCTGGCAACCTGTGCCACTCTCGGCTGCATTCAGGCTCTGCTGGGGTCTCTGTGAGTGAGATCTGGGTGAGTGGCCAGGACAGATGCCCAGGGACCACTAGGCCAGGTTAGGCCCCCCAGGATTCCCACCACCAACAGGTGGTCCCATCTAGAGCGGGCCTGCGGGGGGCCCTGCGGGAGAGCAGCACGCCCTGTCTACTTGGGATGGTCCCAGAATTCTGGTCTAGACCTGATGTTTCTGCACCTGGGGGCGAGGCCTTCGACAAAGCCGGGTGGGGCCGGAAGAGCCTTAGACACAGTCAGTGTCCCAGTGCTCAGCCTCAATTCACCGTGTTCTCTGACCAGCCTTTCCCATCCCCGGGCACTCAGAGCAACTGAGGACAGAAATGGAAGAGGCTGCTGGTGCTTGAGACCCACGTGGGGTGGGAGGGGCCGCCACACAGGCTGCAGGGTCTGAGGAGCCCCTAGGGTGCACACTGAGCCATCACCTACCAGAGGCCGCGTGCCTGGAGCAGCTGGTGCCCCCACGATCCCCTGTCCACCAGGGCACCTCCATTTGAAACAGACTCTCTCTACGGCCCTGCCAGAGGCACGATCGCTCACTCTCAAGGATCCAGTGCTTGGCCGTCACCCCGCACCTCCCAGCACCGTCACGGTAGCACCCCGCAGGTGTCATCCCTGGGACCCTGTACCCGCACACTCTCGTGTTGTCTCTGTGTTGTCATTACTGCTGTCATCGTCACCGAACTGCTTCTCCCACTAAAGAGCACGTGTGTGTCCTGTGGGATTTTTCTCTGTGGGGTCTTTTCAAGCTGCACCTCTTCCCCACAACCCCTCAGCAAGGACCCCATCCCTCCAACTTCATCATCTGGTTTTGAGGAGAGGAGTGGCCAGGAATAGCCTGCAACCAGGAGTAGGGGGACACAGAGGGAGGGGCCCTGGCCAACCACACCTCCCGCCAAGGGTGACACTGTGGATCCCGGGCTCCTTGATGAAGCTGGTTCCTTGGGGGCCCCAGGGCAAGACTCCTGCTCCCTCTGGCTGAGTTTTTCCCGATGGCTGAGTTTTTCCCTCTGGCTGAGTTTTTCCCGATGGCTGAGTTTTTCCCGATGGCTGGCTTTGTCTTCAGATGGACTCCTGGTGACTCACAAGTGTGGGGCTGTCTCTCCGATTCCCATGTTCCCAGAATAATGTGGAGTCCCTGGGGGAAGGAGGGAGCCCTCGGTCTTCAGAGTCCGGGGACGCAACTGGGTCACAAATGCACTTTAATGGGTCAAATAGGAGCCTCATGTCGGTGCTTAGCACACAGAGCCAGAGCGCCTGCGTTCAATGCCCCTCACAGCTGTGTGATCTTGGGCAGGTTACCGAACTTCTCTGTGCCCCATTTCTTCACCTGTAGAATGGGTACTGCTCACCAAAAGCACAAGTGCCTGAAGGCACATTAGCCAAATAAACAAGCAGACTGGGTTTTCAGTCCTTCCCTCTGAAAGTGCCCTGTACTGGAAGCTTCCATTCAGCTCCAAGGGCAGCAGAGCAGATGGCTTAGAAAAGGAAAGCAGACAGGGTTGGGGGTAGGATGGCAGCTCTTTTCTTTCTCTTCCTATTGCCTCATGGCCCATGGGACCAGGAGTTGAGCAGGCTGCAGGCCAGACCCCCCATCAACTGAGCAAACCTGGTCCCCGGGGCACGTTTCTGAAAGGAGCCAGGATGGAGGGTGGGGACCAGGATGGAGGGTGGGGCAGGCGGAACGCCAGTTCTTCCAGCCTCTTTCAGGAGGCAGGCTGGGCTGCCACAGGAGGAGTGGAGGAGGTTCCTGAGAGTCTGGCTCCAGGGGTGTCTGGGCAGGTCTCCCCCGGGAACCCAGTTAGGTGGGTCTGGTGTGTGTGTGGGTGGGCTGGTGGGCAATGCCGTGTGTACAGGTCATCTACCCGGCCCCCCTGGGTTCAGTGCCTGCGCTCCAGGGCCTGTTTGCTGGAGAGGGTGAAAGGGACTCTCGCCACTGTGTAAACAGACTTTGCAAAGGCCTCGGCTTTCTCACCCCGTCTCCAGCTCTCCAAACTCCCGCTATGAATTGGCGGGCTTATCAAACCCCGTCTGGCAGTTAAAAGATGTTTCCACGCATTGTGAGGCTGCATGGAAACCAAGTCATCTCGCCCCAAGGACAAAGGAACTCAAGTGTTTGAAATGCAAAAATATTTTGACCCGACTACATCATTTTTCAAAGGAAAAAAGTAATTCGCGGCTCACAATTCACTTGCTATCTCACAGGAAGTCCTGTATTTCTTATTCACTCCCCAAGGCCCGCTTCTCTGTGTGAGAGGTCACCTAAGAGGACCAGGGTGTAAGGGACATTCAAGAGTTTTCTTTCCGCCTCTTCCTGTTTTTTTTTTTTTTTTCTTGTTAATGCCTCATGTTTGTGAAGTACTCTCCTGAGCCCTGTTCTATGCCTTATCTCCTGGGGTCCTCCCCACCCCAGGAACTTGAGTGGGGTACAGAGCGTCTACCCTCTGTTGCCAAGTCAGAAAGCAAGGCCCTAACAGGTTAAGTGACTTGCCCCAGGTCATGCTGATTGATGATGGAGCCAGCACTGAAGCTCCTGGGGTCTCCTGGTCCCTTGATGTCTGCCCTCTCCTGGGCTCTTTGGTTGTCCCATGTGTGTCTAGATGGGACCTTGAGGCTCATCATCATCATTGTCATCATCAGCAGTATCAACATCATCATCACTATCATTGCCATCATCATCATCTCCCTCATCACCACCATCACCATCATCACCATCACCACCACCACCATCACCATCATCACCATCACCACCATCACCATCACCATCATCACCATCATCATATCATTACCACCATCACCACCATCACCATCACCGTCATCACCACCATCACCATCATCATCAACATCATCATAATCAAAGCTACGATCATCATTGCCTTCATCACTAACATCATCACTACCACCACGGTCACCATCATCTTCATCATCACCATCATCATCATCCTCCTCATCATCTGAATCACCACCATCACCAACATCATCACTATCATCACAACCATCACCATCATCATCACCATCATCATCGCCACCATCACCACGGTCACCATCATCTTCATCTTCATTATCAACTTCATCACCACCATCATCACACAAATCTTGATCTCACTCTAAGTCTCAGGCATGTGCCAGGTGCTATTTTAAGTTTACTTTACACCCCACAACTTGTCTAGTCACCACCATAACTCTGAAGAAAAGTTATTATTTCCACTTTACAGATGGAGAAATTAAGGTGTCAGTAGCATAAAGGAGTTTTCTTACAGGCCCTTTGCCTTCCAGGAAGTTCTTTTCACCACTAAGTCTCCCAGGTCCACAGAAAGTGCTTGTGGACAGACCTTCATGGGGACTCTGGAGCAGCTCAGAAGACGCTTAGCGGAGAGGCAGCCTGTGGGGTTAGAGCTGAGTAAAACCCCAAAGGCCTGTGGAGCTGTGTTTGGGGCCTGGCCCCCAGAACCACAGAAATCCAGACAATCAGGAAGTGTTCCCTGCTGGGCCAGGGCTTGGGTACTTGCTTGGGTTCACACAACCAAAGCTGTTTGAAGAGCAAGAGTTTCTCTTTGAGAGTGGGTTTCAGAAGGGGTTCCCTGAGGGGTACACTGCAAGGGAGATGCAAGTCTTCCCTGGAGGTGTGTGGGGAGGTGTGAAGGGTGTATGACGCTGGAAAACCAGGGGCCCAAAGAAGGGCAGGGGGCTTAGGGGATACTGTGGGGAGAGTTTGAGGGCCACAACTTAGTAATGGAAGATCCTGGGCACCCTGTAAGGAAGCCTGGATGAGGGACATGCAGACGGCACCTGCTGCGCTAACGAGGGACCGACAGCTGGGACCAGGCCTGACCATGGAGAGGGGAGGCATATCCCAGGCCCAGGACACGGTCCCACCATGGAGCGGGGAGGCGCATCCCAGGCCCATGGAGGCGGCTCGTGCAGAAATCCCTCGCTTGGGGCTGGTTGTGGGGACCACACTGTTTCCAACCTCAGAAATCTGGACAGCCCAGAGCATGCGGCACTGCGGGCTGCACTGCAAAACACTTCACTGGGTCCCCTCTTGCCCCAGCTCCTGTTCACTAGTTGGTCTGGGTTTCAGGGTTTTCTTGGGGGGCCCGATTTGCCACTTACTGCCTATGTGGCCTTGGGTGGTGAGTTTACCTGCTTGAATGCAGTTTTCTCATGATTATGTGGAGGAAAAGAAAGGCAGCTGCCTCACAGGGCCGCTGTGTGGCCCCAGCACTCACTGGTTGTGCCCTAAGATCATCCCTTGGAGAGCTGCAGGGCAGCCTCTACCACCCAGACCTGAGCCCAGCGTGGCCAGACTTTGCACAGGGAGGGTGCTGCCATGCCCAGGCACAATCATCGTGGTGAACGAGGCCCAGAGATGTCTTGCCAGCCCCAGCTGCAGCCCCTGGAAGGAATCCCCGGGGCCTTCTGCTTCCGGCGCCTGCCTGGACCCTCCTCATGGGTAAACTGAGGGTGACTTGGGCCTCCCCTCAGGCTGGTGTGACCTGCCGAAGGGCTGTGCATGGGCAGACACGGGACAGAGGTGCTGCTCGTCCCTGGACCTCCTCCCCCGACCCAGGGTGCCCACTAATCCAGGCCTTCCTTCCGGTCTAATTTGCTGCTTTCTCCACCTTGCCAGTTCCCTTTTGCTCCCGCCTCTGCATTTCTCGTCCAAAACAGAAATACAAAGGGAGGAAATCTATTCAAAAGTCCTCCTCCTCATTTTATTTTTGCAGCTCTCTGGGGTGCCCAGGCTTCAGATTCTCTTCCGATAATTATCTGCCCTTTCGGGGCCTTGGTAACCCAGAGCCTCAGGTTTGGGAGGCAAGAAGGAAGCTCTGGCCTGGCTCGAGCAGGGAGCCCGTTCCCCAGCAGACACCGCCGCACGCTCGCCCCTTCCCCTCTAACCCGGTGTGTGTGAGCCGGCTACAGTGGATGCTTTTTGTCTCTGAATATCTCCACTTCCTCTCAGCTGATCCGTGATGAACACCAGACCAGACTCTTTTTATGTGATAATTTTCCATCCCAGGCAATTCAAACATTTCTGTGGCTAATAATCTGAGTCTTGGCCATTGCTCAGAAATAACAGAGGCGAGGTTCCAACATAAAATAATACATCTTGCTTTTTATTACTTAATTCATCAACACTATACTGGAGAAACATCTTGTTAACTGGGCAAGAAGAAACAGTTTCCCAATGCAGCCCTGGCTGATGGAAGCGGGTGTCAGGTGGAGTAATGAATCCCGTTAGCATAAAAAGAGGCCAACGCTGAAGGAGGGTATTATTCAAAGAGGGAAATATTACTAAATAAGAAATTGGTACACTTGCACGGAATCTGTTACACTAAGAATCCCACTCTTTCTGGCCAAACTCGATTTGTTATCCTCACAATCTCCCCCCGTAGATAACAGATGAGAAGAGGAATAGCCTCGAGAAAGTGACCCCTCGGGGTCTGCGAAGTACAGGGACGCAGCCAAGCCCACCACAGCATGACAGTAGACGCTTGCCTTTCCCACCCTCCAAGGTCTGTGATGATCTGATTTGGACCCTCACAGCTGAAGGTCCCCAGGGACCTGGGGCACCAAAAGCAAAGGCCTAAGAGGTCCTTGTTGCAGGGAACTGAGTTCCCAGAAGAATTCAGACTCCAGGAGGAGTCTGGTGAGCTTGGTGGAATCTAACCTCATGTCTCCAGCACCCAGGACAGCTCCCCACCCACAGTAGGTGCTTCCTAGACACAGCCAGCCCTCGCATGCGTGGGGACGCTGGTTCCCACTCACCTCCTCCCGCTGCGGGTGCCCAAATCCAAGGATGCTCAAGTCTCTTATAGAAAATGGCACCACAGTGAATTAGCCCTCTGACTCTGTGGGTTTCAATGTGTGGTTGGTTGTATCCCGGCAACACTATTAAATGGAGAAGGGTCTTCAAACGCCAGCCTACAAGACCCCAAGGCAGGCATATTTGTTGAATGAATGAGTGAGTGAATGAATGAATGAGGGACGTTTTGAAAATGTAGAACTGAATCAGACACAAGGAACTCGCTGAGCAGATCAGTCAGGGCGAGCAAGGTTATGCCAACGTAACAAACAGCCTCTAAAACTCTGTCTTAACCAAATAACAAAGTCTTATTTTTCCTAAATAAACGTGTGACTTTTATTTTTTTCCCAAGCCCAGTGTGACTTGGCAGGGCAGCTCTGCTTGTGGTAAAGACTTGAGGAGCTCTCTGGGACTCTCTGGTTGCAGGGCTGGAGAGCAAAGAACTCTGGAGGGACCACACCAGCAGCTGGTGCCCGGCCTAGAGCGGCAGTGCCTACCCTCATACTCACCGGCCCGATGCTCCACCCAACCCCAGGTGGGCAGAAAGTCTCATCCTACCTCATTCCTGGAAGACAGAGAGCCAGAAACTGGGGCCAGCTGTGCCAATGGCACCCACACACATGAAGGGATGACCCACAACCCTGGGCCACAAGGATTTTAGAATCCAGCCAACTAGAAGAGCCTTCCACGGCCTGCCAGGTGCTGCCAGTGTTCACTGACTGCCTTTACCACTTCCTGAGTGTGTGCTGCAGGCGGCACAGCCCTACGTGCTTCACGTCACATATTAACAAGTAAAACACCCCCTATAGGTGTTCATTTAAAAAAATCATTATCTCACCAATAAGGGATATTATCATTTAAAACTATTTCCAACCGGGCTTTTCAGACACATATGTCCTTATGCATGTGCACGTTGTTTGCATACAACATGCATCTTCTAGAAAACTCTTTTTTAACGAAGACTTTATTTTTTAGAGCAAGTCAGGCGCACAGGAAAACAGGATGGACAAGTACATTGCTCCCTTCGACTCACTCTCTCCCTGTCTCCCCGCAATTCCCCCGTGATGAACACCTACGTTGGTGTGATACTCTTGTTACAATGGATGAACGAGTATCAGCCCGTTATTATTAACGGACGTCCACAGTTGACCTCAGGGGTCATGGTCACGTGTGAATGTAGAATGGCGCCTGGACCCACCCTGGGAGTGTCATACAGAGCCCTGCCCCTGCCCTGCCCACTCATCCTGCCCCCCAGCCTGGAGCAGCCCCTGATGGTTTTGGTTCTTCTACAGCGTTGCTTTGTCCCGAGTGCCGTGGGGTTGGAGGCATGGAGCATGCAGCCTTCTCAGACTGGTTGGGTCAAGCCGGTTTATCTTCTCTTATCCTGATGTCTCCTCTCCTCTTCCCTCCTGGTTAACCTCACTACCAGTTACTCAGCATCAGCGAAAGCAAGGGGCAGCCTGAGCTGTTCTCCAGTCCCGCTCCCAGGTGAGGCGCTGTCACTGTGCCACATACCTGCTCTCTGCCATGTAACCATGTCCCTCCCCTGAGAGGCGGGCTCATTCCACCCCTGTGCTGTTGGTGTGGCCCCGGGGTTGGCTTCGGGTGTCGGTGTGGCCGTGGGGTTGGCTTCGGGTGTCGGTGAGGCCGTGGTATTGTCTTCGGGTGTCGGTGTGGCCGTGGTATTGGCTTCGGGTGTCGGTGAGGCCATGGTATTGGCTTCGGGTGTTGGTGTGGCCGTGGTATTGGCTTCAGGTGTCGGTGAGGCCGTGGTATTGGCTTCGGGTATTGGTGTGGCCGTGGTATTGGCTTCGGACACAAGTGACGATGGGCTTGTTCTGAGCCAAGGCGTAAGGAGGATGAGGACTACGTGTGTCTGCCGTCCTCTTCTGCTGCCACCAGGAATATTTCATGCCCCCAGATAGCTCCAGCGTCCAAGGAGGGCAGGCAGTCAGGACAAACTGGGCCCAACCGCCAGTGTGGACCAAGCCCTGCTGCGTGTCCACAGCAGCTAAGTCGAATGCGATACGGAGAGGCACCATGTGTGGTTTCGAGCCACCGAGTTGGGGGATGGCTTGTGTCTCTCGCCCCCTCCCCATGCCACTGTGGCCACAGATGAACACTGCACCTCCCAGAACTCCACCCTGTCCGTCCTGCCTCTCTCTGAGCCCAACTGTGTTGACAGCTCAGTGCCATCCTGGGCTGGGCTCCTGAAGAGTCGGGGGCAGCCCTGACTTCGTGCTGAGAGCCGTCTGGGAGGCCATGTGCTGCACGCGACCCTCAGGACCCCACTGTGAGGTCCACAGGCTGACGTTTGGAAACTGTCTCCTGCAATTAAGAGTGTCGTGCATTATTTTCTGACGTGGCCTGGTGGGGGTGATGCTACCTGGATGGCTAGTGTGGAGATACATTCAGGAGAATCGTGGAGGCTGTGGAGCGTGTGGCGCCTGGCGAGCATTCTGTAAGCGATGGTGACATGCACAGCAGCAGCGAGCAGGCTGGAGGGGTCCCTGCACATGCGGCTGGTGTATGGTAGAGGACAGCCCGGTGTCGGAACCAGGGAGGGGGAATGTTGCATCTCCACGAGCACACACCCTGCCTTTTTCCTTCTTTCCTGCATGACCCTCCTTCCCACCCCCACCCCCTCAGCACAAGGCTGAACACACACCGTCTCATGGCCAGCCTGGAACCTGCAGTGGCAGTGAGGCAGGAGGGGGAGGCTTGGCACTGCTGCTCAGTGGCCCCAGCTGGGACCCCCACGGTCCACGCACCTGTGGGATCACAGTCGGCCCCAGGAAGCCAGTGCCCCCACCAGAGAAGTAGGCTCATGGAGCACAAGCCTGGGATGCTTGTGGATCTGCAACCTTCCCCCGGGGCCTGGCTGCCCCACCCTGCCGCCCACCAGCCCCACCCCCGGGGCAGGCGCTTTCTCTAACAGCAGGTGGCTTCTTAGATAAGGTGGGGAGATACCACCTTCCATGAGGGGCCCACCTCCTGCGGAAAATTTCCACCAGCGAGATAGGCCTCACGGACCCCCACCGCAGCCCCAGTGGTCACATGAGGCCCTTACTCTCCCCAGAGCCTTCTTCTGGCCTCTAGAGCAAGACTGGACCCCAAGAAGCCCGGGAAGATCCTCCCTCTATTTGAGGGATTCAGGGCCCGCCTGGGGCCCGACCTGGACACCGCTATGCAGAGGAGCAGCTGCAGAGCCCAGCCCCTAGTGCCCGCACAGGGACACCACTGGGCATGGCAGGACTTCGGAGCCCAGCCCTCGTAGCTGGGAGCACTCAACCTGCACCACGAGAGGGAAGTGTGCTCAGGCCACTGGGTGCCTCACCTAGGGGGAGACAGGGTTCGGGAAGAGGGGTGGCACAGTATGACATCACGGACAGTGAAGTAGTCCCAGCACCCAGGAGAGCTGCCCTCTTTTACCCTGGAGGGGAACCCGCCCCCCGGCTCGCTAGCGCACAGAAGCCCAGGTGATGAGAATGGTGGTAACGAGGTTTGGCAGGTGTCTCAGGAGGGAGGCGGTGTGGCTGTGTGGAAGAGAGAACTCCCCGCCCAAACCAATTACCGCAGACTTTGCTGAGGTGTGTGTTCGTGTTTAAAGCAGAAGAGGCTAAGCGGGGCTCAGAGCTGATCTATTTTTCTCTCCTAATAGTGCGGCACAATTTAATTAACTCAATATTGCACCCACCTGAAGATTACGGACGGGGTTTATTGACACCACCATCTGGCTCCTATAAAGCTGGTAATGTAGCCAATAAATCCTGCTTCAGAACCAGGCGCCTGCGAGAGGTGTCCCGCCTGCGGGGCCTCCCCTTGTGCCTGCAAGAGGCATCCCGCCTGCAGGGTCTCCCCGTGCGCCCTGCTGCGGGAGCTGCTTGGGTGGCCACGATGGAGGGGCTGCCCTGGGCACCCTGTGGCGTCGGTTCGGTTGTGGAGAAAGGGTGCCAGTTCCAGGGCAGTACCCATGTACCCTGACCCCCGCAGGGGCCATGGTGCCACTTCAGAGGCAGGTGTCTGCCCAGGGGCCCCCTACCCTGGTCGCTGGGTTCCCACTACCCCTACTGGTCCCCTCGTTCCCACACCCAGTAAAGAGCAGCCAAGCCCTGGACATGGGTTCTCAGATGCCGGGTGCCCAGAGCTGTGCCTGACTGACACGCTCTCACCCCAGTTCACCCCGGGTTCCCAGAGCTGTGCCTCACTGCCGTGCTCTCACCCCACCTCACCCCTGAACCACGCAGCACATGAGACTCATTATCTCCCATTGCAAAGGAGGAAACCAAACGGCAAGGCCTGGAGCTCAAGGCTGAGGGCCGCACTGTCCCGGGCAGAACGAGGTCCAAAGGGCAGGGGTGGGCGGGGAAGGGGCCCTGGCTTGGTCCGGCTCCTCCGGGTCTCCAAGGTAAGAAGACCCCTCTGTTTAACTTGGGGTTAAGGCAACGTCTCAGTGTGTCCTAAAATTTGTGATGTTTTGTCTGCTACTGGAATTTAAGTTTCAGCATAAAGGCTTAGCACGATAGAGGTCATTCCTGATGACAGCAGGGTCCCCAGAGCCACCTGTCCTCATGCCGAGCCAGGGACCCCAAGATGGCGGACGCAGCTCCCTGCCCTGCCTTCCAGGCTCCGTCCACACCAGGCCCACTTCTGCGGGGCCTCTATGCCAGGCTGTACCCTCGTAGGCCTTTCAGAAGCTTCCCAGGGATGCTTCAGGGTGAGAAAGAAACCCAGGCTCTTCTTTCAGTCACACAGAAAAAGGACAAGTTAAACTCTCATGTCCCCCCCGTGCACTCTCGGACTTGGGCTGGATCTGTGTGAACAACGGCCCTCCCCAGGCTGCCCTGAGCCCCCGGCACCCTCAGGCCCTGGGGCCTTGCAGAGCAGAAAGGAAGCCACCTCAGACACGCAGGGCGGAGACCACGGCACCACCACGGCAGGTAATAAGCCACTGCGCCGGACAGTAATTAGCTACACCTCTCCCAGTCGAATCTGACGGTTTCCGCTGATTCAAGGGATCCTTTGGTTGAGGTGGGGGTGGGGTAAGTGGAATCAACTCAATTTAGAATGGGGGGAGGGGAGGCGGCAAAAAGGTTACGTTGATAAAGTCGTCACCCAGCCTGGAGCTGCCCATAACTCACCTTGGGCCACGCTAAACGGGCCATTAATCACCCTTATCAGCCTGTGAAGGGGCCCCTGCGGGACCGCCCTACCCCAGGGGGCAAGTTCAGGTGTGGCGAGGTGGCGAGAGGTCGGAGTCCACCCAGGGCCGGCTGCCACCTTGGAGGCCACGGGAGCTGTGGCTGCGGCCCCTCCCTCGGGCCTGATTTCTGCCCTGCGGACTGGAGCCTCGGGAGCAGAGCAGCCTCTCCAGACAAGCCGCAACAGTTGTGAAAACAGGATCCTGGGAGTGGGGTCCGGGGAGGCGGGAGAGAAGGCGGAGAGGGCGGAAGCCAGGCACCTGGGCTGGTCCCCGGGGCAGCTGAGGGTCCCCAGGGCCATGGCCCAGTGCTGCCTTGGGAAGGGGATGGCGCGGGTGGTGCTTTCCGACTTTCTGCTGCCTGGGCCGCCTTACACCTCTCCGCCTGCAGCCTTTGATTCAGCAAAATCAAGGATGCAAACTTCTTAGGAATACTTAGTTTCCATGGTAACCGTAGCTGACCTCAACATTATTGTTCTCAAGAGGGGACTGACTTTACTATATGTTCATTCACTGAATTAATGGACTCCCAGTTCTTTTATCAGCAACCCCGGGACAATGGAAAGAGAGACATGTCGTCAAAGGGCTTTCAGCCACTGTCCAGCCTTTTGTCCGCGGCTTACTGCAACGAAGCAAGTCTATTCAGGCTGAGATTATCAAAATCAACTCGGGGCTGTCTCCGGGGCAGCTAAACACACTTGGATTTCATAAAGACATAACTGATCCCACATGCAAATTAATAATTTGGATAGCAGGGTTCTTAGGGTTAGGGACTTGGGTGTGCATTTTTTTTTTCTTTTTTGGTAATAAAGCGCATGGGTAGGTAAATGCAGTTTAGTGACGGCACTCCGGCATGATCTGTGTTGCTGGCTGGCTGCTAAGGGAACAGGGGGAAAGGCGGTCTGAACCTCACTCACCTCGCTGGCATAGACCTCAGCAAAGCCAAGCTGAGGGAGGCCGCAAAAAGCCTTCTAGATCCGGTACACACCATAGAGCCTTCTAGTTCCCATATGCACCAGCTGAGCCCGACGCATGCACAGCAGCACCTCCTTCTGCAGCTCTGTTTTTCAGGGTCCCTGCAACTCTCCAACCCCATCCCCTCCCCTCCCTACCCCCGCCCCCCACTCCTTTCCTCCCCATCCCTCCAGCCTCCTTGAGGAGGAAAACAATACAAACAGAATACAGTAAGCCACAGGCCTGGACACCGAACAGCAGTCTCTGGCTGCGTGGTGCTGTGCTGGGCTCAAAGCCCGGCATGGCCAGGAACTCGGTGTTATCCCGCTCGCAAACTGCCCGGAGTCCCAGCAAGGTCCCAGCCGCGTTTAGACCTCAGGGTGTGTGGCCTCCTCCAGTAACTGCTGCACAAAAGACACTTAGCAGTTGCCTGTCTGTCTCGCTCCCATCTTCCTGGGATCAGGAGTCATCCTTCATTAGCCCCCAGTCCCCAGGGGACGGACACAGAAAACCTCTGGATTCCTCGTTACCGGAGGCATTTTGCCCGGGCCGAGCTATAGAAAATGCCCGCACCACAGCCCAGTGGGACAGGCCATGGTTCTAACATCCAAATAATCATTTCACAAATTATCATCATTATCAATCCATCACCCTGTTTGGACAATGCGAGGCTGGGCTATCAGATGACTTTTATGACCTGTAGCATTTTGTATGTAATAATAATAACCGGGAGAGATTTATGGACCCATCACCGGCCCCTCTTCCAGCGGAATGACTTTATTAGCTCGATTTATTTTTGACCCTCCTCTAAGCCTCTGCACTCCCGCCCCTCGCCCTGGGGGCTGGCTGGGGTGGACGCATTTTTCCGAAGCTTCTGAAGGGTTTTTTTCAGGTCCTCAGGCCTAGCCGTCCCATGCGAATTCACGATGTATTTATTTTTGGGAGGAGGGGGATAAAGAAGCGGAGGGGAAGAGAAAATAAAAATAAGAGAAAAGGTCACTTCCTTTTGTTTGTGTTTCCCCGTTCTGTATTAACACGTCTTTCCTTTTCAAGAGGGGGAAGGAAAACACGATAAAGTGGACAAAGGGAAAGGCTGCCGGGCCATGTTTCCCCTTTCATATCGCCAGAGATTGAATCAAAATTCTTTCAGCTGATAGCATCTCCCGGGTGGACTACACTCTTGTTAACGGATAAATTCAAGCCCTCCAGAAAGTCAAAGAATAAATTTAAGCCTTTTGCCAAATGTCTATCCTATTGGATTTTGATAAGATGGCCATTGAGCCTTAATAATGTCTTCCATCCATTTTCAGCGAGCCCTTAACACGGCTCTTGATTCGTCCCCAAAGCCTCTTCGCCCGGCCTTTTTATTACCGGCTCTGGCGGGCTCTCCAGGGAGCCGCGCGCCCCGAGTGATGGATGGACAACTCGCTAGATTATCTCCCGCAGATGTTTGCTCTCCAGGAGCCCCCGGGCTTTCCCTCTAAGTAAACAGAGACTAAATAGAGAGTCCGCTGGAGGGAACGGTCCCAGAGGTCCCCGCACCGCGGCCAGGAAACGCGCGACGCAGCCCGACCCACAGTCAATGTGACTTTTGGGAAGCGCCGGTGACGCGCGCCCAGGGCGCACCAGGGCGAACGCGGGGACTGGGCCAAAGCTCTGGGCTGCGCGGGCGCACGGGCTGCGGAGTGAACGAAGGCGCAGAGGCTGGGGTGGGAGACAGAGGGGACATGGGAGGCCAGGGCGAGGCTGAAGGGGCACAGGAGGGATGAAGGAGGACCCTCCCCTGCGGTTGCTGGTGGCCCCGCCCTCCTGGGGCGGGGGCGGGGCTGACGGGAGGCACCTCTGTAGCTCCCACAGGAGCCCCGCCCCGCGCCACAGTCCTGGGTTCGAATCCCAGGCCCCCATACATCCCCCGACCCGGCCACCCTCGCCTGTACATTCTGAGTAGAGTCATCCTGCATCCAGCCCCTTCGGAAACCTCGCTCTCTGATACTTAAAATTCCTAACCATGGCTTCCTCACAAAATATCACCTTTTCTGTAGCTCATGTGCCAAGCTGCTGATTGAATTAATTAACTTCATCACATTTCACTGAGGCAGATAAAGAACAGGAAGTTTAATCCTCTCAGCGGTGGATGAACTGAAGTCAGAGACAGGAGTTGGGCACCCACAGGTCACACAGCGCCACGCCCCCCCCCACCGTGATGTTCCCCTATGAGATTTTTAATGCTCCCAAGTGCGCCTTTGGGTGACGCAAACTACAAAACCTTGAAACCAGAGTCCTCATCCTATAAGTAAGGATTGCACTGAATTCATCCTGAAAACAGCACCACGGTGTGCACAGTTACCGTGGCAATCCACACATTGCACCTATACCGATAGCTCTAAGTGGCGCCTCTGTTTGCAGGGTGGGGCCTCTGTCTGGACCGATGCCTCTCGAGGACTGTCTGTCCTGGTCTTCCTGGCCCCCGAGTCTGAAACCTTTTTTGAATTTTAGCTCACATCTCTCAGTCTCTCAGCCCCAACTCCCCCGGGCCCCCAAGAGTGCCTGGAAATGTAACTGAACGGGTCCAGTCAGAGCCCTGGGGTTAGGGATCTGATTCTCCCACCAGCGTGGCCTTGGCAAACACTCGAATCTCCCAGACCTGACGGTGTTTAGTGTAGAGGCTGAAAAAACTGTGAGTTGACGGCTCAGGCAGTGCTGTGTGGCAGCCTCCCCCTCTGGTGGAGCTGCGCCTAAGGACTTGGGTGAGGACGCCTCCTCTAGGCAGCCCCCAGCCCCTCGGACTGGGCTTGCAGGGCAGCGGCAGGGAGGAGCCCTGGGCTGGGGTCAGGGGGCCTGCTTAGACAGGACCGCCCACCAACGCCCTTGATGCTGGCTCTCGTATCCTGCACTGAGCTCCCTGCAGCTGCAGTGGTGTTGTGGGGGGTCTCGTGCATCGGGTCTGCTCTGATTCTGTGGGATGGCGGAAGCTGGAACTCCTCAGCCCAACCCAAGGCTCTCAACCAGCTTTCCAAGGGCCTGCGTCAGAGGGATGCCTGCTGCCCTGGGCACTTGGAAGTCGGCCCCTGGCTGGACAGCACCTCATACCCACCCCGGGAGCCGCTCTCAAGAATGACCTTGGGCCACACTGGGCAAGACCTGATGGCCCCATATATGAGACAAAAAGGCAAACCCCACTGTGGCCCAGAGACACAGAAGGTGGTGCCCACTTCGCCCTCCTTCTGTCCTATTTCACTCTGGTTCAGAAGCAGCCAGCACTTGCCTCTTCCATGCCCTTTAAATCTAGACTTGACCTTTTAACCTTCTGCCTTGACCCCTGTTCCTAGACCAAGCAATCCCTCCCAGCATAAGCTGATCCCCTTCTAACCTCCTGCCAGGCCACCTCCACGACGCATTTAGGAGAGGCGCGGCCAAGGAGAGCGTCTTGAAAACGTCAGAGGGTCCAGGGACGCATGGGGTGGAAAACTCAACGCTTTCAGGCTCACTCGAGAGCTTGAGAGATTCGCACTAACTGCAGGTCACTTTTCGCGTGAAGTGAAAATACTGCAGTTCTCGGAAATCAGCAGCGCTGCTTCCTGTTTCCTGCTCCTCTACGTCCTTTAAGAAAATGTGAAATCATTTAAAGAGGCAGGAAAGAAGAAAGAGGGAAAGTGGAAAAGACCAGCCCTGGAATTTGCTCCATGGCGCAGTCAAACATGGGTGCAGGAAGACCTCAGGCGTCCTGTGAACGGCGGGGACTGAGAACTAACACCTTGTCCTCAGACAGAAGGACCCCAGCAGGCCAGACACAGTCACACGAGTGATGGGGAGGGACATGGGAACCAGTTCGCCCGGTTTCCAGAGGCCCTTCAGTGGGTCACTGCAGGCTCAGAAGAAGTCTCCATTGCCATGGTTTCTCTAAAATCAATGTCTCTGGGGTTGAACCTGGAGAGAAGGGTCAGGTCCCCTGTGCTTTGCGGATAGCTCTGCCCAGATGGTGGGTCCCCGTCCCTCATAGGCAGCTCCACCCAAATGCCTCAGCTGAGAGACTGGGAGTTTGGTGGGTTTTCCTTTGACTTTGGGAGAAAAAGGGCATATCGATGACTTAAATACTCAGCTCAGGTCGTGGGGTCAGGCCTTCCTAACCACAAGGCCGCCAGTACCCCTCAAGCCCATATTCTGTGTCACGGAAACCAGCTGTAATTCTTACAGAATTGTAACAGCACTCGGTAGGCACTGACTCAGCGCTGGCTCCTCTGTGCCAGCAGCCCCCACGGTGCCCCCCGTCCCCCGCGATGCTGTCTGGGTGGAGATGTGTAAATGTGACTCTCTAAATTTTATCTTGCTTTAAAGCAAAGATGCCAAGCGAGAGACTGTTACTTTAATTTTACTAGAAAACCCAAGCAAATAGGAGATCGGCCACCATGTGTGAGCGTGCCTGTGTCTGTGGACATCTGTGTGTGCATGCAGATAATGCATAGCCCCTGGAAGCCGAGTTCTGGCTGCTGAATGGGTTCTAGGTTTTGGAGCTGCTTTCCAGGCCGTTCCTCCTCCTGGCCGTCTAGACTGCAGTGTGCACACCCAGCGACACGTGTGACTGTGTGTGTCTCCCCAGGGCCTGTGTGCTTCTCTGCATATCGTTCTCCCTCTGAATCTGTTAGAGCTAATGTTTGTCCACCAGCCGTTACCCACCACCAGTCAGCAAAGCTGTGGATAATGCCACGTGGACCCTTTTTCTTTCGCCTCATGGTTTGCTTATTTAAAGCGATGCTTCTTTGGAAGCTACGAGTGCAGCAAAAGGCTTTGTTGAATCTGCAGCCAATTTTTCCCCGTATTCTTTTCATGAGAGTATCCAGCGAAGACAGTTAAATAAACACAACCTGCGTTTATTTAATTTTCCTGTCTGCGTGGCCTGAAGCTTTCCCACAGGTACAGGGCTCTCCTCCGCTCTTGGGAATTCGGAGAGTGGCGGATGGCCCTGTACCTGTGACCCTACGGCGACATTATCCCCACCTCCCCACACAATAAAAAGAAGCATCCCTGCTAATGACAGCAAAGCCACCGTCCTGTGCACATGTCAGTCCACGGATAACACATTGCTCAGGGCCCGCCAGCAACATTCCGACTGCACGCTTGTTAACTCAGGGACAGCTGGGATGGTGGTCGCCCCGCCAGGAGCTCCGAGAACTCTGGGGAGCTGAGATGGCGCGGGACGAGCTCTCCTACCTTTTTGATGCAGCCTTCCTGGGGTGACACTTCCGCATCCGTCAGTATTTGCTGCAAAACAATTTTGAGAGGGGTTGTTAGTTTCTGAAAAAACGTCGTTCTCAAGCTACACTGGGTTCTAAATGGTGGGGACAGATCCACTGTCCCCAAAAGTCACAGGGTGGGACCCAGCGGCTTCTCCACAGCAGGAAATGAAGACTCCATTGATCACAGGTACCCCTTCTTCCAGCAGAGGCTCCCCAATCACCGAGGACCCCAAGCAGCCCCCAGGGACTTCACCTCCCTGGAAACACCACACTCCAGGGATGGAGACACTGTGTCGCTCACTCTGGCCCTTTAGGGGTTGGGTGGGGACCCAGGTCAAGGCATCTCAAGGTGAGCCATTCGTATTATTTATGAGAAGCATCTGGGCAGAGCGCACGGACACCCCGGATGCCGAACAGACTCTATTTTTATTTCCTCCGAGTTCCATGGACAAATCACACCGTGTGTATTTAGACATAACTTGGCCTATGTTGTGCTTGGCCCTGGACGGGTGAGGGACAGCAAGGTGCGGTCCCTGCCCTCGGGGGGCTTACAGTCCATCTCGGGAGGTGGAGGTTGGGGGGAGCTAAACTCTGCCCAGCGGTACCAGGAGACAGAGGCGGGCGGCCAGAGCGAGGGGCAGAGGTTGGCCAGCGCCCTGCAGAAGGACGGCTTGGTGGGTGCTGGAGAGAGAGGGAGCTCATGCCATTTCTCTGCTTCCTCCTTTTTGTCGAATCAGAGGTGTAAGCGTTTTAACTGGCTCTTCACTCCCATCCATATTCCTGGGAGGGGGATGTCCCCTATGGTTTTTGGAGGAAACTTCTCAAAGGAAATCAAGCTAAGGCAGAAAAGCCGCTGTGCCTAGTGTCATGCAGGGGCCCAGGATGGCCACTGAGGACCCCCCAGCAGTTCGCTGTGGGCCTCACAGGAGCTCCCGGCCCCTCACCCACGTGTGACAGAGGCCGAGACAGGGAGGCTGGTGCGGGCCAGCAGTCAGCTTGTTCTTCCTCCAGGGTTGCTCTGGCTGCAACGTTCTTTGGCTCTGGAGAGCATTTTGCCAGGTGTCTCCTCTTAAAAGCCACCAGGCTGCACTCCAGAGGGGCGGCGTCTCAGTGACCCGTCCCAGAGTGCTGTCTGTGCTAAGCAAACTGACAAACGAGCTCTAGAAATTGGATTTTTCCCTTCTGGACCCAAAGTGGCCGTGCACGGATGAGTATACGGAAACCGCAACATTGTTTCCATAAGAATAGAACCAAGATTGAAACTGATACTTGAAAAATAAAAGGAGAAATGATGCTCAAGCCAAAGGTTTTCCTTCCCCTCCCCTCGATATTACATGATGACTTTATACATCATAAGGACGGAGCACAGCGTGCCTGCCAAGGCGCAATTGACAAGCTGGCGTTCCCAGCCACAGCGGGGCCCCGCCTGATCGCCTTCCGGGTCACCCTGCGCTAATGTGAATGGCAGTGACGGCTGCTAGATTCAGGCACCTACACGGGCTGCGTTTGGAAGAGGAGAAAGCCTTAGGAGGGGTGTGACCTGCCCGCGGGGCCGAGGCTGGAGGCAGAGCTTGAGACGTATTGATGACTTGAATACTCAGCTCGGGTCGTGGGGTCAGGCCTTCCTAACCACAAGGCTGCCAGTACCCCTCAAGCCCATATTCTGCGTCATGGAATCCAGTTGTAATTCTGACGGAATTGTAACAGCACTCGGTAGGCATTGACTCAGCGCTGGCTCCTCTGTGCCAGCAGCCCCCATGATGCCCCCCTGGAGGCAGAGCTCAAGGCAGTGCTCAGGTGGAATCTGTCCTTGCTCTGGATGCTGGAGGACCGTGTGGCCGTCCCAGGTCTGGTGAAAGGGACGCCCATCCCACTGGTGGCCCTGGAGCTCTTGAGAGTAGAAGGACAGATCCCGCCATAGTGAGCCGCCCCGAGCAGAGAAGCTGTGGATCTCGTTGCCAGTTAAAGGCTGGGCTGAAACCAGAACCAGGGCCTCTGCAGTCCTGCCTGCTTCATGAGGCGCATCGAGGAGTGAGATGCTGGTTTTGTCTCTCTGGCATTTGCAGCCAAGTCACAGGCACCTGCGCAGACACCACCAGCGAGAGGGCCCTGCCGTCCCCATCCTGCCCTGCCAGTGCCTGCTCACAAACCCACACACCCGCCCAGAGCCCACAGGGGCCTGGCACTGGTCTAGGAGCATTTGGTGGCCTCTGGTTGGGCATTTTCCTGGAGGCTGCCTCCTGTTCCCAGTGGGAAAGTGCATGCCACAGCCCATTCAAGCCATTCCCAACGCAAGTGACACCCCCACCATCATCCCCCGGCCAGGTCAGTCCAGGAGCCCTTGTTAACACCGCATCCTCACATTCAGAGGGGGCTAGAGCCCTCCATCCACCCACCGATGCCACCCTGGGCCTGCTGTGGCCTCAGATGCAAAGCTTTCAGGTGGGGGCTGCCCTCACCCTCCCTCTGTCCACGCTGCTCTCTGTTGGGTGTGCTCCGTTCCTGCTGTGGCCAGCTGCATTTTCACTTGCACTTTTGGTGGCCTGATCTTCCTGCCTCCCTGCCCTCCGAGTGGCCGGGTGGGATGGAACGCCCCCGTAAACCCACCTGTCACGCCATGCGGAGGCCCTTTTTGCCTTTCTGGCAGAGTCTGACAGGGTCTGTGG
Organism: Papio anubis; assembly: GCF_008728515.1. Classification (NCBI taxonomy): domain Eukaryota; kingdom Metazoa; phylum Chordata; class Mammalia; order Primates; family Cercopithecidae; genus Papio; species Papio anubis. Next base: position 2,202,268 of record NC_044976.1, on the reverse strand, counting down.
TGGGCTTGGCCAGCACTCCTGCTCCCCAGAGCTTGTCATCAGGTGGGGACGCAGGGACGGACCTCCAACACTGGCCCCAATAGTTGAAGGCGTTGCATGCGACGCACCGACCAGGAGGGCCCAGTCATACGGGGTGGCATCAGGAGGTGGGACCTGGCCAGCCTGGGGTGGTGGTGGGGGCAGGTGCTACAGCTGCTGGGCTCCCGGCTGTCTCTCTGGATCCTCTGAGCGCAAGGCCTGGGCCCCCTTCAGGCGGAGGGTGTGGGCTGCTGAGGACTGTGGTCACAGCGGAGCCCAGTGTGGAGCCACGGAAGAGCTGCACAGATGTCGAGCCCTCCCCAGCTGCCCTGCACCCCCTGAAGAGGAAGCCGGCGCCCGATGGCAACAGAGAAAGAAGCGGCCTCCTGCAGGAGGGGCACTGGGGCCTGAGCCGCGTTCCGGAACTGCCTGCCCCATCTCACAGCCCACCTTGGCAGGTATGAAGACCATTCACTCTGCCTCTTCACTCGCCGCTGAGCTCAGGTGGAAAAATGGCCGGATGCGCTCCCCGGCTTCCTCAGCCCCGGCCCCCTCCCTTGCCCGAGCCGCCGTTCTGCTGAAAACCCTCTTTATTTTGCTAGCTGGGCCCTCAGCACACGCACCGCTGGCCCCTGGATTGCTGGCAATGGCCACCGCGCTCTCCACCTCTCCGCACCCCGGCAGAAGTATTAGGTGTGTTTGATTAAGCGTTTTAGCCAAAAAAGCGAGGTCTGACCCCTGGCATTTAGCTTCTCTCGCGGGTGCCAGTGCCAGGATTTAGCTAAGTGGGGTTGGTCAGAACCTCTTTTTTGACTCTTAAAATAAATACCCTCTGTTCTCCAAAAAGCCAGCAAAGAGGCCACGTACGCAGAGGCGCTTACGGCTCCGGAGTTCTGGCGCGGCCCCAGGGGGGCTCAGCTTGCTGTTCGGTGTCACAAATGGATCCCGGAAGGTTTCTCTCCCGTCCAAAGTATCTGTTATTAAAGTATCTGAGAACCTAACAAAGGAGGAAGCCCAGAGTGAGCCCCGGCCACGGAGCTGCTTCCAAACCGGCGGGAGGTGAACGGAGCCTAGCGCGGCGGAGGTTGAGGCCCATGAGGGCCCCCAACACTCCAGTTAATGCACCCCTTGCTCTTGGCATTGAGAGCAAACCTCCTCTCTCTAACCGACTTCTCTTTTCTTTTTTCTTCTTCTTCTTTTTTTTTTTTTTTTGAAACAGGGTGTCTCGCCCAGGCTGGAGTGCAGGGGTGCAATCATGGCTCACTGCAGCCTCAGCCTCCTGAGCTCAAGCGATCCTCTCAACTCAGCCTCCTGAGCAGCTGGGACAACAGGCACACCACCACCCTGGCTAATTTGTTTTATTTTTTGTAGAGATGGGGTCTCACTCTGTTGCCCAGGCTGGGACTCCTGGACTCCAGCAATCCTCCCAAAGTTCTGGGATTATAGATGTGAGCCGCCATGCCCAGTCGGCTCTAAACCAACCTACCTTCCTTCCTTCCTTCCTTTTCTTTCTTTCTTCTTTCCTTTCTTCTCTCTCTCTCTCCCCACCCCACACCCGCAGGCTAGAGTGCAGTGGCTCCATCAGTTCACTGCAACCTTGACCTCCTGGGCTCAGGTGATCTTCCCACCTCTGCCTCCCAAGTAGCTGGGATTAGAGGCATGCTCCACCATGTCTGGCTAATTTTTTGTAGAGACAGGGTCTCACTGTGTTGCCCAGGCTGATTTCTGACTCCTGGACTCAAGCAATTCTCCTGCCTCGGCCTCCCAAAGTGCTGGGACGACAGGCGTGAGCCACTGTGCCTGGTTCTAACCTACTTTTCTTTCTTGCCCATTTCTGAAGTAGCTTCATTGGACCCAAAGATGTGGGTCTGAGTCTAGAACCTACTAAAAGCTGATTCCAAGGCCTCCTCTCCTTGAAGAAGCCCCTATGGGTGGAGTCGGGGGGTCAGGGTTGTCTGTGCAGGGCACCCAAGTGTGTTCAAATGGCAGGGCTGATGGAGCCCTCCACAACCCCCACATCCCACCTAGGCTGCAAACCTCGCTCTGCTCACTGCTGGGAGGTTGTGGGGTCGAGGGGCTCAGGGTTCTGCAGGAGACACAACCTGAGCAGAGGTCTTGGTGGTCAGCAGCTTCAGCTTCCCTGCAGCCTACACGTTCAGGAGGGTTTTACAGCCAACTAAACAGTGCCCCTGGCAGGGCTGGAAGCTGATGACCAGGCCACACTGAGCCTCCACATCTCAGGATCATCTCTAACTCTTGGAGAGCCACCCACACATCCTCCTTTTCTGAGAGATGGAGTTTTTAAAGAACAAATCTCATTCTTCATTTTCTTTTCCAAATGGAAGCCCTGGATGCTGCCAATTTCCCTGGTGTAAATGTTGCCTCAAGGTGATGGCAATGCTGAGGCCAATCATCACAGCAGCAGGTCATCTTCTGGGGCCCTGCCGCATGTGGGGGGCCTGTCTCAGGCACCGCGGATGCAGACCTCCTCCTCACAACCACATGTGGGAAGCAGGAACCAGCAATGCCCCTGCTGTGTAGACGGGAAACAGGGGCTGCAGAGTTGAGGTGACCGGGCAGTTGATGAGGAGCTGCTCAGGGTGGTGCCCGCACTCAAATGCGAGCCTCCTGACTCCCAGAGTGTGCGCCAGCGGGACAGAGGCCTCCGGGTGGATGCCTCAGCAGGAAGAAGCCACACGCCAGGCCCTTCCACCCGGGACTTGCACCTGAACCCCGGCCAGGCCTCTCTCCGTGGCCAAGCTCCCTCTGGCCGTGTGGGCTCCAGCGGAGCTGGGTGGCTTCCCGTTGGCAGCTCCCGCAAGAACCGTGAAAGGCGGTTAGTCACCGGCCGCCCCGGCTCTGGCTCCCAGAGCAAAGACTGCACTGGTGTTGACACAAACCCTTGAGCTCTCAACCGGGAGTCGGGTAATATTTATTTATTTTTTGCATTAAAAAAAATCAGCTTGGCCGTGTTTGAGCTACAGAAATGATTTTTTTTTAAAGCTCCTTGGACACTGTTTTTAGCTTTTATGCCTAAACAGATACTTCTCAGTTCCTTCAAGTGAGATCTATCCAATGAATGGAGGCTCTCTCTTTACTCCTAAGAAAAATATTTACATAGTCAAGTACGGCACAGAAAAGGACCCTGAGCTCTGGAGAGCCCGTCCCGAAATGCACAGAGGTCTCTACGTCGCTGTTTACACTCCCAGCCGCCACCTCCCTCACTCCTGCCCTCTACATCCTCCCACCCCAACCACCAAAGCCTTCCCAAGTCTCCCATGTTGGGCCCTGTCATCAGGGGTGGCCTGGGTTCCTCATGAGAACCCCAGGGGGCTGTGCGACACGAGGGGACGGCCCCTAAGCCCTACCTTCCAAACCCTCTTTGTTTTGGCCAACGAGAGAAGCCAGGCCGCTCTGCTTCCAGGGCCCCGAGCAGGGGACAGCACTAGGATGCAGCATCTTCGCCCCCAGCCCCACAGGACCCGAGCTCCAGGCAGGCAGCATCTCCGGTGTGATGGGGCCTTCTGCTTTGCTCTGGCCAGAAGAACTACCGCGGGGGCCAGCAGACTTCAATGCATGCCCAGTGATCTTCTCTCAACCTGCAGGGCTGCCACCGCCTGGCCAGCGAGGCCTCGAAGGTTCGAAATCTGGGCATGGTCTGCTCTGTTTCTGATGTTCCAAGAACACTCTGTTCGCTGGCAGCCCCGCCTGTGAGCGCTGCCCCTTGGCCTGGACACGCCGCCCGGGTGAGGCTGGCCCCGCGTGCATCTCCCTTCCTGTGGGGAAGATTGAACGAGCACTGCTCCTCCTCTCCCTGGCCCCCAAGAGCAGGCTCCACACCCCTTCGTGTCCTCATTTCATAAGCGGTATTGAGCACCTTTGGTCTATACTGCCCCATGGAGGGTGCCTTGGAGACATTTAAAAAATACAGAAACAGAGTTTAGTCCAGAATTCGCTACTCTGGGGCGGAGACAATGGATAGGACCCACCCTGCCTTCCACGGCAACATCAGCACGAGGAAGAGGAAAGACCTTCAGTCTGGGAGCTGAGGTCCTTGCCAGCGGGGTCCTGAGCGTGGGGTCCCGGAGGCGCAACCCCAGAGTGCGGGGTCCCGAGTGCGGGGGCCCCTCGGAGTGGGGTCCCGGAGTGTGGGGGTCCCGAGGCGGGCGGGGGTCCCGGAGCGGGGGTCCCGGAGTGCGGGCGGGGGGTCCCCGGAGTGGGGTCCGGAGCGGGGGCCCCGGAGTGCCGGGGGTCTCCGGAGCTGGGCAAACGGGAGGTGGGGCCCCGGGAGGGGGGGGGTCCGGAGGGAAGGGGGGCCTGGAGGGAGGGAAGGTGGCCCGGAGGGGGGCCTGGAGTGGGGTGGGGGGGGAGGGGGAGGTGGAAGGAGGTGGAGCCCAGGTGGAAGAAATGGAAATGGCCTGGGGGGACTCTGCTGTGGCCCTTTGAGGACCAGGCTGAGGGATTTCACTCGGGCAGAGGCTTTCGGATGCAGGCAAGAAACGGACGATGGGGGCATGGGGCGTGGAGGAGGAACAGTTTGCAGGGAGGACGGCTTCCTGCGTGCACGGGTCCCCACGGGGTCTCCCTCTTTGTGTCTGCTCGGAGGAGTATGTGGGGGTCTTCCCTGCTGACCCAAGTGTGGGGCCCCGCAGTGGGCTCCATCTGGCCTGCGCCCCCCAGCTTCCCCCATCTGCTAGGACCTGTCTGGCTCTCCTCACACAGAGAAGGAGGCTGCCCAGGACAAGAGGCCTCCATGGTGAGGTGGAGGGCCAAGGGCCAGGCAGGCCGGGCTCCGCACTGGGTACTTGGCCCACATTAATGCATCTAAATCCCAGAACATGCCCACGAGGAAGGCTATGGCTTCCTGATCTTTGTAGAAGAGGAAGGGGCTCAGAGAGGTAAAGCAGTCTTCTGAATTTGCACAGCAGCGGAGTGTTAACCCGGGCTCACCCTGGATTCACAGGGGCCCTACCAAGATCAAGGTGAGTGGGCCCCGAGGAGGTGGCGCATACCGAGGGCAGGGCTGGACAGCCCCTTTTCCCAGGGAAGCCTAAAGGCACGCAGGTGTTGACCAGCCCTGGCCCCCAGCCCAGGTCACGGAGGCACCCATCACCATGGCACAGTTTGCTGGTGAAGCACCTAGGAGGCCCCCACTCCCTTCCAGCCTGCAAGCTGCCCTGTGAGGCCTCATCACCAATGCAGTGGTCAGACAAGTGCCCCCCAGGTCATTAGCAAGTTTGTAGTCCTTGATCTGGAAGTCATGGGAGCCTCTCAGAGGTCGAGGCTGCTGGGAGCCCTAGGGTGGGGGGCCTGTCTCTCACTCCAGCCGCTCCTGGCCTGGGAAGCCGCCCCCCGCCAGGCCTCTCCAGGCCTCCTTCCCAGCCTCTGGGGCTGCGGGAGACAAGGAGTCGCTGTGGGGTCCCCCTGGCCTGCCCTGGCTGTGACCTTGCTCTGCCCTCTGCCTCTAGCACCTCGGGGCACAAGGTAGAGTTTGGGGCAGGGATGTAACTGACCACCTGCACTGGGGCTGCAGGTGTCTGGGGAGGGTGGTGCCTGCAGGGACACCTGCTGTCTGGATACTGCCCCCGCCATGCTATCCCTTTCCAGAGAGGAGAGAGTGCAGGTTACCGCACTCAGAGCTTCCCAAGCTTCCGGAAGGCTTGGGCCATTCCAGCCACAGCTTTGAATTCTCCACCAAGCCAAAAACACAGCTCCTCCACCACACAACACCCCTCCCTGTGCTCGATGGGCTGCTCCAGATCTCAGAGCCCCGCCCCACACCTGCAGGTCAGCTCTTTCCAAATGAGGGGCCTCGGGGAGATCGGACCCAGCCTGGAGATGCCCTGGAGCATGGCAGGCTTCCGGGGTTCTACGTGGCTGAGACCCGCCCCCCTCCTGGACTCAGGGGTGCTCTTTCTCCTGTGTCAGGCTGAGCTGGGGAAGGCCTGTTTTTCCTGGGCTCCACCTGGGAGCACCTGCTGTTGGAGCGAGGTGAGAGCGGGTGAGGGTCACCTGGTGCGGGGACTGGCAGGAGGCTATCAGCCCCTGGGGTGCAGGCTCCAGAGCCCTTTCTCTGCTGGGCAGCAGGGCGAGCAGGAAGGATCTCTGCAGGCCCCCGTCCCCGAGCCCAGGGGTGTCCAGCCTTGCTTCTGGCCCTCTGTGGATGCCTTCCTCCTTCTGCTTCCGGAAGATTGATGCCCCCAGGGGAAGGGAATGTAAATCATCAAAGCGGGCGACGTGTGGCCCTTGCGATCAATGGCTCATGACGAGTCGTGACTTCCAGCATGAGAAAGGGAAGCAGCGGCCGGTCCAAGAGCCTCCCGTAGCCAGCTCAGGAACTGGACATGCGTGCCCTGGAAATGAGGGAAAGTTCTGCGAGGCTGTTTGCTCCTGGAGCTGGTCTCAGAGCTTCCGTCTGAGGGCCTGGGTTCTAGGAGAGGAAAGGCAAGACCTGGAGCAGCTGGGCGGCCTCGCGGGGCCCAAGGCCCTGCAGACAGGGCTTGGTAGTGGGCTCTGGCTCGGACGCCGGGGGGCCGGTCCCAGGGACGCCTCCACGTTCTGTAGCCCCTGTGCTAGGAAGGTGCTGTTGAGGCTGATGGTTCTAGGTGGACGGCAGGTGACCTTGACCCAACCCACTCACACTGCATTTCTCCACCAACTTTCATGAGAGCCCTGTAGCCTGGAAACGGATGGCCGGCACTCACTTCAAAGCTGCCCAGTTGTTACAGGCAGGCTCATCCTCCCTCCTGGATTAGACACCCCCTTAGGCCAAAGGCAGGGTGTCAGGCACCATCACGGGCCCTCCGAGCAGGAACACAGCGGAGACCCCACGTGGCATTTACCGAATGATAAATCATGAGCTACCGAATGGAAAATGGGAGCTCTCCTTGCAGGATGTACAGAGCTGCTACAAGATCGTGTTCACCTGGGCCGGGCCCCTGGGAACCAGGCCCTGGCCTGTGGGTGGGGGGTGGGGACTGGCACAGTCACTGTGGGGTCCGGCCATCCAGCCTGCAGGGGCCCTGTGCTCGGGGTGCCTCTCTGACTATGGGACTTAGGGAAGCTGCCCTGGCCGCCCTGACAGGCTCAGGGCCTCTTGCTGGACCAGGCGTCTTGGGCAGGCGTCTGGAAATCAGATACCCGGGCCTCGAGGCACAGGGTCCGGCTCCCGCCTGTCTTGCTGCTGCTTGGCCTGGAAGTGACCTGGCAGGGGCAGCCTGGGGAGCTGTGGATGGACCCGAACTGCTGGAGCGGGGACAGCTCCTTTGTGCAGGCTCCGTGTCAGTGCCCCACGAACAAAGGGACCAACCTGTGGCCAGGACTGTTTGGATTTGAGCACTGAAAGCCCCTGTCCCGGGAAACCCCTCCATTGGTGACCCTACTGGAGAGGAAGCAGCAAAGCTACCCCAGAGGAAGGGCCTCCAGAAAAGGGGATGAGTCAGGGGTGACAGCCCTGAGGACAAAATCAACACAGCCGTCCTACGCCCGGGTGCCAAGTGCCCAAACCCTGAGCACACCCCCAGGACACCAGGACCAACCCCATCGCAAACCTGAAAGTCACAGCCCACCTGGTGGGAGTGTCCAGGAGCCGAGGGCTCCAGGCTCAGCCAGGACAAACGAAAGGAGAGCCGTGGACCCTGTGCCCATCCTCCAGCAGCCACTCCCACCTGCGAGAGGCCATCTCAACAGTCTCCCAGAGTTGATAGAATTTCCCCCCACTTAAAAAAAAAAACAAAAAAACCCAACACTTTATTGCGCTATGATTGGCATATAAAAAGCTGTTGATATTTAATGTAGACAACTTTATGAGCCCGGAGACGTAAGAATGCACCGAGAAACCATTGCCACGATCCATGCCATAAACCCATCCATCACCTCCAAAAGCTTGCCTGCCCTCTTCATTCATCATTAGTTTATTTTGTGAGGGGACAATCTACCGTCGGCTCTCCTGTCTTAGTAAAGTTACGGAGGCCACACGGAGGCTGCTGAAGGAGACTACTCCAGGCCCACTGGGCAGACGGGACCAGACCAGGCCAGCCGCACCCACAGGGGCAGGGAGAAGGATGCTGGCACAATGTTTCTCCGTCTCCCAAAGGCCAGTGTCTGTGAGCAGGGGATGATCCACGCTCAGCCTGAGCCCTTTGCGCCCCAGGATAGATTCTGCTCATCACGAGTGGCAGCGGCAGGAGGGGACCCCAGCTCTGGGGGGTGCTCTGTACCTTCCCCCATTCACTTAAACCAACACCAAGCTTTGGCATTGCAAACCCCGAAGTGGCTGTCCCGACTCACATCTGAAAGGTGTGCCCTCCCAGGTCCACTGCTGGCCATTTTCCACCCTGCTTCTGAAAATACTGATGGTCCCTTCCCCACGCCGACGACACAGGAGGTGCTAGGCGCTGCGCGGCCACCGGCCACCCCCATCCTGGGGAGGGGCAGTTGCTGGAGGTTCCCCCACTGGCAGTCCTCCAAGGCAGCCCGGTGGGTTCTGCGCCAGCATCTCCCCAGGGGGCTTCTCTTTCCACGGGGAAAATAAATCACAGGATCAATGATTGGTTCTATACAAACATTTATCTTTTATCTCAACCCTTTTTAGTTATAGAAATGACCTGGAAATTGACAGAATCATATTAATGCACTTCTACTTGACTCTGCTGATTGATCCCTCGTTTATTAAGGTGATTCTTAATAATCATAAGTGAATAAGAAGGGTTGTAGATCTCCTGGTCACGGCGCCTGGGTCACACACATGTTTGAAAGCCCCAAGACCCAGGACTAGGCGGGGGAATCTGACCTCCCCAAATTGGGTTCTTTTCTGGCTGTGACTTATGGCTCCACTCACTGAGGTTTGGGGAACCCTTCAGGATCTGGAAGTGGATCCATATCAGAGAAGAACATGGAATTTTAACTCCCTTAAAAATGGCAGGCGGCACTTTCTGGGGATGGAGGAAGCAGAAGCAGCCACCAGTGTCCTACCCGCCTTGGCCCTTCCCCGATCAAATTCAGTCTTCCTCTCATTCTCACTTGTCACGCATGCCACTTACTCATGAAGCAAGCATTTGTAGACTCGCATGTCTGGGTTCCACAAACTTGCAAGCCAAGGAGGCCAGAAGTACAACTGTTTCCCATTGTATTTTATTCTTGATTGAAATAAAATAACAGTGATAATCACAACAGCAAATATGCTAGCTCTGCCAAAGGCATCATTGCATTATCCTATTTAACACTTGAAATAATCCTACGATGATAATCCCCATTTACACCTGAAAATGCTGAGGCTCAGAGAGGTTGGGTTAAGTTGTCCAATGTCACAGGGCCAGGAAGTGGCAGAGCTGGGATTCGAACTCAGGCCGTGCAGTTCCACAGGGCATTATCCAAGCCTTTGGCTTATCTGGCCTCCCTTGAACTGGTTCCATTTGAAGAAGTGGGGGAGGTGGATTGGCGGGAAGGGAGAGGGAGATGAGGAGCTCTGCTTTCTCTCACATGAGGAATGTTTCGAATCTGTTGTAGGGACAACATGCAGAGGCCCGAACGCCTAGGTTTCGGTCACAGCTGCCTGCGAACTCGAGACCACGGTGCGTGAGGGCAGCCGGAGGCAGAGCGCCACCAAACAAGACTGCACACTTTGCTAATGGGACACAGTGACAGGAACAGCTGCAGCGAGGAATTCCGGGCTGATCTGCTGTGAAAAACTGGCCGCCTCTGGAGTCTTGCAGCCTCCATGCAACTGTGGCTGCAGCTGGGACCCCTCAGGGCCCAGCTTTACTCTCTTGGGGTGGGGATAGTGGAGAAGCTGAACCAGGAAGGCTTGGCAGGTGAAAGGCTGCCCACTCTGCCCCGGATTTCCAAGTAACCTCCCGGGGTCCCACGTCTGCATTTCCAGGCCATACTGAGTCCAGGGCCAAGCACACTGAAGGTGCGGGGCAGAGAATTCACAGGACTGCCCAGCCTTGCTGAGACGCGGGGCAGACATATGGCCAAGGCTGCCTGCCCTGGAGGATGCCTTCAGGGGCTTCCTGACCAACACGGAATGTTCCTCCAACCTTCCTTCCTTCTGGTGCCTTTCACAGAGCTGGGAGGGGCTGCAGAAACCAGGCAAAGAATCCTGGGCTCCCAGCCAGCGCTTCCCATTCTGAGTCCTAGAAACACTTCTCAGCCCCTGCATCCCCTGAGTTGAGCAGTCTTGATGCCCTCATCTGTGAAGCGGGAGGCAGACGCCCCAGGGAGACGGCCTTGACCGCTGTCCATGACGACGGAGAAGATGCAAACAGCAACCTGCCTGGCCAATCACTCCCTTATTTTGCAGCATAAGCACACAAATAATGATGACACTCAAGACGTAACCACCCGTTTTCAAGACTGCCACACTCGTGGACCAAAAGCCTCTTGTGGCGATTAACCTAGTAAGGGTGATGGAAGGATGGGCAGCTTTTACATGTACGAAGAGTTGTAAAAGCAAACAAAAACATGTATGGGACGGAGATCACACGGGACACAGAAAGCCTAAATTATACATGATCTGGCCTTTTACATTGGAGGCACATTGACCCCGGCCCATGGCAGAGACACCACAGCTCCAAGGAGGATGGAGATAAGAGGGCACTCATGTCCTTGGGTAGCCAGTCCAGCTGCCAGCAGAAAGGCAGGGACAAACCTTCCCCCGCCTTTCTCCAGGACTGAGAGGCTTCCGTGAGCAGAGGCGGCTCATCTGTCCCTGCCTCCCTTTGCTCACACCTGCTCCCAACACCAAAAGGCCAAGGCAAAACCCCAAGCAGAGGGAATACAATAAGGTTGTCACTTTGAATGCCTCACGGTGCCTGAGGCTGCAGTGTGGTCCCACCGGGCAGGTGTGGGGAAGGAATGTGCACAGGTACCACACAGCCAGCAAGACGGGCAGGCAGGGCTGCTGGGAACACCCAATCCTCGGGACGGCTGTCCCGCCTCACCCCAACCGGGGCTCACTGGAGCTGCCTTCTCAGCTGGAGCCTCCCACGGGGAAAGGTGGCGTGAGATTGGAAGCAGCCTGAAACGGCTCTGTTCATTTACGTTTTTCTTATTCTCCTCCTGTTTGTTTTCCAACAAGGAGAAGCACACGAAGCACACGAACTTGCCACAAGGGAGATCCCCAAACCCTCAGAATGTCAATTTCCATCTGCACAACTTCCCTGGAAATTCGACCTCCTCTGGGATGGTGAAGGGTCTCTTCCCTGGGGCAGGTCTTGTGGCCATGAGTCCGGTGCTAACTGAGCTTCTCGCCTGGATGACTGTGGAGGGCAGTGGAGTCTCACTCCATGCCCACACCAAGGGCTCATCCCAGGAGGCTGGGATTGGAGTCCTAGTGCAGAAAGGCATCCATGAGGCCTGGCAACACCCAGAAATCCAGAATGGCCATCTAGTTGGCCCCCTTGCCTGGCCTTGTGGAGAGCCGTGGGGCAGGTCAGGATTGCCAGTGGAGGCCAGTCTGTCTCTCTTGAGGTCCTTGGCTAGACAGCACGCTGGGTGCCCGAAAGCATCCTCTAGTGGTTTCATCTCACAGGGACCCTGTGGGGGTCCAGGGACCCCGGACAGCTGCAGGCGGATGCGCGTTCCTCCTTGGGCCACAGCAACGCATCGGAAGCGCGTGGAGCGTTCATGCAAATGAAACATGGGCGCCAGGGCAGCTGCTTTTGGTCCTGACATCTGCATGGAGCTGCAGTTTTATTTTGCACCATCTTTCCTCGCTTTCTAACAAGTCACTGAAACGAGAGCAGAGACCTTGCTCTAAGGAAGAGAGCAAACCACTCTCCCTCCTGCCCGTGTCTGAGAATGGAGCCTGGGCCAGGGGCTCCCCTGGGGACGGCTCCTGCCCGCTGGCCGTGAGCCTCAGAAAAATACACACACCTGCTGGCCTCCGTTCTCTTTTTAGCCCTAAGAGAAGAAGAAAAAGACCCTTAAGGCCTCCCTGGTTTGTCTCCAGCTGCAGGAGGTCAGCATGGACAGCAGGTTCAGTGACCAGGCTCACGGGCTGCGAGCGGCTGGGTGGGACTGGGTTCCGGTCCGATTCTGCCATCCTGCCTGTGAGGCTTGGAATGCCCATCCCGTGGCTTGGAAGCCCTCAGAGGGAAGGTGGGAGGTGGCGCTTTGATGCCTAGCTATGCTGTCAACAAACATGACAAGGTCACCATCTGTCTGCAGGATGGACTGAGAAAAATGTTCCTTATTAGTGCAGGAGAAAGACAGGGGCACGGGGGTGAATGTGCTTCCCAGGCCATCTAGGGGAGGCCAGGGAGGGCCCACGGGGCACCTGCAGGTGTGGGCACCTCTTGCCCGATCTCACAGTCCTCCCTGACTGCTTCTGTGCTGGACTGTGGGTGATCAGTGCTCCCAGGGACACCTGTCCACCCAACCCGTGTGTGGGTAACGTTGGCCCTGGGGGAATATCCACCAGTCAGTAGTGGAAAAGGTGCCTTCCTCTCGCCATGACCCTGGGCTCCTCGCTGGCCGGCTTGCTGCATGGTTGCAGAACGCAGAACGCAGAACGCAGAAGGGCTGCGTTCACAGTGCCCTGGGGAGGCACTCTGCCCAAGTGGCTTTAGAAACGGGCACCTTCCCGCCTGCGAAGGCATTGGCCCAGGAAGGCTCATCTTGAAGAGCCACAGAAATAGTCTCAGACACAGTTACTGAAACTGTATTCTTAGGGCTGGGAGAGCTGTTCCGAAGTGTGATTTATTTGCCCTTCCCAAGGACTGAAAAGAGGGGTAAGGTTGTGCCGGCTGTGAACCAGGCAGGCCTGTGGGAAAGCACTGCCTGTGGGGGTGATGGCCCAGGGCATCCTGTTCAGAGAGAGAGAGATGGAGGGAGAGAAAGGAGAACCCCATGGCAGGAGGCCTGGGGAGCTGGGTGGACAGTGCAGGTGGATAGGCAGAGGGTCTCACACGCAGAACTAGGTGGTACTATTTCTGGAGGGACAGGGCATGGTGAGGAGCCCCCAGCTCATAAGGGGCGATACGCACAGGCCGAAGCCCTGGTTCCGCAGCTGGGGCAGCTGCAACATTGTCGAGGCAGTGGGGACAGGGCAGGGAGATGACATAGCCCTCGTTCAACTTTATGCCCATCTTGGAGTCCTCTGAGCCTGGCACAGGCCTTCCTTCCTGGGGCTGGCCCACAGCTCCCGTTGGGCCACAGGAAAGCAACAGCGTTATTCTGAGAGGCACACAAAAACTGCTTTCTCTTGACCTCCATTCCTACTAGCTTTGTATGGCCTCAAGTAATTAATTCTGGTACATTCCTACACTTAACAAACAGAATTTTCTCGGGGTGTGCAGACTGCCTGCGCAATCTCGGGGTGTGCAGATTCGCCTGCGCACGTTCAGGCAGAAAACGGTGGGATCCTCTTCCTCTCTCAGCCCACTTTTAAGGCGTCTCGTTTATCGCGAGTGAACGCAGGCGCGTCCCATCCTCGGTTTGCGTCTCTTTTCTGGAAAACGCTTCGTGCTTTTCCAGGCTTCAATCCCGGGAAGGACACACTCTGGACACATCCCCCGGGGACTCTCTCCAGGAGAGGGAGACCTCCGTACATTCAATCAGTGTTGCCAACTGGCAGGGACAGCCTCGCCACCGGCACGTCAGTTTTGTCTTCAAGATCTCGCTTTCCCCGAGCGGAACAACGTTACTTGGATGTGACCGTGAAGCTTGGGATACTGCAAAGAGCCCATGGTTCGAAACAGAGACTTGGAGAAAGAGCGAACTTGACCCACTCAGGTGCGGGTCACACAGTATTGGTGCTTGTCGTGATGGAGAAAGAGAGAGAGAGAGAACGCCAGCTCCAAAGCCCCTGCTTCCCAGCACCTGTCCGCACAGGAACTCTTGCCCAGGAACAGGTCCTGCTCAGGAGATCCAGCCACCGCCTGCAAGAAACTCTTCACAGCCATCTCTTTCTTCCAGTATCTTAAGAGGAACTGAAGGGTTAGCACCGGCAGAGACGGGCAGCCTGGACAGCCAGCTGCGGATTTGGGTCTTTGCATTTTACCAAACCAGGTCCCGGAGCTGAGCCCTACATCTCAGGTCCTGGGGGCTGATTTGGGCCCACGGGTCCTGATTTCCTTTTAGCACTGGCTGTTAAGAGTGTGCCGCAGAGCCCAGCCATAGCTGCAGCCCCATGCTGGACTGTCACGGTCCCGCCGGCTTTACGCACCTTCACTCTGCAGCTCCATGCCTGAGAGACACCACAATCTTTTTACCCAATTTTCCAGCTGAGTTGACAGAGGCCCGTGGAGGTCAAGGAGCTTGCCCGGGGTCACTGAGTAAAACAGCGAAGCCTCTGGCCTCGGGACAAGGATGCAGGACTCTGGTTCCTGTCCCTAATCGCTTGGCCAAAGGCTCTTTCATAAATAATAGAAATAACAGGACTTCATTTTTCTTTAGAGGATAAACTCCCCAAATGGCCACCGGGGCTGTGGTCCGCGAGCTGCAGGTCCTCGCCGGGCGAGAAGGCAAGGTCGGAGCTCCAGCAGCCGGGGGACGAGGGGCCTGGAGCACAGGCTGGCTCCCGCGAAGGCATTAATTTGTAACAGACGCCCAAAGAGCTGGAAAGAGCGTGGATGTTCGTTGCACGTGACAACGGCTGATTATTCATTGCTGACAGTTATTAGCCTATTATTAAACGTATGAATTGCCTCTTTCATACCACATTGCCTATCCTTAAAGTGCTTTATTAACTGACATTAACCAATCCAATTAGCAAAAGACACTGTATTTGTGTAATTAGTAATTTGAGGCTTTGTTCTGTCTTGGTCTTAAAGAGAACGGGCATTGGATGTTGATTAGCGCGGCGCACTGTACAATTAGGAGAAGTGGTCGGAGATTAACCGACAACATTCTCATTCCCCGGAGTCCCCGTGCGGGGACCCAGTCCCGCGAAGACGTGCAGGGGTTTATGTCTGCGGCATTTAAGTGAATCCAATTGCTTCCTCTTGTATCCAAGCTCCTCTCTGCAGTTGGCATGGCCTCCAACGTCAGGAAGGGGAAATATTTATTTTTATGATAAATGTAGAGGCTGAGCAATAAGGACCCTTGTTGTTTAATGCTCCAAGCCTAATTCTGCAGCAAATCTCACAATCCAACTCTGAGTATTAATTGCAAGGTTGTTTTTCCTAATCAGATGCCAAAAGGAACATTTCAGGGAAAGATGTTTTAGGGCCGCCTTTGCCAAACGGCATTTCTGTTTATGTCTCTGAGTGAGCAGAGACGGCCAAGATGGGGCCAGATGCTCTAGATAAGGGGGAAGCTGCGGAGGGATCCAGGGTGCCAGGCACGGACTCACCACACACCCGAAATACGGGACCAAGTGAAGAGCGGCGCTCAGGCCCCGTCTGAATGACGCGGCCACAACATGTCAACGTCCCCGTGTGCCCCTCAGTGTTCCTCTCAGATGCCCCCAAATGTTGTTAGATTGTAACAGTGCAGAGAAGACCTCATGAATCTCAGCAACCAGCCCCGTGCTTCTTGGCAGCTTTTAGCTCTGAACAGGAAGGAAGTGGGTTGGCCTCAGGGGTAGCTGGGTAGCTGCCCCCAGCCTTACCTGCTGGCACCTGAGCTACCTGGAGGAGGAAGCTGGCGTTTCACTCAAGGGTCCTGGGAGGCCTGCCTGCCTGCTGGACGAGGTGAGGCCAAGGCTCTGGCCCTGTCCTAAAAGTGGCTGCCACAATAATCTGGGCCCACTAAGGGCTGAGGCACGGATGCAGGAGAATCAGCCTCACCTGATCTGATTTGTTCCTGCAGAGGTAAAGAAGATGGCCCCGCGTTGGAGCATGCCACTGGCCTTGCCTGTGCGGTGCCCACACATCTGGCTGCCCCGGCGGCTCCGTCCCCAGGAGCTGTGTCCTGTGATCTGACACTTCTGGAGGGGGGCCGATTGCCCACTTGGAGCCCAGATGTTTGGGCTGGGAGCAGACACTGCTGACTTCATTCCAGTGCCGGTTTTAGAGCCTTATTTCACCTCCTTCAAGTAGGATTCTCATGTGTTTTTTCTCCCATTCCACGCCAAAATAAAGTTAGAATTCTTGAAGTCCCAAAGCCTCATCCCTTCACTGATCTTCTTTGCCTTTCCTTTCTGCTGCACATGCGTGCGTGCGTGCACACACACACGCACGTGCGCGCACACACATACATACAAATACACACATACACACACACATACACACACATACACATACACACACATACACAGACAGGCACACACATACACACACACAAACACACACACATATACACATACACGCACACATACACACACATACACACACACAAACATACACGCGCGCGCACACACACACACACACACAGGCAAGCTGCACGTCATCAGGTCAGGCTGTGGAAATCCTGCACCCAGGACGTAGAGAGTGGTGTCCACGCGCCGCGCAGGCTGGACCTGCCCTTCAGAGGCAGACAGGGACCGGCGCACACAGGCACTCACTAAAGGTAAGGCAGAGAGGAGACCTGGGTGCAAACATTTCAGAAACCTCTTCAAAATATTTGGGTTTGTCAAAATCCCAAACCGCCGTTTGCCAGGCACTTTTCCCGCTAGTGTTTGAGCCCGCGGGTATTTTAAAGGAAATGAGATCCGTGTGTTTCTGATTTATTTATACTTAACTCATCAAAATGCTGTTTTAAAGAGCTATTTTGTGTCCAAAATGCCCTCTATCCTTTTTTTTCCTTCCAAGCTAAAAGCCATATTTTGCCAAGCATATATGACCTTAAACTCTAACATTTTCAAGGTTCTTTTGATAGTCAAGTTCATGAAGTCCAAGCAGACCTGAACCGTAACCAAAGGCGCCCCTCACCCCCACCCCAGGAGGAGCCCAGTGAATGGGAAGGTGACGCCCTTGGCCTTTTCTTGCTTTTTGTCTCTGACCCAAGCACCGTATCTGTCCCTGTGGCCCCACCAGAGTCCCCGAGACGCTGCGTCCAACAGGAAGGAGCAACTTCTCTGGAGACAAAAATCCCCAGAGATGAGATTGCATAGTCCTTCCCAGAGCTCTTGCCTGGAGCAGCTCAGGGTCACCTCAGGACCAGGGTGGCACCGGAGCAGGTATCCTCCCGCCTGGCTTCACAGTAGGGGTTCCCCTTCTCATCCTGTGGAGCCCACAGTATCTTTTATCCAGGCCATGGCCCTCATTTCTCCACTTCATTGTTCCCCTTGGGGCCGCCTAATGCAGGTGGCCAGAGGGGAACACAGTTCTCCTGCAGGTTTAAGCCAAGTCAGACCGGAGCACATTTTCTCTTCTCTAAGGAAAGAAAAAGGGAAGCACTGGCCAAAGCCCGGGGCGAGTGGGGAAGGGGAGAGGAAGAGAGAGTGGCCCGGGGCACGTGCGGAAGGGGAGAGGAGGAGAGAGTGGCACTTGGAAGCTGGTACCCCAGCGAGAGGGGCACACCAGGGCCTCCAGCGGGGGACACAACTGGGTATTGGCAACACTGTCGCCTGACCCATAACACCGGACGAACTCGGGTCATATGCTTTTGGGTGTGATATTTATCTCTGGCCGATTTCATGCAATGGAGTTCAATTATGAATTTGATTGCTTTTTTGTGCACAATATAAAATCCTTTATCTTCGCAGCATTTAATTGTGTTCCCTGGCAGATTTGGTATTCATCACGGCCCTGCTGTCCCCAGCCCCAAAGATAAACCATCCGCGGGGCAATAAATGTCCACTCTGGTTATTGATGCTTTCAGGGAAATTGATTATCTATTTGAGGGGCAGAGCCGGCTGATGTATGGCCACCTCTTTACCTGACACAATAGCTTCCCTGGAAGAGGAATCCCTGATCGGTGCCATAGATTTTCTATTATATGTAAAATTTCCAAAAGTGATACCCGTTTATCTTAATATTTGTAAAAGGAGGAGACGCCTCGGATGGGGTTGGAAAACTGGCTTCCTTGTTCATCTGCTCAAGGCATTTAAAGTTGGAAAAGGCGGTGGACAAGGTGGGTGATGAGACAGGGTGCTGGTCCCGCTCTGGTTATTCCCAGTTCTCGCTGCCCATTCCGCCGACCCCCCCCATTCCGGACACTGCCCACCGGCCCTGGTACCACATGACCTCTCGCACCTGGTCTGTGATTTACTGAGAAGTTTATTCCTAGGGTTGACATCAGTATGCAGACCCAGTACTCAAATTGATGGTGCATTCCCTGGCAGCCCTGAGAGGTAAAGCAGGCTTTGGATGAGTTTAGTTTGAGCTCAAGAAAAAGAAAATCCAAGCAATGTTATTCTAGATTGACCATCACGTACTTGGACGGCCAGTCTTTCTCCTTCTTGCCACGATTAAGAGAAAAGTGCCTGCATGCCAGGGGTGAGTGTGGGGTCAGCACCTGTGTGAGTCATGACACTCCTGAGCTGGGGAAGACGCCTGAACCCAGGAACATTCCAGACAAAAGATGAACTTCGGCTCATCAGCAGCGCTTCTATCAGCCAAACGATAACAGGCATTGTAAACTCCAGAAACGTTTGCTCCCGACGAAAATCAATAGCAACCCCGCAATCAACACTGTGAGGAACCGCGCCCTGGTGAAAACTGGCCCAGGGTGTGTTCATTTGCTAATTCCCAAACTCCAGAAGGAAGCCTTGATTTTCGGAGGTTGCAGTGAGCCGAGATCGCGTCCCTGCACCCCAGCCTGGCAACAGAGCAAGACTCTGTCTCAAAAAATAAATAAATAAATAGAAGCCTTAATTTTGGCCGTGGTGGAGGCAGGGCCACCTTGGCGGCTCCAAGGATGCGTCTATGAACTGGAGCTTCCATCAGCAAACGCTGCTCCACGCACACTCATGTCTGGGAGTCTCTGGAGCTGGGGATGCCTTGACCGATCCAAATGCCCCTCAAGCTGGTCTTGCTCCCTGCCCCCCACCCACCAGGGCTCTACCCCGACCTCGAGGGCAAACTGCACACTTTCTCCAGGCCCCTTTGGATGCAAAGGACCCTCACATCAGGCTTCAGTTTTGGAAACCACAAGCCTAGGAATCACAGATGGATGTGGGGAAAGGCCCAGAACCGAGCCTGCATCTGCTGCAGCACTGGGAATGGGGGCGCTGGTCCTCGCCCCACCGCACGCTGGAGACAGGGGCCCTACAGAGCACCTATGCCTGGTCCGCCCCAGAGTCTCATGTTGGGGTGCGGGCCGGGCCTAAGTGCCCTGGCGTGGGGAGCAGGCCGTCCCCTGCGTGGTAGCTGGTGCGTGAGGCCTGCTGAGCAGGGCCATGAAACACACCCAACGCCAGCACCATTGGTTGGCAGGGGCCCTGCAGGTTCCGCCTCCTGAAGCCAACCACAGGCTGAAAGAAAGGCTTCCTGGAGGGAAAAAAGGCGGGGTAGTTGGCAACAGGCCGCGAGCCCCCATCCCTCATGGTGGAGGCCGGGAGAGAGACCTTCCCCAGCGAAAAAGGGGAAGCCCCAGCACCCAGGCCTGCTGGAGTCTCAGCTTGTTCTTCCAGCTCAGAATGCTGGAAAACACATCTCAGGGCCAGCAGCTGGGGGACCGCTCCCTCCCGGGGGAATTACATCTGTCGTCACCAGCTCTTCACCGGGGGAGGCTGGGCTGGGTGGGTGAAAGGGAACCCACGTGGGCAGCCCTCTGGCTGGTTATTTGCTTTGTCAGGGGGTGGGACCTGAGCTCAAGGTCACGGCACCTGCAGCGGAGGCTGGCCCTGCAAACGCACCTGTAACAGTCCCTCCTTCCCCTTGGGCCTCCCTCATCTCATTTCCTGCCAGCACGGGGCCTGCAGACCTCTGCTGAGGAGCAGTGGACGCCCTCCAGGGTCTAGGGAGCAGACAAGACATCAGACAACTTCATGAAGTTTACTGTATCCCCATCTACATTGGTGGCTTTTCTTGCCCAGATTTCTCCGTACCCTGCAGACCCTGAGGGTGGCTCCAAGATTCTGAGGGGGGCCTCAGGATGGGAATGAATTCTCCATGAGGAAATTGTGTATGTGTGTGCACATCTGTGTGCACGTGTTTTGCATGCATGACCTGTGTTTATGTGTACGTGTGCATAGACACACAGGCATGTCCCTGTTTGTTTGCACACATGTGCGTCTGTGCATGTATATGTGTGTGCATGGGTGTACATGGGGGCATCCATGTGTGTCCCACATGCCCAGGTTCTGGACACTTCAGGGCCAGGCAGGCATGAGGGTGAAAAGGGGGAAATGCAAGAGGCCACCGCTGCCTCTGCTCTCTGGGCAAGAGCAGTGCGCAGCGCTCATCTGGCGCCAGACTTCTCTATGATCGATGGCCTGACCAGCAACGCTTTATTTTGACTAAAGAACACACAGTGTTATAGAGTGGGTGCAGGCCGGACAAAGGGTCTCCCCAGTGAGGCCAGCTGCAAGCGCCTGTCATTTGTGCAGACACAGCACATCCAAGCAGCTCTTGCATCTTCTGGAGAAAAGTCCCATGGATATGATCCGGTTTGATTGTCTCTGTTACACTGAACCGGAGGCCCAGAGAGGCTCATGACTCTAAGGACACACAGCAGGCAACTGCGTGCTGGAACCGGGAGGCCCAGAGTCCAGTCTTCTGCTCTCTTAGTCTAGAGACTGTTTCCCTGAAGAGCAGAGCAAGGCAGAGGCTGGGGGGCACTGCCCATCTTTGCCAGAGACCAAATGCTGAGGCTGAGTTGCACACGGTGAGGCTGCACACGTCCCAAGGCCCTGAGCCAGTGTCATCATGGCCAGTTGGAATTCCAGGGCCCAGCCACTGGCAACCCGTCCCCTCTTCTCCACCTCACTGACCATCCCTGGTTGTAAACATGACTCCTGCTCCCAGACAGGGTCTCCCTGTCTTGAGTCTGAGCATCAAGTGGCCTGATGGGATGGATTCTGAAATCACCATGTGTCAAAGGCCTGGAAGAGGCTGGCTCTGCCACTGTGGTGCGCTTTCTCCCAAGGCTGGGCTAGGCTGGCCCTTTCCTCCCTGGGTAGCTTATCTCAAAAAGACCAAGGCAAGGAGCTTCCCCAGGCAGACTGTAGCCGCACCCTTCGAGGAGGTAAGCAGCTGCACGAGCCCTGCACGCCGGTCTGCCTCCCTCTTTGGGTTCCTGTTTGCCAGGCCCCTGCACACCTGTCATGGGCACCAGGAAGCTTCTTCCAGTGACACCCAGGAACTGCCAGAGAATTGGGGGAGGGAGCAAGTGGTGTCCTTTCAAGGAAGGGCTCCTCTAGACCATCCCCAAAGTCAGCCTTGCCTTGCCTTTCAGGCCAAGGAGAACCACAGCAGCATGGGGGTAGGGCAGGACTCTAGGCCAGGTGGGCCGGCTGCTCCTGGGGCCTGGGGCCCCTGCACCTGCGAGCAGGTCTTGGCTTTCTCAGCCCTGCCGACCCAGTGTTGCCCCCACATGTGCTGGTCCTGCGTGACCAGGTCCCAGGCCCACAGAGCTGTGGGGGGTGGCAGACACAGGGAGGGCTGCAGGTAGCTCCTGGATTGACCCTGGGCATGAGTCTGAGCCAGGACAGACCACAGGTCCTCGGGCTGCCCTGGCTGGCTGCTATGATGCCTGTGACGTGGCTCCACAGTGTTGGGGACAGGTTTTGTGTGCATCGGCCAGGAGACTGGGCGGGCTGTGGGGCTGCAGAGACGCATGGAGGAAGGTGCTGCAGACGGAGCGACGGCGTGGGCACGGCGAGGACAAGATGCTTTCCTCCCGGCGCGTGTGGGCACGGAATGAATGTCTCTTCAAAATGAGGGCTGTGTCTGGAGCTGCAGGCAAACCCGTTTAGATCCTCTGAGAGTCCACCCGGGGGCTTTTACTGTCTGAGGTTACGTGGTCAATGGTTTTCAGGAGAGGCTCATTATTACTTCAGCGCCAAACATCTGTGGCCAGCACCGCTGCCTCGCCGTTTCCCCAGGGAGACTCCACCGGTCTGGGCGTAGTCTGTGCTAGCTCCGTGGATCCGGGGGACCTCATGCCTGCGGGGGAGCTGGCTTTGCTGAGATACCCTCCTCTGGCTTGCCAGAGGTGGGGAGACCACGCCCGGGAGGCATGGGGGGTTTCTCCCGAAGTCGGTGAAGCAGGGCAGGCGGGCGGTTACACAGCCTTGAAATGCAGCGCGAGAGATGGCCGCTCCTGCCATGTTCAGCCCTCACTCTTGCGGGACATTATCTGCACAGAATCTCCCGGGTGCAGAGCTGTGGCTGGGATCTGGGAGAATTTTATCGTCCTGTTCCCGAACACTGCAGACAGACCTGGGCAATTATTAACCCGGCTTCTGACTCCCTCGGTTCCCAAAGATGATACTGCTCTACCGAGGGCCTGCCAGCCCCCCGCGCTCTCCTCCCACGCTGGACTCCTTCCCCCGCCCCAGCTCCGAGGGGAAGGAATGAGAAGGCAGGTCCTCCGGGAGCTGGCACGGCAGACAATGTGTGTCTTGTGTGAGTAATTTAGCGCTGTGGCCAGTCAATCTGGTTTCTGGGCCCGCTGCCCTGACCCTCTTTAGAGCTGCTTGCTCTCGCCGACACAGTGTGAAACATTTTCTTTCACTGCGCTGACACTCCGCAGATTGAGACGTCAGCCTGGTCCAACTGCAGCAAATTAGCAATTTTTCTTTTGCTAATTGGAAATAAAAATGTTTGCCGAGGGAGCCGTTTGTCGGCATGCGGTTTTCGGTTTCTGTGCACGGTGAGGCTGCGTTGAAACTGCATCCCGAGGTGCTGCCCACCCTGGGGTGCCCCTCACCACGAATCCTGAAGGCCTTCCTCGCGGCAGTGTGCAGACACGCCTCTCCCCTGCAGCTCTCCGCTCAGCTCGGCACTGGACGCGAGGACCCCTCCTCTGGGAGAGCCGGGCCCCGGGCTATGCACTTTCGGAAAGCCGTTGGGATTGGCAGGTGGCAAAACTGTCTAGGGTGAGCTGTGAGAAAGCTCTTTGCAGGGAAGAGAGAGAACACGTCTCCAAAAATGCCAGCTGCGTTAGGGGATTTCTGAGCGAGCGTGTTTGGGGTTGCCCACGTCGTCCCCTGAGCGTGCACCTGGGGGAGGAGTGTCCCAAGGCCTGGCCTCCAGGGCACATCTGACTTCAGCCACCCCTCGCTGCCAAGAGTAGAAAAGACCCCAGCTTGTGGGTAGAAGGTGGCAAAGGCACCTGCCAGGGTGGATAAGGGGAGGAAGCATCTTCTGCTAATTGGAACAAAGAAAGAAAAAGCCAGAAGGAAGGCAGAGAGCATCCCTTTCTAAGAAAGGGCCTTGAGATCAGGTGTAGCCATTCAAAACTTGGCGAAGAGACGGGCCCCATCTACACCCACCTGTGCGGGCACATCTGTGTGCATGTGTGCGCACGTGTGCATTGGAGTGGGTGGGTGTGCCCAAGTGTGTCGTGGCCTGTTCCTGCACACCGAGGTGGCCCCGGCTGCCCCCTGGGGATAACTGGGGTCTCTGGGGAAGCCGGGGCTGCTGGCCAGCACCTAACGGGTTACTGCACTCCCTCCTTCTCTGATAAAGCATTTGACAGCCATGCCTAATAATTCTTTCTGCTGGGTTTTTTTCTTGATGTCTTTATGTGAATATGAAGCCTGAATGAAAGGCTTTGGGAGACCCCCATGAGAGAGGAAAAGCATGAACCAGAGAGGAAGAAAGAGCGCTGTGCTCCCTGCCGAGAACCAGGCACCTCCCCTGGCCGTCACGCCAGGCTGCAGAGGCCCTTTGTAAGTGCAGGCGACTCTTCTTCACTTGGCCACCACAAAAGTGTTTTGTGGCGAGGGACGGGATGGGGCGGCAGCGAGGGGCTCGCCCCGGGGCCTGCAGATGTTGGATGAGGGGTGATTTATTACTCCGGTGTCCTCCTGCATTTGGCTACCTTCCCAGACCCCAACACTGGCGACACAGGAGGGAGGGCCAGCAAGAGAGGGAAGAGGTCGGTGGCAGCGGGCCAAGGGGGCACCCCAAAACCTTCCGTGGGGAGCGGAGTGGGGAGTGAGCGAGGTAGCATGCAGGTGGCGTCCCGAATACTTCTGGGCAGAAGAGTGCGCATCCCAGCCAGCCCAAAACGAAACGTGCAGGGCCTCAAGGAAAACCGGGCTGAGTTTCTCAAGAGCTCTCCCGTGTTGAAAAAAAAAAGATCTACCAGGATGCACTGCACGAGGACCTGGTCCCGGGCAGAGCAGGGCCATGGGTGAAAATGCTGCTTCTGGACAGCGTGCACTCAGCCGCAGTGGCTGGGAGAACCCTTCACCCTCATCCTAGACTTAGGCCAGTGCACTCAGCATGGCTGCCAAGCTCCACAGAGGCCAGTTTATACTCCCAGGCACTCTCGAGATCCACTTTCATTTGGAATGAGGAGCAGAAAGGAGCGGTTTTCCTCTTGGGTTCTGACCTGGCCCAAACCAGAGAAGTCATAAATCCAACCAGGAGGGCTGTTCCCATGAGATCCCTGCTCCCATTCCAGACCAAATAAGCCGGGAAGAGCTGGGGGGCAGCCCAGCAGCTGCTGCAGCGTCTTCTGAACTGACAGCCTCCAGGCCGCCATGCGCCCACTGCTGTGGCCGCCCCATCCCCAGCGGTAACCCAGGCTAAGGAGCTGGCTGCCAGCCGCCCAGGACGGGATTCTGGGTCGCTTCCAGGGAGAAGAAATCACTGCCGATCAACTCATACGCGGGCGAAAGCCTGCTTCCCAGTGAAAGGTGTGTGAGGAGAAGGCCACCCGGGGCTTTTTATCCTGTTTGGGAATGAGCTTTGGTCACAGAACCCTGAGGAAAACACCACACAGAAAGCGTGCTTCTATCCACACAGTGGGTGCTGTTTCCCCTGCTGCCCTGCAACATTCAGACAGGGAACAGTGCTAGGCTACGAGTTAATTCACAGAGGACCTGCCGCCATCCCAGTGGGGGGCTTCGGGCTGTCAGAGACAGTGGTGGCCCAGGGAGGGACCAGTAGCCTGGGAGGCTGAGGAAGACGGAGGTGAGGACAGAGGGCACCTGATCTCTATGGCGGTCACGGATGACTGGCCACAGGAACCTGTTCCCTCCAGTTCCGTGCTGATGGCCACAGCCACAGACCCACCCTCTGCAATATCAAGAAAGGTTTCAGCATCTCCAGCCTCAGGCATGGGCCTAGACCCTCTGATTTCATGAGGCCAACCACAGCCTCCAGACAGTGTGGCTCCTGACTCCTGCCCCAGGTTTGGGGAGACTCTGGGATGCCCAGCTCCAGCCTGCTGGGATGCCCACCTATGCCTTCTATGGCAGGTTATTGAGTGTGCCCCGCTGTGATGTGACAACCAGGCCCGGTTCAGCAGGGGACAGCCACCAGGGCCTCTGAAACCCACCAACCCACCAGACCTGGGTGGGGATATGTCTGGGTGTGTCTCCCCAGGCAGGCCATCTTGGGGAAGGCCCTTGGATTCTCCTTCCCTGGTGGGTTTGGGGGGGCTGCAGGAGCACACATGCTCTGCGGAGGCTCCTCTGGCTTCCCAGCCCCGTGGCATGGATGTCACTGGAGTGACAGCACTGTGACAACCACTGTCCTTTCTGCGGTCTGGACACTCCTTGGACATGGCTGGTTCAGCATCTCGGGGGCCTGGACACTGCCTCGTCAGCACAAATCTCTCCCCAGTTCCTCGCTGGGATATGTGGAAACATTTTTCCCATGGAAAGAGAGTGTGGCCTTTGTCAGGGGGCCACGGCCGGCCCGAATTACAGTAAAGATTAATCCCAAACAAGAGACAAGAGACAGAGACAAAGAGCATCATACACTTGGGTTTTCAATGGATGTTTTCATAAATGTATGAATAATTTAAATTATCATTGCCGAGTATTTATTCGAGTGTTTCAGGGGGAAAAATGCCTCCTCTTTTTTCTCCCTCGATTCTTTTCATTTTTGCCTCATCTCTTTTATGTGCTGCATAGGCTGTTTTCTTGCCATCTGAATCGGCCCCGGGAACAATGGGATGTATGAGGCTGAGGGGCCGGGGAAGAATGCGCCCCTTGTTGCCGACGCCGCGCCTTGACATTGATTAATGAGGGTGCGGACACGGGCAGAATTTGTGAGAGCTGAGGGGAAACCAGAGGACGTGGGGGCACCCGAGGAGGAGGGCAGGGGCTGGCAGGGGAAGGCCACGGCTGTCCCTCCACGCCCAGTGGGAAAGGGCCGAGGGAGGGATGGCCTGGGGCCACCGTGCAGAGGAGCACTGACTCGACAGGTCCCCGGAGGACAGGGCCCCAGGTGGGGGTCCGGGTTGGTCTGCATGGTGGAGGGAGAGTGGGGCTGCAGCCAGGTTGTTGGGGCTCTAGGCAGGGCCCCCACCTTTCTTCCCCTCCCACTCATTTCCACCCCACACAAACCACTCTCTCCCGCCTCCACTCATGACCCTCCTGGAGGCCCTGTTCTCCTGGACGCCGTGGCCTTGCCTGTCCCCGGGACCCGTGACCCTCCTGGAGGCCCTGTTCTCCTGGACGCCGTGGCCTTGCGTGTCCCCAGGACCCGTGACCCTCCTGGAGGCCCTGTTCTCCTAGACCCTGTGGGCCTTGCCTGTCCCCGGGGCCTGGCTGCACTTCCATGACGTGGATCTTTCTTCCTGACATGGTCCCAGTGGCACCTGTGGATCAGCCACAGAGAGGTCGGGTCCCGTTCTGCTCTGTGCCATCCGATCCTGTTTACTGAATGACAGATTCCTTAGTGGGAGGAATGGACTTCTTGGGGATGTCCTTTTGGTTCTGATAGAATCCTCAACCCAGGCTATCCGGGAGCCCAACACCGACATCAGGCCCATGGCAGTGATGGGGAAGCAGATGGGACGATGTCTTTGATGATGCTTCGATATAGTCCCATTGGCTGAAAAAACACCTTGGTCAGCTGACCACACAGTCTCCACACACAGGCCCCCACTGTCAGGTCTGCTGCATTGACCTCATAGATCGGCGGCCCTGAAAGGAAGGTTTGCGGGACGATGCCCAGGATATCACACCAGGGTCTCAGGCCCTGCCCAGCCAAATGGTCTGTGTTCACCACAGAAGCATCCTGGGGCCACAGCTCCAACGGTCAAGGTCAAGCTCATTGTAACCATCTCCCCCTGTGTTGGTATCTCTTGTTTGATGTGGAATATGTTAGCACAGGGCCAGGCACCCAACAGGGGCTCAACACGCTATTCAGAATAAGAAGAATCTGTCTCTGGATGATACTGATTTAGCTGAAGCCATTCTTGCCCCTGCAAGATGCTAGCTATTGTGGTAATGTATCTCGGCTCACTGCAACCTCTGCCTCCGGAGCTCAAGCATTTCTCCTGCCTCAGCCTCCCAAGTAGCTGGGATTATAGGTGTGTAACACCATGCCCAGCTAGTTTCTGTACTTTTAGTAGAGATGGGGTTTTGCCATGTTGGCCAGGCTGGTCTTGAACTCCCAACCTCAGGTGATCTGCCCGCCTCGGCCTCCCAAAGTGCTGGGATGACAGATGTGAGCCACTGCACCTGGCCAAGGGCTTGGAGGTCTAAGGCCTGTGAGTCTACAGTGCTATCGGTTGGACATCAGCTCTTAAAAGCTGCCATCGCCCTGGGTCGCCTAGCAGCGTTTGAACTGAGAAAGGCATTATTTTTGTGTAGAAAGAGAGAGGTAGGGTTGGAAGTTGCCCAGCATGTCAGACCCTCCTCAGATCTAAAAGTTTCTGGTTTATGTCCAATAGGAGAATGGAATGAAAAGACGCCTGTCTGAAAAGGAAAACCATTTTCTCTGTTAACTATTTTCTCCTCTTTTCTAGTAAACTTTTTGCAGGGAAACACAGTCTTTGCTGGCCAAGCGGAGCCTCCAGGGCAGTGCTGCATCCTGCAGACAAGGGGCGGGGGCCGTGGTAGGATAAGGATGGCAGATTACAGCCGAGGCAGACCCAGTGGCCACACGAGACTCGGACATGTGTCTGGGTGCAGCTTGCCTGGCCGTTCTGCTTGCTGCACTGGCCACACCCTGTCACCCGCGTGCTTCTGAGTTAATGTACCAGGCAGAGTGACCTTGATAATGATCTGGAATTGCAGGATTAATGGGGGGTGGCAAGGCCTCCTGGGAAGGCACCGGCTTGGCCTCGGGAGTCCTTGGTCTACAGCCCTGGCTGACCTTGTTTGTAGGTGACCTGGGGTGGACATGGTGTCCCGGAAGCCCTGCTTCCTCGCCTGGGGAAAGCAGAACCTCCTGGGCCAGGCAGAGTCTCCCGGAATCCTGGGGAAACGCTGGGTTAGAACAGGAGGAGCTTGGGGCATCTCATGGAAACAAGTGCCACCTCCCTCCAGAATGCCGCTCTTGCTCCTGTTCCTCGGAGAAAGAGTGAGTTCCAGGTGTCTGTGCCCCCAGGGAGGCAACAAAGGACTCTCTAGTGAACCGCACGGGTACAACCAAACCCAGGGCAGCACCCGCACAGCTGGGGTGACTGCCTGGCCAGTGACAAGCCTGAGTGGAAAATTACAGTCGTCCCAATTTTATAATTAATGACAACGGCAGAGCCGAGACGCCCAGGATCCGCCATCCCGCCCCCAACACCCCTCTTCCCAGCAAAATAGTTAGGGGGATTTGTGTCAGCAAATTAAGCAGAAATGGTTGTCTCTATGACTTGATGGACGTGCCATGTTTAATTCATAAAGATTTGGGAAGGTGGTTTCTTCTCCATCTCCCTCCTCACCGCGGAATGGGTGGTGTTTATTGGCTCATCTGGGGATCTCCAAATCTGTGTTTCTGTTGCCGTTGGCGGTGGCATTTCCTTTTTTGGCAGCGGAGGGGCTGCCAGCACATAGGATGGGATTTGCCGCGTCTTCCTGAGCTCAGCCTCCCGGGGAAGCGTGCGGCAGGCGGGTGAGCCGACCCTGCTTTCCTTTCTGGGTGAGGCCTGTTTCGTGGCCACGAAGGTCCCGCTGACTTCCCTGTGTCCAGCTCTGCTGCCAGGGAGCTCTTAAACGAGTACCTGGGGAGCGGTCCCCAGCAACGTGAAAAAGGAAAGGCTCGAGGCCTCTGTGCCAGGAGCAGGGAAGAGGGCCCCTCGCCAGGTGGGTACTTAAAATCTGAGGCTGAGCTGGAGGGAGGGGGCAGAGCTGGGGTCAGGGAGAAAGCAGGCAGAGCCAGGCGAAGGTAGCAGCGGAAATGCAGGTGCTGGTGGGAGCCAAGATGATGGGACCTCCCTATCTCAGTTTGTGTGAAGCCCGTCCACAGTGGCAGAGAGGACCGCAGCGAGGGGGCCAGGAGGATGAGCAGGGGCCTCCACTCCACCTTCGAAGCCTCCGGGATGCAGGCATCCAGCCAGGACCTCTGCGAGGCACCCAGAACATGAGGATGGAGGCACGAGGCTATGAGGAGAGAGGGGCCTTGGCCACCTCTGCCGTCCCTACTGCAGGCCAGTGTCCGGCCAGCTCCAGGCCCGGACTCCCAGAATTCTGAGGTGCCCCCGCTCAGGCAGCCCTGCCCCCACTGTCCACTCAGGCCAGGGCCAGAGGGGTGTCAAGATCACCTGAAAAGGCAGCCCCTGAGGGTGACCGGAGCCCCGAGCCCCAGCGGGGACAAATGAGGAGCTTAACTAGCACAAGGCCGCATGAAAGGGAACGGGAGAGGAGGGACAAAGCCTCACCCATGCGCTCTTTTGGGCTTTGTGCGCACTGGCCCTTTTCCCAGTATATCAGGCTCCCAGTGAATGGAGGCCCGCGCCGCGCAGTCCTTCCGCAGCCCTGATGGTTTCACGAGCCGGTGAATGGAGTGCAAATTAGCAGGGTCCCCGGGAGCCTTGTTACTGTCACTCCCAAACTGACGGCCCAAAGACGATGCGAGGATTAATCCACCCCGAGAACTCGCCCATTATCCAGGCAAGGTAGGAAGCTATTTATTGTCCCCTCTTTCATGTCTCCTCCATGTTGCCCACTGCAGCGAGCCTTTCCAGCAGAATGGAGCAGCGGTGGATACACACCCGCTCCCGCCCACACACTCACGCCGGGCCCAGGCCGCCAGGCGTGGATGCACGCACGTGCACACACATGCACACGTGCACACATGGATGCTGCAAGGCCATGGGGCACCGTGTGCTGTTCCGTGCACATTTATCCTTCTCTGAGGACCCAGGCCCACTTGTCCGTGAAGTGCCAACGTTAGGGGCTGTGCAGGGCAGGGTTAGCGAGCACAGGCCGCCAGTGCTGGCCCTCACTGCTGCGGCCAGCGGCCTGGACGACCAACGACGAGGCCCAAGCCTTGGGAACAAAGTTCCAGCAATGAGGCAGGGACCTCACAGCAGAGGGAGCTGGACCCAGCGAATCTGCTGCAGCCCCCAACGGGCCCCAAGAGACCCTGTTTTGAGTCTTTTCTGAGGAGCCCACCCACTGCCGCATCTCCAACTAGATCAAGCCCATGGCTTTTCACATTGCTGGACTAGACACCACGAGAGACGTTCAGTCAACACTGTGTATATCTCAACTTTCAGGTGGATGCTGCTTCCCGGAAATGACTTTTACTTATTTTCAATCAGTCTACTTAGCAAAAGAAAATCGGCATTGACAGCGCTTAGACCAAGACAGCTTAGGGAAGATGGGCAGGGTGGCTGCTGACCGCAGGCTCTCAACAGACCCGCGTACGATGGGTGGGTAAGCACGGGTCCGGGAGTGCAGACAGACAAGCAGACGTCTAATGAAGGAGGAGACAACCAGCATTGAACAAATGAACAAGAAATAGATGCCTAGTGAGTGACTGGATCAGCAAATGTATACACGTGTGCATAAACAGATCAATATCTAATATCTAAACCAATAAATGTATGAACAAATAATGCCTAATGAGTGAAAAAACAAATATCTAATGAATGCATGGACAAACTGATATCTAACGAATGGACAAACAAATGCATATCTATGGATGGATAAACAAATAAATATCTAATCAATAAATGAATAAATACCTAATGAATGGATGAACAGACATATTCCTAATGAGTGAATAAACAAATATCTCATGAATACATGGACAGATAGATATCCAATGAATGGATGAACAAATGCATGTCTATGAATGGATAAAGAAATAAACATCTCATAAATGAATGAATAAAAACCTAATAAATGTATGAACAGATATATGCCTAGTGAGTGAATAAACCAATATCGCATGAATGCATGGACAAACTGATATCTAATGAAGGAATGAACAAATGCATATCCATGAATGGAAAAGAAATACACATCTCATAAATGAATAAACCAGTGGATGTAGAGCTGGTGAATGGATAAACAAATGTGTATCTCGAGGCTAAGGGCGGCCCCTTCCAGCTCTGTGAACCCTGTGACATACATTCAACCACAGGTTTTCCTGAATTCTGATCCCCTCAACTTAGAACAGGTGCCTTTATGTTCTTTTTTTTTTTTTTTTTTTTTTTTTGAGACGGAGTCTTGCTCTGTGGCCCAGGCTGGAGTGCAGTGGCGCGATCTCGGCTCACTGCAAGCTCCGCCCCCCCGGGTTCACGCCATTCTCCTGCCTCAGCCTCCCAAGTAGCTGGGACTACAGGCGCCCGCCACCTCGCCCGGCTAATTTTCTTGTATTTTTAGTAGAGACGGGGTTTCACCGTGTTAGCCAGGATGGTCTCGATCTCCTGACCTCGTGATCCGCCCGTCTCGGCCTCCCAAAGTGCTGGGATTACAGGCTTGAGCCACCGCGCCCGGCCACCTTTATGTTCTTTAGAGCATGTCTTGGAAATACTTTATCAGCCTTTGCATGTGGCTTGAGTAAGTGGACTCAGACGTTGAAAGTCACACGCGTGCACACACACACGCGTGCACGCACACACGCGTGCACACACACACGCGTGCACACACACACGCGTGCACACACACACGCGTGCACGCACACTCTTCCTTGATGCCCACAGGCTCCGGGCAGGGCTGTCTGCAGCTGTGGTTCCAACTGGGAGCCTGGGTTCTGAGCCTGTGCGGCTCCTTCCTGAATCTGAGGGGCAAGCCTTCCAGGGCCTCGGTTTCCCCATGGATCCCAGGGAGCATGTTCCCATCCCCACGCTCAGAGCTGGATCAGGAGTGATGCCTCGATCTGCCTTTATGTGGAATCCTGGTGCAAGGATCCTGCAAAGCTTCGAGCCAGAGGAGAGCCCATCTGCCTGTGAGTGCAGGTTGGCTGCCCTAAAAGCCCATAGTAACACGAGGCAGCTGCAGGAACACATCGGCACATAAAGAGCTGGTTTCTGGCGCTGCAGTTATCCAATATTTATTGAATAGATTTCTGTTCTAGACATACCTGGGTTATGGTATGGATGTCAGTTAACAATAAGATGATAATAGTAGTCACTGATTTTCTGTGGTTGAGAAAGAAAATTGGCTTTAATGTGTCAAATACCTTCCTGCAAATGTCTCTAGAAAATGCTACGATATTTTCCGTGCTAAATAAGAGCTCTGAGAAAGGGTTAACACGGGTGCATCTTTTGGAAGTCCCCGTTAACCTCAGATCAGGAGGCAAATGAGTGTCACTACTTTTCTAGCACGTCCGTCTTAGATCCCTGTGTTCTGCCAGTTTGGAAAACGCTGGACACGGTCCTGGCTGTAGGGCTCAGGAAACTACAACACACGTTTCTGGCCCAAAACTCAGGGAAGGGGATCTGTGGCGGGTGGGAGGGCCGTGACTCCTGGTGGCCGTTGACAACTCAAACCTCTCCAGAAGCAGGAGGTGGCATTTGTGGCCAATCGGTCTCGACCAAGGATCCCAAAGTGAGGCTCCAGGACATTCCACTGAGGCGCTCAGCTTCCACGCGCACCCGCAGGGAGCTTCCTTTGGAAATGTGCAAGAGCAGAACCACGGCCTCCCAGCGAGGCCTATTCCACACGCAGGCCTGTCCTCCTGCCTCCCTGGCTGTCCCGGGGGACACAGGCATGCATGTGACCTTCACAGACCTCCCCAGGAAGAAAGGAGCACAGGCTGGCTGCAGTCTGTCCCAGGTGACTCGGGGCAGGTGTGCCGGTCAGGACCGGCCACGTCAGAGCTGCGTGACCTGATGTCAAACGTGCGGCACTGTGTGCCCCTAGTTATTGTTCAGCGTGACTGTGCTTAGTAAATCCCACTCTGAGATTTAGTTCCTGTCTTTCCCTTCTCGTTCCTTTCCTACTCAGTCACGGGCCTTTACCAGATAAATGATTAATTTTTTCTTGCCCCTGGAACCAAAACATTCCCATATTTTTGACTAGGATATTCAAAGCCACCTGCTGTCCACCCTGCCCCACGTTTAGGTTGGTGCAGGGCATTCCCTTCTGAGCTCCTTCTGAATTCCCACTGCTCTCTCTCCCTAAATGCCCTTGAGAGTTAAGTCCCACCCACTCGCGAAGAAGCAGGTGGTCGCTGCATGACGGACGGAAAAAGTCACTCCCTTGATGTGGGGGAGGGGACACCCGTTCATGGGAAAAGCCAGATTTCTTCTGTTCCCAAGACTTTCCATCCACTCGTGGGGGTCTGGGGGGGCCTCTGGACAGGCACTCCGGGAGCAAGAGAGATGGCTTCAGGGAGCAGAGATGGTTCCAAAGGACAAACCCCACAAAGGAGATGGTCGCCCCCACCTTTGACCAGTGGCTCTCCATTAGGGCAACTCTGCTGCCCAGGCAGACACCTGGTGATATCTGGAGACATTTTCTTTTCTTTTCTTTTCTTTTTTTGAGACGGAGTCTCGCTCTGTCACCAGGTTGGAGTGCAGTGGCGCGATCTCAGTTCACTGCAACCTCTGCCTCCCGGGTTCAAGTGATTCTTCTGCCTCAGCCTCCCGAGTAGCTGGGATTACAGGCGCCCACCGCCACGTCCAGCTAACTTTTGTATTTTTAGTAGAGACAAGGTTTCACCATGTTGGTCAGGCTGATCTCGAACTCCTGACCTTGTGATCCACCCTCCTTGGCCTCCCAAAGTGCTGGAATTACAGGCGTGAGCCACCACCCCCGGCCTCTGGAGACACTCAATCGTCGTCACCACTCGGGGTGGCCTCGGGCACACTAAACATCCCACAGTGCAGGACTGGAGAATCGCTGCCCACATGTGAACAGAGCCGGGAGAAACTGCTTTAAACAAAGGTCGGAACAAAAGATTCTGGGAAGAAGAGGTGCCCTTGTCAGGGAGGCTCCATCTGGAACCCCGTGAGGCTCCGAGCGCGGCCGCTCTGGCTGGTTACAGGGCCCTCGGGCTGTAGACAGAGCTGCCACGTGGGTGCAGAGGTGCTGGGGCAGGTGCTGGCTTGGGCTTTCTCACGCAGAGACCCCCGTCATCCCTAGAACGGCCCAGGGAGGACTCTCGCAGATGAGCAAACCAAGGCACAGGGCGGTGCAGTGATGTCTTCGGGATGCCAGGCAGACAGGCGGCAGGGTTAGGGTCCATGCCTGGGTTTCTCAGCCACTGTGCCAGCAGCCTCTTTATGAAGACCCAGGGGTTTACTCCAGGGGTCAGGGACTTCCTGCCTTCTCCTCTGGTTCCTGAGAATTTTGACAGCCTTGGTGAGAGATAGCGACTCTATTTCACACTCAAAACCCTGGAGACGGCCTTGGAGTCAGATGAGTGCAATTATCAGGGTAATTCTGACTCTAGAGAGGGGGATGGAAGAGGAGAATCCTGCCTCATTCTGCGAGGCGGAACTCCTTTCCTCAGCTCCCGGGAGACCACAGCCAGCAGTGGCCAAGGCCAGCATCCCCAACACACAGGGACCGTTACCTTCACAGAACGCCCGTTCAAGGAGCACCGGTGGATGAGCGAATGCCAAGTGCCAGTGTCTCAGGTGACAGGCGTGCACAGGGCAAGAAGAAACCAACAAGAGGCCAGAGAACTGGGCAAAGGGACCTCCGGCTGCTGCCGCCACATGGGCAGCTCCAAAGGGCATCGTCTCCCACATCATGCCTGCCCGGTGACTTAAATCACAAACGTGCCTGCTTCCCCTTTAAAACCGTCCGTGGAAACACTCTGGCCTCTGGGGGAAGCAAAACTTCACTTCTCTGCCATAAACAAATGCCAACGTTCCCGAGGTCGTAAAACTCGCCCTTAGCGAGGAACCCGGCTGGGCCGAAGCATCCGGGAGTATGCGCCGTGGGGAGCTCGGCAGTGGCATTAACCTAATGACCTCGCATTTTGTAGCTGCGAATTTCTTTCCAAGTCATAAAAAGGGGATCAACGGCGCTCGGCTAGGACGTTTTCTGGGTAGCTCTTTCGGAGATGGCAAAGGGCGGGGCTGGTGGGTTGGCACCGTGAGAAGGCGTCCCCCAAAGCTCCCTGCACCAGGACACCATCCTTCCTGGCTGAGCCACAGCTGTGTCTCCTCTGCTCTGCATCTCATGGGACTTTTCCACCTTCCTGGAAGCAGGTCCATGTGGGGACACGCAGGCGGCATTGCTGTCCTCTATGTCACCTCTTGGACAAGTCCTCTGGGTCGCCGTCTGCCCGCCCTGCTTCCTGGGCCGACCGCCCCTCCTCCTCTCATCCCTTTCTACTCCACCCAGCTGCACAGGTCCCACGTGTCAAGCTGTGTCTCCCTCTGCAGAAAACTCGAATTCCTGACCAGCCTTGGGCCAGCTGGTGCCTTGTGACCTTGTCTGGCCCATTTCATGGGGTGGCTCAATCTTTGCCATGCCAGCCTCGCTCTGCCCCTCCTGCTCAGATGCCACATCTGGGAAGCTGCTGATCCAGGCATGGGTTCCAAAGCCTCAGACCCAGCTCACCCCAGGCCACGGGTTCCCTACAGGTCCTCTGTGGAGGGGCCGGGAGGGGTGTGTGCACAGGAGCATGGGAAGGCATGCATGCATGTCCGGGGGGGGTAAGCAGACTCAGGAAGGCACTTTCTGAGGATGCGCCAAGGCATGTGCATCTATCCGGCATCGGGACTTCACCCCTACACTCCAGTCACTTCCCGTCTCGGAGCTGCCTGGAGGGCACGCCTTCTGACCTAGACACGCCCTCAGGACCCCCAGTCCCCCAAGAGGAACTCCGTGTTGCACAAACAGCAAATACACGCGGGCCTGCTTATCCCCTAGGGCATGGGTCCAGGCCCACTGGTGGTCTGTCTGGGAAAGGGCCCTGTGTGGTGGTTCACAGGGAGCATCTCCAGAGGTGTGACCTGGCCCAGGTCAGCGTGGGCCACTGGCTCAGTTTGGGGTGTTGGTTCTCCCAGAGTAGGTTCACCCCATCTCTGTGGCCTCCGATGAAAATGGGAGCACCAGGACGAGTGGAGGCACCTCTGTTGTGAGCACCGGTACAGGGGAACGCAGGTGTGGGGCTGTCAGCCCCGGTCCCGGTCACACACAGCTGGGAGGGCAGAGCCGGGCCACGCTGCTGTTTTCTGCAATGCCCCTGAGTCAGGGCAGGGGGCTGGGGGCTCCTTCGGTGTTCAGATCCCTGGGAGAGGGTGAATTATGTGGGATTCGGGGATTCAGGTGGTTCCATCCAGTCCATGCTGCTGCACCTGCTTCGGGGTTGGGAGGGGGGTGAAAGGGCAGGGGACGAAACTTGAACATCAGATCAGCTGCTCCACGGGCAATTACCGAGGCCTGGCCAGGAAGCCGGTTCCAGCCTCGCCCCTGGAGTGTCCAGCCCCCGGCTTCACACATACCACGTCCCCTTTACCTCCACCGAGCCCGCCCTCATAACCCGATTCCACTTCCTTCTTAATCCTTATTTTCTTTAAAAAATGGATTAGGAAAATCTCATCTGGAAAATTAATTAATGTACGAATTCAACAAACATTTACTGAGCACAGCACTTTGTTAAGTATTTATTTTCCTATGTAACCTGCTGTGCCCCCGCCCCCCACCTCTGTTTTTCTGGCCTTTTGGGTTTCTGGCTGGTCCATTTCTATATTTCATGGGTTTCTCGCCTCCTTCCAATAACATTCTTTTCTAATTTGGCCATTAGGATACATTTCTTTCCTATGCAACTGGCCACACAGGCCCATCTTACATCTCGGTATCTTTCCGGACGTCAGTGGAGGGACCTGATGGCTGCTGAGGGGCAGTCTCCCCGGCGGTGCTCTGGTGAACTTGGGGCCGAGGGAGCTCAGAAGGCGCCTTGGGGGCTCGGGTGGGTGCCCTGTGACTGCACCGTTCCCGCTGCCCGTCAGGGGATTATTTCCAGTGCCCCCTTCCCCTTCTGCCCCGGCCCCCGGCTCTAGGTAAGAACATACTCTGAGAGCAGCCCCGCCCCCAGCAAACAAAAGTGAACTTGCCCACCCTCCCCGGGAAGGGGACGGGAGCCTTTCACGGGCAGTGAATGGGGCCCTCATTTAGGCCGCATTATACCCGGGCCTGCGTTTCCCCTTCCCTTCTTTACCCCATTCAGGGGACTTCTGACTTCAACTAATTCGATAACAATCCTGCGGGGCCTTCCCAGCTCCTGGTTCGGAGCACATTGTCCCGGCGAGGGCCCCCCCCAACGGGGGTCCCACTCTCCAATTAGCCAACCGCTGGGCTCCTATCCCCTCCACTCCTTTCCTGCCTGCCCGCCCATTTTTTAACCATTTCGTTTTTGAATTGCACTCCCAAGGGCCGGTCAGGGCGAGCGACCCACAGCCGCAGCTCCACAAAACCGGGGCCGGTCAGGGCGAGCGTCCCACAGCCGCAGGTTCGCGAACCCAGGGCCAGTTGGGCCGAAGGCAGAATACGAGATCATGCATGTAGTTAAACGCCAAGTCAGGCCATCGGCCTGGCTTCTGAAAGCCTGCACCGTCCTCAAAGAAGACTTTTAAAATTACAAATAAAGGAGCAGCCGAGCTGTCGGCATTCCCAAAACCTCACCCACATGCTGGTTCGGAAACGGAGCCACAGGCTCCCCTGGGACAGGGGCAGGGCTAGAAGGAATTTGGAGGCTTCTCTGGCGGCCGCTACTCTTCCAGGAGGATGTGTGTGTCTGGGACGGTAAGGCTCCCTCTCCAGGAACCGTAGGGATCAGTGTGGGATTCCTTCCTGTGCTTTGCGACGTTCACATGACATCATTTTACCTCCAAACCAACTTTTTTCTGTCTGAAAGTTGTAGGAGCCCTCCGGGGAGCAGGCGGGATCCACAGTCACCCCAATTTCCACTGCCCTTCCCCCACGCCGACGTTTCATCTGTGGAAGTCACCACCCACACACACCACAGGGGCACGGGTATCTGTGAGCCGCCAAGTCTGCTCTGATGTTTATTTCACTAACATTATCTCCAAATGGAAAATACTGGAATTGGTTAAAAATGCCAGCCTTAAAAAGGCATCTTACTGTTAAGACGCGGGTTGGCACCACCATTCATATGTCACTGGTCCTGAGTTCTAATCACTTCTGGGCCTATAGGCCTCCCTTCCTAATCCCAGTGTGGTCCCCTTCAAGTCCCCAGACGGGGTCTGTCTGGGAGGTCTCAGGTGCCAGCGTTTGCTGCAGGGACGTAGGGATCAGGTGTGCACTGGGGCACCACCTTCTGTCACCTGCTATACCTGGAAATGCCCAGGCCCAGATAGTTGACATCTAAGGGGTCTATGTAAATTGTGTCCCCCTGAATTCACCTGCTGAAGCCTTCATCTCCAGGACCTGAGAACATGGCCTGAGTTGGAAACGGGGTCTTGGCAGATGTGACGAGTTAACACAGGTAGGGTGGTCCGAATCCAGTATGACTAATATCTTTACCCAAAGGGGACGTGTGGACACAGACACATGCAGGAAGGAGGCCACGTGAAGATAAAGCCAGAGACCTTGAGGGGGCTGTGTCTGCAAGCCAAAGCATGGGGAAGATTAGCAGCACTCCCTGGCCCCCAGGGAGAGAAACGGACGGACCCCGCCCCAGAGGATTCTGCAGGAGCGAGGCCGACACCTCCATCAGGGGCTTCTGGCCTCCGGACCTGCCATCTCATGGGCAGGCCACGCAGCATGTGGCGCCTTGCGGCAGCACCCCTTCAGCCCTAATACGGGCTCATAAGCACCTGCCTCTCGGTCACAGCAGTGTGCCAGGCACCTCTCACTCTTTGTTCACCTAAGCTAGTCTATTGGAACACAAACATAGAATGAGAACTCAACGGTTGTGTGGGTGGCAAGGTACCTTTCTCAGACTGCCTCATCATTCACTAAATCCACCTGCGGCGTGGGACGCAACCGTCTCGAGGAGGACCGCCAAAGCCCCGGCCCCCGCCACCCACAGCTTAACTTCTTTGAGAAAATCAGCAAAGCAACAGACGACGAGGTTCTCAGAGTGGCTTTTCCACCTCAGCCCGGGGCGGGGGGCGGATGGCGTGCAACTACCCTGCTTTATCTTGGTGACCCCACGTGACAGCAAATTCATCAGGGATGAAGAATGCCAGTCTGGGAGAACACAGCTTCCAGGCTGGGGGCGAGGGTACGACCAGTGGAAAATTACCCACTTTTCTTCAGATTCCGTCAAAGAAATCTCCTTCCCCGCACCGACAGCTCCGTTCTTCATCTCTGCACCTCTTGGCTATCAGAGTACTCAGACCACAGGCTGGAATTGGGTGGGACCAGCAAGATGCTCCTCTTAGTTCCTCATTTAGCAGGTGGGGAATCTGAGGCCCAGAGGCCACGACGGCTTGCTCAAGGTCTCAGCAGCATCTGTGAGCCTGAGTCTGAGCCGCCCTCCTCTTTCTGTGGTGCCAGGGCCCTGGCCCTGTGATGCAGGCATCTCAAAAACCTGCATATTGCTTTTTGAAAACCTCACAAAGCTACTGAGGTTGAAAAGGAGGAAGCAGGAGTGTGCAGAAGGCACACACCGTCCCTCACCTTTAGACGGTACACACTGTCCCTCACCTGCAGACCCTCAAAGGGACATGGGCAGTGCAGCCAGAGAGCAAAAATGCAAGAGGCCCACTGAGGCTGAAGCAGGTGTCTGCTCTTCTAGGATTCCGAAGTCACCTGCGACCGAGGGAACTGAGCCCTGACCCACCTCTGCCTCTCGGTGAAGCCTGGTGCACAGGGGCCCTGCAGGGCAGCCAAGTTCTCCCAGCCTCCCCCAGGATCCCCCAGCATGAAGGATGCACCTGCTCCCTGAAGATGGGGGAAGTGGGAGGCCCTCCAGTCTGCAGCTGACACCTGACATCCTGGTCACAGCTGCTCCATCAGCAGCATTGTGTGCTCTTTCTCTGGCTCAGTTTCCCCTCATGTAACACCAAGAGGATGAAAGTCTACCATGAGGTCACGTGGGTGAAGGGGCAAGGACAGGCTGCCCTTTGCACACTTTCAGGGGGCGTCTCCAAGGACATTGGTGCGTTTCCCGGATGTGCTTTCCCTCCCAGAGGCAGGTGGAAAGCCTCCTAACCCCAGAAGACAGTGGGGACCTCTCCACTGTGAGGGCGTCCCCTGCCTTGTGGACGTGTGGGACTCACTGTTATGTACAGGCACCAGTGAAGTGAGAACCCTACAGGAGCTGGACCCCTTGCTCGAGGGCCCCACTTGGAGGTCCCACTGAGAGGCAGAGGCCTCTGAGTCAGCGCCTAAGCTCATGTGGGATCCAGGAAGCCGCGGGCTCAACAGTGGACACAGAAGAGGGTGGGAGACGCCAACCTAAGGTAGAAACAGAGGCCAGGCGGGAGAGGGCCCGCGTGGAAGCAGGACAGACACGACCCTACTCGGCTCCAGTTGAAGAATGTGTCACCAGCATCCGAGTGGGAGGTCCTGCCCTGCAGGTGCTGGACGTGGCTGGGGTCCCCGACCTGCCAGGGGTCACTGGAGAAACATCAGAGCCAGGGCTCCCAGCCCCCAAGGCCACGCTCAGAAGGAGTAAGTACCTCAGAGGCAGCTGCCTCCCCACTGCTGACATCATTCCTGATGACTGCAAGGGCCCAGGTCTCACGAGGGAACATTGCGGTGAGTAGGAGGCTGGGCCCTGCGATGGGAGCTCTGGTGCGGGGCCAGGGTGAGGCTGGCTCCTGCGGCTTGGACTACTGGACTTCAAGGCCGCCTCTTTGTGGACTGGACACCCGCCTCTGAGCGCTGAGGCTGCATCTTGTTCATCTCTGTGCGAGCTTCAAGTCAGTGCAATTGAAGTAATCCCCATGACAAAGCGAATTTTAGAGGAAAGGGAAATACATTTTTCTTCAGCCCAGCAGCTCCTATGATCATATGAATGGAGTTTGAAGGCTTTTATAAAAATGAAGCCCAGACCCCTTTTTCCATCCCTGTCCTCAAAAGAAGGCAACGTGGTCTATACTCCCAAAACGCAGGGGTTGTGACGTCCTTCTGACATCAGAGACTTCAGTCATTTGGGCAGCTGGCCTTCCCCAGAGTCCCCACTCCAGCTGGGTGACCCTGGACTCAGCTCTCAGCTTTCCACCTTCTCTTCCCCTTCTTTCCCCCTCCTCTTCCTCCTCCTCCTTCCTCCTCCTCTCCCTCCTTCCTCCTTCCTGCTCCTCTTCCTCCTCTCTTCCTCCTCTGCCCCTGGTTTGGCTCTTGTTCTCGTCTTCTCCCGTGGTCAGGTCTGAAGCTCTGTGCTGGGTCCACAGGCAGCACCATCAGGGTGGAGGCCAGGGTCAGGTGCAGGAGACACTCGCCCTGTGACTCCCCAGCCCCGTCTACTCAGTGGAAGGTAGGACAAGCACCACTCTCTGCATTTCCAGGAGGGCCACGTGTGCCGGGGATACTTGAGTTGTTCTTCAGATCCCACGCAGGACTTCCAAGCTGTTTTAAAATCCACCTTAAGCCTAAAGGAGGGCCCTGGCTAAGGGCCTCAGTGGAGCCCGTGGTTTTCTGTGGGTGTGCAGGCTCCAGCCCACGTCCGTCGCAGCTGCGGCCGGCGGGCCAGTCCCCCAGGCCCCTCTCTCCAGGCCATTGACTCAGTGGTTGTGAGGAGAGCCTCTGCCCCTCAGGCCCTGGGCACTCATCACGGGGATTGTTCCCTCTACTGGAAAGGCTGGTGAGCCTCAGCCTCTGCGGTGGGATACCATGAAGAAGGTCCCATGTTTGACTTCCAGTCTGACATCTCAGCGCTCACCCGTGTGCAGCAGGGGTAAGTGAGGTTCCTTCCCCAGCAAGACCCTGGGATGCCTGGAGCCTCTGCATTCCCCTGGTTGGGGGAGAGAGACGGAACACAAGGACATCCCTGTCCCGGGATCACCGCACAGCTGTTCTGGAGGCCTCGAGGGGCAGGGTCACCTCTGAGAGCTCAGACTTAAGACAGGGTCCACCGTGGTCTCTCCAGGAGGACAGCATGGTGCACGTGTCCACGTGGGCAGGCGCCAAGGGCCAGCAGAGGGGCTCGAGTGCAGCTAGGGCTCCTGGCCGAGCGAGACTTGCGCTTCTCAGCCCCCAGCGATTCTTCATGCACTACAGAAGCTCATCAGAGGCCCGCCCCATGGGACGAGGATGCTTCAAGGGGGCCCGGCAGCTCCCGTGCAAACCTAGCTCCAGGAGCCAGGACAACTGGAACCTTCTGGAAATGGGACTTTGGCTGACCCAGGAGCCTGAGCAGCCTCTCCTCCCTTCTTGTTCCTGCCTAGAGACCCTTGTTCCTGGGGTGGGCAGGAAGGGGAGGACCGAGCCGGCCAGCCTCTGCAGGTGGAACACGTGAGCTGTTACTGAGAAGCTCAGCGGAGCCCCAGTGGCGAGGGGCTCCGGGGGCCCAGCCATTTCATGTTGCTTACGTTCACGTATTTCCAGCCTGGCTTGTTTTCACACTAGGTTTTATTTTTGTGCCCCTGCCCTAGGCCCTGAGACCCCCCACGCTCTTTGGGGGACACCTGGCTGTGGCTCCCCACCCACGGGCAAGCTGCTCGGCGGCACCCCACGGCCATTGGCAGGATCCAGAGGTGCCTGTTGAAACTGCAGAGCAACCAAGCATCCTAATCCCCCTTCGCCCCCACCCTGCACAGCACTCTCTCCAGCCTCCGCGGAGCGCCAGGGCTGAAACGAAGGCTGATAAATTAGTCTAGAGGGAAACAAGGCCGCTTCTACTTGTAAAAGGTCATTTCGACTTTGTTCTGGGTGAGGGTTTATCTCAGCTGCTGCCGCGACAGACAATGCCTGGGGCCTAAATGGCAGAAATCTTAGCTCTGCTCGTGAAATTACGGTGCTGATAAGCCGGAATGGACTTTAGAGAGATCTAAATGGGAACGGAGTGGACGTAGGTATTTTTGAACATGATTGAACAGAGACGACACAATGGGATGTACAATTAAACTGGGCATTAGCCCAGAAGGAAGGAACTCTGCCGACTCTGCCGAAAGCCAGACAAAGGGGGTTCCCACAGCCTGCGTGTGGCTGGTAATCCCTGCCCCAGCCCGTGGCAAGAGGCGCAGCCGGGACCGGAGGACCAGAGTGGACGCACGAGAGCTCCTGGGCGGCTGCTGCTGGAGGCTGGTGCCATTCCTCATGCGGCAGGGGAGAGTGGGGCCCACTCACCAAGCAAGCTCGCTGGAAAGCATGGCGGTGCTGCCCACGCATCCCAGGAGGCCGTGGCCCAGTGCCACGCCAAGCACTCCAGGTGGGCCCTGAGCTGCAAAAGCAAGAAGAGACCACGCTCCCCTGCACAGCAGACATGCTCGTGGCATCCTGGCAGCTGAGTAAGAATAGCCACTTTGAAGCCATTCTACTTACATATGTTCTAAACGACAGGAAAGGCCCAGCCAGGGGCATGCAGAATGAACCTTCCATGCAGGCAACGGGGCCGTCTCGCAGCCATTCTCCAAAGGGCCTTCTCAGGCACTCCGATAAACTGCTCACCCCAGAGAGATGCTGCCCTGGGTTGACCAGGCCCCTCAAGGCGGGTGCCTAAATCACAGCAACCCAACCACACTGCAGCTCGGGGGTCCAGAGAACGCATGGAGTGCCCCGCCCCTGTCCCGAGCAGACTCTCCCCGCGTGCAGGAGGCAGCAGAGACAGGCGGCCCGCAGGGGTGGTCCTCAGGTCGCTGCCCCTCAGCGGGTCCGTGAGTAGTTGCGTCCCCCTCATCTCTGGCTGACGCCAAGGTGGCCCGTACCACCCTGAGAACACATTCCTATCCCAGCTGATGACCCGGCCCTTGAGAATTCGTGCCACAGGAGAAGCTCTGACCAGCAGCCAGGCCTGGCGGGAGGGCAGTGGGACCTGCTGCTGCCTCCTGAGGAGTATGAGGTTCACGCATGCGTCCCCTGACCCTTGTCCCTGACCCGGGGAGACCTCTGTGGCCTGGAATGCATGGGACCTGCGTCTGACCCAGGGGAAGGAGGGCCACCCAGGAACTGGCCCACAGGCCTCAGGGGGCCTCCCCAGGGAGCCACCAGGTCACAGTCACCTACCCTCAGGAGGGGCTGCCCTCCCCACTCATTCTGTTCCCTGCGAAGTCTGCTGCTGGAAAATTACTCGAAATTAAAAGATCTCAAGCACAAATGACCTGTACCACAGATTCTTCAGTCTTAGTGGGTCCAGTTGCTTTCTGCCACCCTCGGAGGCCCACCACCTGACAGCACAAAGCTAACCCCAGCACAGCGTTGCAGGGACCGCACTGTGGGTGCAGGTACCAGAGGCGAATGAGCTGCTTCTCAGGCCTGTGCCAGCCCTGCCTGGCTCCTCCAGGATGCCAAGGCTGTAGGATCACCCAAGGGACAATTGGACTGAGTGCCTACAACAGGCTGGGGCCTCTCTGATGGCTGGGGGCACACAGGAGGGAGGGGCCTGTCCTGCTCACAGCTGATATCCAGGAGCTGCAGGGGCAGAAAGGGCCCGCCTGGGGTCGGGACCCTGGGCTCTTGTCCTGGGTCCACCCAGCCCGTGGTCCCACATGACTCCCTCCCTGGAGCCCAGTTCATAACTGCACTGGGAGGGGGAGGAGACGGTG
Organism: Papio anubis; assembly: GCF_008728515.1. NCBI lineage: Eukaryota > Metazoa > Chordata > Mammalia > Primates > Cercopithecidae > Papio > Papio anubis. The sequence continues at coordinate 2,157,547 of NC_044976.1, read as the reverse complement.
ATGCCCCAAGTGGGACTCGGGTACGACAAGGAGCCCCTCCTATCCCAGCCATCACCCCATGCCCGTGGGGCGCATGGTTGGTCAGCCTCGGGCCACCCTGTGTAGCTGTGGCCGGGGACGGCAGCCATGCTGATGAACCAGAGGTGTGAAGTCCATCCCAGCCTCAGCCGCTGCCTAGAGCCCCTGGGCAACAGGGGGTCCCCCAGTGGCCCCAGGTGCCCTCCTCTTCGCAGCCCCAGTTTCTGCTCCTTCTACCTGCCCTGCTGAGGCCTGTGGTCAGGAAAGGCTCTGCTGCTACCCATCAGCCGCTGCACCTTCAGGAACAGCTTCTCTGGGCTCCCATGGGTACGGGAGGAAGTTAGTTCAGGGTGGGCCCCTTTCCCAGGGCCTCCTCCTGGGCTGGAATCCTCCAAGTGCCCCCACAATGATTCCCTCTTAGAATGCAGATTCCTGGGACCTACCCCAGGAACTCTAAGCCAGGAGGTAGAGAATGGGGCTGGAATTGGGTGGGGGTCTCACAGGCTGACCATCTGGGTCAGGAACCCATGGGGTTCCTGGCTGAACCCATCTCTGGTGCCACGAGCACCCTGGGGCCACTGAAGAACCCCAGCTTCAGGAAGGGGTACCGGGTGGCGAGCCTCACTCCCTGCCAGGTGCCCCCAGCATTCTCAGGCCCTACAAGGGCCCATGGGGCTGGGTTTGGGACCTGCTTTCAAAGAAGGGGACAGCAGCTCCTAAGAAAAAGTGGGGCTGAGGTCACGTTTATGACACAGAATTCCCCCGAGCCTAGAGAAGGCCATTGACTGTACTGAAGTCCAGTTCCAGGGCCTGGCTGGGTCAGGGACCTGCAGAGGACAGAGCCATGTTCAGGCAGAAGCAAGAGGCGCTGGGCCTAGGCAATCGGCCGGCAAGGCACAGAGTTGAGACTGCCCACCTACATGCTGTTAGTGCGGGCGGGAACCGGGTCTGGGCCCAGCTCCTGCTCCTGCTGGAGCTCACCTGTACCTCTCCCATCTGGCAGGTGCCTGGCTACCCACAGTGAGCTCCTGCTGGGGTCACTGAACGGGACCCCCACCCACCTCGGGGTCCCTGCATGGACAAACCTGGGGGCCAGGAGCTATTCCTTCCTTCCCCTGTCAGAGCTATTCCTTCCCCTGTCAGAGCCAGGGTGGCTGTGTCCTAATCACAGCACAGCTGGGAGGGTCCCAGTGTAGACAGAGACTCACAGAGACCGGGGCGCACAGCAGGTGCCCGCCAGGCCGACACAGAGGCCACATGCCTCTGTCATACTCCCTTCATGTCCAATCCTTATTTTCCTTAAGGAAGAAAGGGAGGAGGGAAAAGGGCAGGAGGCTCTGGAGCACCCTGTTCTCACAGGGAGCCTTGGGGAGCCCAGAGGGAGGCTGGGCCACGCCCCCACGCAGAAGCCCTTCTTCCTCCTGCTTCTGGCAACCCTGACGATGTTTTCAGGCCTCTTGGTACAAGCGGTCGGTTCCTGAGTAAGGGTGGGCTCTGGGTGTCACTGGGGCGGGGGGCGTGTGGGATGTGATTGGCAAAATGCTATTTAAGAAGTTGGTATTCGCAGATGTCTCTCGAATATGAAAAGAAAATATTTATTTCCTTTTTCGCTTGTGAATCAGAATGCTCTATTTAAAGAAAGTCCCCTCTGCTGGGCTGCAGTGGAGTTATTACCCCTTAAGGAAGTAAAGGAGAGCCATCAGGGAGGTATTCTTAGTCATTCTCTCTCCTTTTTTCTAAAATTCCTTATATACCCGTGCCTCCGAGCCGGGCCGAAGATAGTGCAGGATTTCATGGCATTCTTGGGCTAAAAACGTCTAGGGCTGATGTCACGGTGCCGGGGGAAATGGGAGGTCTGTGCTGTGACTCCTGCATGGCACTGTCGGCTGCTCCTGGAGCCGAGGCCCGTGGGTTTCTCTGCATCCCTGTCCCCATGGTGGCCTCAGGCTCCGCACCATCCCACAGGGCCCCGTCTCTCTCCAAATCCCGATGCTGTGTGCCCCGCCGAGCTGCCGGGTGCCGCCTCCACAGGAACACTCCTCAGAGCATCCGCTGACCGGCGTGCTCACGGTTTTAGACGTGCCGTGTTAGGCCTCCATAGAAATATCCAGAAGCTCCTGAGTGGGGAAGCGCGGCAAAGCTTCCTGGCGTCACGCAGAACTCTGCATGCAGAATGGAGCAGCAGAGGCGCCCAGAGCCAGGCCAGGTGCCCGGGCCGAGCCCACCCAACTGTGGGGGTGGCGTGGGCAGTGGAGCATGCATCTGGGAACCTTGGAGTGAAAGGGCAGGCCAGGAACAAAAGCGGCATCTAGATTTACAAACGCTGGACTGAGAATTGGTGCCCCACTGTGTGGCTGCAGCAGACGGTGGCGCAGGGCGGGAGACGGGTGGCGGTGGCAGGGAGACGGTATGCAGGGCGGGGAGACGGTGCATGGAGATCAGGCGGTGGCGGGAGATTTGTGGTTGACGGGCCAGTCTGATACCTTATTCCGCCCTGCCTCCCTCCCCTGAGACCAGAACCTGCCGAGGCCCCCACACCTCAGGGTCTGCCCCTTCCCTTGTTGAAGTCCGAAAGGGACAAGGAGTAAATAGGGATCTAAGAGCTCAGCCAGTGAGCGCCGGCTGCCCCTACGGCAGGCCAGTGAGGAGGGCTCATGGCGGGGCTCAGCTCCAGGGTGAAAGGGACATGGGACAGACAGAAGGAAGCACCCTGCACCGAGAGGTACCAGTGAACACCTCTGCAGGGCCCAAGATGTGCCGGTCGTCTGCTGAGTGACCAAATGCCCTCAACAATCATCCTAAATAGCCCCTCAGGGTGCACTGAGCATTGCGGAAGGCCGGACGAGTGCTTTGAGAGCCCTTGTTCCTCAGCCCTCCCACCTGTCCCTTGCCTGGCAGTCTGGTGCAGGTGCGGGACAGGACATCCAGGTGGGCTCTCCACTCCTCTTTTCTAGGTCAGCTGTTCTGGACCCAGGCTGTAAATTAGGATCTCCTGGGAGCTTCTACATGCCTGATGCCAGAGGGGCTTGCCAGGACTTTGGGTCTGACACTGGGATGCTCCTGGGCAAACAGGCAGGTTGGTCGTCCTCCCTGGCCCCAGCCCGGCATCTCCGAGGCAGGCCTGGCACCTGTATTTCCCATGCTCCCCAGGCAACACCAACACGCAGTTAAGGGGAGCCCACAGCCCCCAGCCTCTGCCCTCGGGTCTCAGGCACCCAGGAAAGACTAGGGAGCTTTCCTGACCACCCCCTCCCTGAGTACAGACCGACATGTGGGAGGGGGTGGTCACATTCACTTGCACATTTTTCTATGCATTCAGCAGACATTGTTGGGGGCGGGGGCTTGTACCTCCTCCCAGGCTGGGTGGGCGCACTTCCCAGAATATGCCTGAGCCGCGGGAGCTTTCTGGGTTGAGCCTTCCTTGCCTGCCATCCTGGGGTCCCCCAGAGCCGGATGGGATGGAGAGTGTGGAGGTCCATGACGGTGGACAGCTCCAGGGGTGCAAAGGGAGCACCCAGCCCACTGAGCAGTGGGCGCTGGACACATGAGTTCTGCTTCTACAGAGGAGGGCTATGTCAAACACTTCTGGGTTCAAACCAGCCTCCGGTGGCTGGCAGGTGCCCCTTCTTCCTGAATCCCAGAGCCACGAGGCAGCCTGAGGATCTCCTAGGAATGGCTAGACCTGGCACTGGTGGGAGCTACTGCTCCATCCCTTTGGTGGCCGAGCAGGAGCCCAAAGCCTCAGGAGGTCAACCCTGGAGGTGGGGTGGGCAGGAAGGCGGCACATCCTTCCACAGCTGCAGGGAACATTGGTGACTCTCCCAATGCCTGCAACACACCCAGAACTGCCCCCTCGTAAGCTGCTGTGTCTGCTGGGTGCTCGCCGTCTGGCCGCTGTGTCTGTTGGGTACTCGCTGTCTGGCTGCTGTGTCTGCTGAGTACTCACTGTCTGGCCACTGTGTCTGCTGGGTGTTCACTGTCTGGCCGGTCCTTCCTAAAGTCAGCTGCCCCCTCGTAAGTCGCTGTGTCTGCTGGGTGCTCGCCGTCTGGCCGCTGCGTCTGCTGGGTGCTCGCCGTCTGGCCGCTGCGTCTGCTGGGTGCTCACTGTCTGGCCGGATCCTTCCTAAACTCTGCTGTGCACACGAACCACCAGGGATCTCGCTCAATTGCACGTGGTGACTCAGTGAGTCCGGGGGGGGGCCAAGGTTCTGCATTTCCAACAAATCTGCAGGGAGGCCAGCACTGCTGGTGCAGGGACCACACTGAGCACCAAGGTCTTGATGGAAACAAGGCAGCTGTGTGTGTCCGTCTCTGGGTTGATCTTGATTTCCTGTTTGTTCGTGAGGCCACAGGAACTGAAAGGGACTGAAGCAGAGTCCCAGGAGCCTCGACAATCCATCCGGGGCAGGAACTGGGGCTTGGTTAAAACGGGGTCACTTCTGCCTGGGCTCGGACCTATGGCCAAGCTCACCTTGGTTTCCCAGCCCAGGACCCACGGAGGGGTCTAAGTCCAGCTCCTGCACCAGCACCAAGCCCCACCTGCTGCCGTGAAAACTGTAGGAAGGTGGAGCCTCCAATGGGACCTCCTACTTCCCCAAACCCAGTCCCGAAACCCACATCCATCATGAAGAGATTGGCCAATTGGAACATGAGCGGGCCAGAGCGTGAGGTCTGGATGGAGGGACTGACTCCTTAGGGTCTCCTCCTAACACCCTGAGCCTGGTCATTAATCCAGAGCCTGGAAGTGTCTGTCCAGGATCTTCTGGCTCAAAATCCAACCAGAGCTCCCAGAGAAGCAAGCTCCGCAGGCACCCAACCCGCATGCCTCAAGACAGCCAGCTCCAAAAGCTGCTGAGCCCAGATGGGCTGGCGACACAGATGACCCCCATCCTTAGAGGCCAAGGCCCTGTCTAGGACTTCAGGCAAAAACTAAGCTGTAGGGGACATCTGTGTGTGCAAGCTCACACACAATCTCCTGCAGCAAGTCATGTTAATATTTACTGGTGAGGGGACGTTCGGGAGGAAGGGAGAAGGGGCTGGGGTTCGTGTGTGGGAAGGGCTGACCTGGGTGATTCCCTACCCTGCCCTGTGGATCTGGCCATATCGCAAAAACCCTGGAGCAAATTTGCCATTGCCCCTCCTGCCGTCGGACTGAACTAGATCTCAGCACGTGGGGCCCTCCAGTGCTCCCCGGTACGTGGGGAAGCTGGTTCTGGGGGCTGCATGTTTATGCCTGCCTCACGGTGCCTTTAAAAGCCCATCATGGACATTTGTGCTGTGATGTCGGAGACTGAAGCCCCATAGCACTGCCCTTCCTGTTGTCCCAGGGAGCCAGATGCCTGGCTGGCCTGCCCCCACCCCACTCCATCGTTATCCCTTCACTTGGGACCAAAATGAACCTGCAAATGTGTTTCTCATTTCTCCCACTCAGGAACAGAAGAGCATCAGTATTGCAAACATATGTAGGGGGACTTTACTTCCTCCCAAATCCTGCCTTTCTTCAAGGCTTTCATCAAGTTTTGGATGAAATTCCATATTACATGTGTGCCCATTTCTCATCTTCTGAGGGTGCAGGCTGGGCTTGCTGTCACCCATCCCTGGCTGCTGTGTAGCTCCTGGTCCACAGGGGAGACTGGCAGGTCCTGGCCCTGCCAAAGACTCTCAGTGGGCTCTGGGGACCCCGGAGGCACCAGCTGGGGGGTCCCATGATGGTAGTGCCAGATAATTGGTGTGGCCCAAGGCCTCTGGGCTGGTTCCCCTGTGACCCCGGAGCTTCCCACAGGCCTTGGCCTAGACACAGAGCATTTGTTGATTGAACAAATAAACACACATTAATATTCAGTAAATAATGCCGGGGGTGAGGTCGTCCACTTCAGTACATTCTTCAAATAATTGAAACCCCATCAATTCACATTAACATTTTTCACCTGGCCTCTTAAGCAGAGGCAGAGGCACTTACTCATCAGCGTTCTGATTACAGGCGGGGCTGGTGATGCAGTCGAGAGCCTTTCTGGGGAGACACAGTCAACAAAGAAACAAGCAGACCTTGGGTGGGAGACAGTGGCCGACGCACTGAGAAAAGTGCCCCCACTGCCTCCCCTGGGGGTCCTGCAGGATCCCGCCCCAGCAGGCCCCGAGCCTCAGGGCCCTGGGCACACAGCTGAAGGCCCAGCTGGGGGCAGGTGGCCTCACCCAGAGCCTCACCCACTGCCTCCTCCCTCTGGGCTGCCACTGGGCAGCCACCTCTTAATTAGCAAAACAAACAGCACGATGATAAATGTCATGATTTACTCAACAAATGATCAAAACCACTGTTTTTGCAGACCCCGGGGCGATCAAATGCCCTCACGGGTGATTTCCTCCAGGCAGGTGGGCTCCGGTGGCGGTAGGCGGGGTGTGATATTTGGGAGGAGACTGAACCCTGCTGTGTCCAGATGGAGGAGGCCAGGCATTTTGGGTGCCCTTCCTGACAAACCCCCTCCCTGAGACGAAGCTCAGGGGGCCCTTTCCACACACCTGGGGTACACACACAGCCATGCACAGGGTGAACCCCCAGGTCGGAGGTGGGGCATCTGACTCAGGGCACATCTCAGGGTGCACCCAGGAACAAAGCGGGTTTAGTCAGTGACTATTCCTAATACATAGGAGGGAGAGAGGAGGGGGCAGCTCTCCCCAACCAGCGTCAGCCTCGGTGCGGAAGGAGTGCAGGCTTTGAACCAGCCACCGAGGCCGGAGGAAAGTCAGCTCCCAACCCCTACCCTCATTCCTGCTTTGCTAACGGAAAGCTCCCGCTTGAAGTCAGGCTGCCCCACAGCCTTGAACCCAAAGCTCGTGGGTGCCTCACGTGCTCCCTGCCCCGTCCCTCGTCCCCAGGGAGTCGTGCTGTCATCTACGTCAGCCCTGCGTCAGGGAGAGAAGGGCCCCGACCCTCCCCAGTCATCCCAAAGCCCAGTGTTGCCTGGCAGCGTGTCTCTTGTGATAAAAAGAGAAAGGCAAATCAACCTTCTCATTTTATTTTATTTCAACTGAATTGTCCAGAACAAGAATTTTGTTCTCAGAGTAGAAAGAAAATGGTTTCCACGGTGTCCCAAAATGACAGGAAGAATAATCCACGTTACTGTTATTTCAAACCTGTCCTTCGAGAGACGCACACCCTGTTCCTGCAGGGGCTGCGACCCGGCGAGATCCCTTTGCTCACGCCACTCCCAGATCCCCTCTCCTCCAGGGGAACCCCGCTTCTGAGCTCAGAGTGGCCACAACACCACGCTCCTGGCCACCACGTAGGGAGGCCAAAATGACACCGATCCTTCTCGGATTTTGTTTGTTATCTTTGCTAAAATGTCATTACTTGTTCTTTTTCAGTAAATAAATACTGTGGACATTACAGTAAAATCAAATCACTCTGATTCATAACACTTAATTACCAGTGTGAAAGTGAACAATTATACACACGAAATTCAGGACCATCAGAGATAACACACACGCATGGGCCATCCCAGGCCTGACCTGGAATCCCACTGGCATGACGCTGGCACCCATGTTTTTCTCTGACCCAGGCCTGACCTAGAATCCCACTGGCGTGACGCTGGCACCCTTGTTTTCCTCTGACCCAGGCCTGACCTGGGATCCCACTGGCGTGATGCTGGCACCCCTGTTTTCCTCTGACCCAGGCCTGACCTGGGATCCCACTGGCGTGACGCTGGCACCCCTGTTTTTCTCTGACCCAGGCCTGCTCTGGTCGAGCTCACCGCAGGGGCGTGGAGGGAAAAGGGCTAGCAGGGCCGCCTGGTTGGTGTGAGTGGCTTGGGAAGGGGACTCAGCAGAAGGTGCTTCTCGTGTCTGGAACTACAGAGGGATCCCAGCCCTGAAGCCTGGTGCTCCTGTCCTGTCTCAGGCCCCTGTTCATGGCACTCAGAAGACAGGCCAGGCAGTCCGCAAAAGGAAGAAGTCTTCAGAGAAAGGGGCACCCACAAGTCACTTCTCCCTCCAGGGCCACCTCGGGGAAGGCAAAAACCCAAAGGGAAACGGCAATCAGCTCTTTTGGGACACGTGGAAAATTCTGGGAAGGTGGCTTAGGGGACGATGTCACTTTTTCTGCCCAAAGGCCCCAGCTGAGGTGGCTGGAGGTGGGGAGAAACCTTGGTTGACGGACATCGCTCATTTCAGGCAGTTGTGGCTGCCACCTAATTTCCACCCCCTGCTTCCTCCTCTCCGTCCTTCACAGAGGAGGTGGTGGCTTCCTGCCCAGTTCCAATGTCAGCTCCCGAAGGCACCAACGCACATGGCTGCCCCCTGCCCCATCTCATGGAAGTGACAAAACCCAAAGGTAGCCCCAAAGCCAGGGAGTCGGTGCCCGAACTCACAAGGAAAACAAGGTCGGGCGAGATCCCGCCGGGTGCGCGGGGAGCACCGTTTGAGGGCGTCGGGGGGAGAGTAAATGTTTCTAAGCACCAGCAGGAGGGGCATCTGTCAGGTGGCCACCGTGGAACAAAGCCCTCCGCAGAAACGGGAGGTGCGCCGTGGGGAGAGCGCGTTCCCTCACGTACACACACACCAGGGATAAACACACCGCAAAGTCAACAGGCAGCGGCAGGCAGCGGCGCAGCCTGCACCAGGCCTGGCACCACACGGACATCGTGATATGGGCCATTTCTTTTAAAAAGAAAAAAAAAGCAAATAGAAACTTGTATCAGAGTAGCCAAGAACAAAGTCACCTGAAGGTCATCCAAAGTGCTACCTGCAGGGCCCCTGGACCTCTCACATCCACAAGCCACCTCCTAATTAAACAGTCCAGACCTTTCTAAGTGTGAGGGACACACACCCTTGAATTCCTTTCCCACACACCAGGGAGGGCGGGACAGGGCGCTTCTGCCAAAGTCACTTCCACTGCACAGCCAAAGACGAATGTTGCTACCAAAATGCTCTCCTTGGTCCCATGAGGGGCCTGTAGGGCCATGAAGCTGGGCAGTGTCTCCACCGAGGTCTTCTACTCCAAACTCTCTCCCTGTCCTGTCTAACTGGTGCCCCTGGCTCCTGGCCAGTCCCTCCTGAAGGTAACCTGACCTTGGGCCCACACTCACTGTCCTCTGCCTCTCGATGGAGGGGGGTGGTGCGCCCGGCCAACAGGTGCTGCCCGTAGAGCTGCGGCTCCCACCCTGCTGGATGGCTGCGGACTCTGCCACGTGCTTTTCTTCAGGCACCGGGACCCCCATAGCTCTATAATTGGCGGAGGGGGGAGCTTTAAGCTGACACTCAGGGAACAGCTTCTGAGTCTCCCTATATCCTTGACGAGGAGCCACACAGGACTCTGTGAGCTACCAAGGACCACACCTGCCTGCTGGGAGCTGCCGAGGTGCCCTGGTCTTGCCCAGGGAGGATGCACTTAGCTCTGCAGGGTGCGGGCAGCCTCTGACCCCCAGGCTGTCAGTGTTCTTACAAAGGGCTCTTAATGCTGTCAGCCCAGGGAGGTGCTCAAGGGCTGCTGGAGGCCACAGGGGCCTCCCCAGGGCCCATCTGAGTTGGGGCAGGCCTGATAGTGAGCATGGAACTGGCTGGGGACTTCTCCAGAGTCACGAGCGGCCAGGAGAGGAGGTGGGCAAGACGCAGGATCCTGCCCCCATCCATCTGGGGTTCCTCTTCCCTGCTCAGGCCATTTGCCCATGAGGAGCCTACCTCCATCTGGGCACTTCAGAGGCTGGGAGGCACAGGGGAATCTGCCCGGTGTTCCCATTTTCTACCCGAGCAGCAGCCCTGCCAAAAAGACCACCGACAACTGGCTGTGTGGGGCCTGCAGAAAGGCCAGGGCCCACCAGGAAGTACACTTTGTGTTGGGGGGTGGGGCTCTTAGTCCCCGTAGGACCACTCGAGGGCCCCCAACACCGGTGCCTCGCGTCCCTCACAGCCTGGGCAGGATGCTCTGGGTGCTCCCCGCTCAGAGCCGTCCCAGGGACGCCCTGTCTCCTGACCCCTGTAGCAGGTTCACCAGGCCAGCTCCAGACCCTCAAGGCCGGTCACGTCGTGGTGGGAAAATTTAAACAGTCAGCCATCCCTTCCAGGACGGGGCCTGTGCCCCTGGAGCTGGAGAAGCTCGGGCTACTCTCAGGCCACTGGCTGACCGGGGCAGGCGGGGAAGGTGGCAGCCGGGGCAGCGTGGCCACCAGGTGTGATTTGTGAGCTGCTCCACATTGCCGTGGCCTGGAATGAAGCCCTGGAGTACAGCTGCCTGTTCTGGGACTTTCTATGGATCTCCCTGCCCCGCCACGATGGCCGCGTTCACGCCTGGGATCCGGCGGGAAGCACGGGATGTTTTAAGACATGAGCTCATGAAAGACACATTTCCGGGAGAGAGTGGGCGTGCCCTACAGGGCTGACGGGCGCCCACGAGGACCTCTGATGCTTTCTGAGTCCCGTCAGGCGAGCTGCAGGATAAAATAGGCTGGGAAACGTGACATTTGAACGCTCTCTCTGGCCGCGCCTCCCGCCTCGGGCAGTGGCTGCTCAGCCCGGCTTTATAAATAGATGGAACACAAGATAAATGGCCGTGATCAATCATGCTCAGGCGCGATTGCTCACCTCCCATCCGAAGTCCGTCTCCTTCGCCGCCGCCCGGGGCACCACCACGCAGGGGCCCAGCCTCTCCCCGGCTTCCATCTTCCTCTTGGCCCAGACCCCCAGGCCGGCCCCCGGGATGGAGGACTCTCGGAGCTCGAAGTCCGGTGGGATCGGAATGTCTTCAGGAATGTAGACCGGGGCCTCGTACGGCGAGCCCTCCTTGGGGGTGAAGTCCTCGCTGGTGGGGAAGGGGGACGGTGGCCCCACGGGGATGGGTGACATGGCACTGTCCTCGGCCTCGTCCTCTGCGCTGTGGCCGGCCAGCAGGTCCCGGTCGGGTTCATACATATTATTTACAACGTCACCGTCACCTAAAGGAGACAACGCAGCGTCAGCCTCTGCAGCACGTGCCCCTCCCGGGGTGTACGGCTCAGGGAGTGCCGGGGACTCGGGCGTCAATGGGGACCGAGGGTGCTCAGGGACCCAGAAGGCCCGGCTGCCACCCCTGCCTGGGATATGCCGCCTCTGCTCCACCCTGAGCCAAGCTGCCATCATTTCACGTCAGAGGCTCCGGAGGATGGGATCCCGCCAGGCTCCACTGGGGCCAACCTTTCTGATGGGGTGGCACAGCCCAGCACACCCTGGCTCCCCCAGCCTGGCTCCCATAGCCACCTGAGGATGCGCCGGCTGGTCCTGCCCTAAGGGAACTAGGGAAGGAGCTGCCAGTGCCTGGCAAGCTTGGCGACAGCCGGTGAAGCCGTCATGCGTGGCAGCTGACCCAGGGCTGGCTGATGGTGAAATATTTGCACCGGAATATTTCAAATGTCCTCTGTAGTCTTGGAAATCACGGACGGCAGAAGTCCTAAGTGCCTGGGAGGACTCAGAATTTGGATGACTGTGAAATGTGCTCAGTGCTGCTTCCTTGCACTTAGGCCGCAGCCTGGACATCCCCACACTGAGGCCGTAGCCTGGACATCCCCGCACTTAGGCCGCAGCCTGGACATCCCCACACTTAGGCTGCAGCCTGGACATGCACTGGGGTAGGGCTGGCTGGGTCTTGGGGAGGCTCGTGGAAGTTCCTGATGATCTCGACACAGGCTAGGAATAGGCCTGTTGAGGTCACGGATGTCGGAGTCATGGGGCCCCAGGTCACCCTGATGATCTCGACACAGGCTAGGAATAGGCCTGCTGAGGTCACAGATGTCAGAGTCACAGGGCCCCAGGTCACCCTGATGATCTCGACACAGGCTAGGAATAGGCCTGCTGAGGTCATGGATGTCGGAGTCAGGGGGCCCCAGGTCACCCTGATGATCTTGACACAGGCTAGGAATATGCCTGCTGAGGTCATGGATGTCGGAGTCACGGGGCCCCAGGTCACTGAGCTGAGCAGTAAGAGGGTGCCCAGTTTGTCTGTCTGGGGTAGACCTTTGGGGTCCGTCCTAACAGAAGGTGGGTGCCAAGAGACTGTGTGCGTGCAGCTGAAACTATAGCAGAGAGTAGCCCGAGGCACTGGGGGAGATGGGCAAGGTGAGGAGGAGTCTGGACAGGAAGAAAAGCAAAGCCCTCCACCGAGTGCAGCCAAACCAGGACTCAGGCAGGCGAATGTTCACCGTGGCAGATTCACCATCGCCGGAAGGCAGAAACAGCCCAAACATCCGTCTGCGAGGGAATGAGGGAGCGGATGAGTAGTGGATGGTACCACCCTCTCCAAGGAGGAGCACGGCCTGGACCAGCCCCGGACATGCGGCACTCGGCGTAGGAAGCCGATACAGAGGGTCACACCTGTGGCACCATCCCTCCCCAAGGAGGAGGGCGGCCCTGGCACGCACAGCCTGGACCAGCCCCGGACATGCGGCACTCGGCGTAGGAAGCCGATACAGAGGGTCACACCTGCCTGGCGGCGTTTAGGTGACTCATCCGGCACAGGCCCCCAGAGACAGACGCAGGTGGGAGGCTTCGGGGACTGGGGTGGGGGTGACAGCGAGAAGCCCAGGTCTCCTTTCGGGGTGATGAAGTGTCCGGGAACTAGAGAGGGAGTGGTCGCACCGCTGGGTGAACGGCTCAGTGCCGCTGAATCGCCCCCTTTACAGTGGTTGAATTCTGCCTCGATAACATCAAAAAGGCAGATGTGAGTGTTAGGTGGGGAGCAGCGGGAATGGGCAGGAGGTGGGGTGAGCTCCGTCACCCTGACCTGATCTAGATCTTTCCACGCAAGCCCCTCCTTCTGTGGCTGCCTCGAAGACCCGGTCCCGCTGGCCCTCGCCTCCCGGCCCCCGCCCCGCACCCTGACGTTGGCTGGGGACACAGAAGCCTCCACGGAGACCGAACTTTTAAGTACAGGAAAAATGACTTCAGATTCCTCACACTGGTTGCAAACAGATCAGCACAAGAAAGAGCAAAATGCTTTCTTTCAAAAGAAACCAAAGTCTTGGGGGGAAAAGTCGCAAGGAAAACACTTATTTAATTTATCAGCATTCAGAGAAGTAATTATTATGTTTTAAGTGGCCAACGGGTCCTTTCTAATTGACGCGGCGGATCCTTTCAGAGACGCAGCCACAGAACTGCCGCTGTTGTTCCTCCACCCTAAAGACCTGAAGTTGTTTAGGTTTGAAAGAACACCCCCATAACCCCCGCCCCACTGACTGTGTGCAGCATAAAGGTAAATTAGAGGGGGGGGTAATTAACATGGCATCTTATTATTTGGAACTGGTAACTGCACGGAGCTCGCAAACAAAGTCGGGTTGGAAGCCAAAGCTCCCCCATGCACTCCTTAACTCCTCTCCGGCGTGGGCGCCTCCGCCTGAAGCACAAGTAGGAATTAGAACCCCAGGTGTTTCTGGGAGTTCCGCTGGAGCCCGAAGTGGGGCAGTGTCCCTATCAAGTGCATATCCGTTGCAGGGCTCTGTTTAAAACATGGCTTTTTTCTGTTTGAATTCTACTTCCCAAAACCCCTGACCCGCTGGAGGAAAATCAACGCTTTAAGGGCATGTTTAATTTACTGGCCAAGCAAACAGCTTAGGAGAGAAAGGTAGTGTTTCCTGCTGATTAAAGGGAGGTCTGTGCATCGGGCCCCGGCCTCCCTTCCCCGGCGGTCACAGGGGTTAAGCGATTGCCCACAGCCTCCAGGAAAAGCCCGTCTCATTTTGCTGTCCCCGTTGCTGGGGGAGAGGGAGCTCTTCTTTCAAGGGTGGGTGAGAGGAGGGCTAATTAGTGTGCAGAAAACACGGTGAGAAAATGAGGTGCAGAGAATAGCCCTAAAGCCCAGAGAAAGCAGGAAGCCTGCACGGGGGCTTCGGCAGGGCCTGGGCCCACAAATCGCTCGCTCTCTGGGGTCCCCGGGGCAACCAGAGCCGGGAAATCAGGCTCAGCCCTCCTCTGCCCTGAGCTCCAGCCAGGATGCCCCTGAGAGGGTCAGCAAGGTCAGGAGGCTGCCCAGTCCTCTACCCTGCTGGACAGGCTTGTTCTGGCCGTGGGCATCTTTTCACTGAGGTTCCCAGACCCTACTGCCCAGGCCTCCATCACACGGGGGTGCATTTCCGGCAGGCGCTCTCTCGCAGGTCAGCGTGCAGGGCCAGGATCATGTATGACTCTGGAGATGCAGGCTGTGTAACAACATGCAATTGACTTGTCAGGAGACCTGACATCCTTTATTTGGGGTTGCTGGGATCTCATTCCAGGGTGCCGAGGCCATCGTTTCTAGAATTTCTATGGGGAGACCTACGGAATTATAAAAGCAAGGAGGGGAGTGGGGATACAGGGAGCTCAGGAGGGAAGAGGCAGACTTGGCCAGCAGGGAGCTGAGTGACCCCGAGTCGGGGCCAAGGCCACCCCTTTCTGCCCGTGAAGAATCTGCCAAGCTGCCAGTTCCAGCCGAGTCTGTGTTCTCAGCGATCTTCACGGAGAGCCCCGCTTTGAGTCTTGTCACACACACGTATGAGCGATAGTCATTTGATCACATTATACAAGTCAGGGAGGTGAAGAAACCCTGCTTCTGCCTCAGGCTGGGACAGAGGCCGAGCTGGCCAGGAGCCCACGGTGACCTCAGCCCCTCACACTGCCCCTGGGCTCCACTACAACCCTCGGTTTAGGGCTGAGTCTCTCTCAGCCTCACAGTGGATTTCTTCTTCTGCACCCCTCACCCAGGCTGTAGGAAATCATCCCGGAACAGAGGCCACCCCCACCATCTCCCAAGAGAGCCATGTCTAGAAAGCAAAGCTATGGCCAGGGTTTTGGGGTCTGGAGAGACAGAGAGAAGAGGCCACAGATCAGGACCACTGTGCTAAACCGGCCAAGACAGGGGCCCAACAGCCAACAGAGGGTACCTCATCACCGTCCACCTGGGGCTGGCCCTGCCAGGGCCACATGAGTAGTGCCCTCACAGGGGGATTATCAACATGACAATCCATTCCCTGAAGCCTGAGCGCTGGGCGGCTCTGTGGCAGGGATGGGCAGATTTCAGCATAGATTCTTGGCCGGAGGGAGTACACGGGGGTTTTTTGGAGTCGGTATCTGCCTGGCTGTGCTTCCTCCTTCATCATGTGGTTTTAAGGAGAAGCCATGAGGCCTGCAGGCCCCACTGGGCAGGAAAGAGGCACCGTGCGGCAGCTGGCCGGGAAGGGCGGCCCCCGGAGTGCATGTGAGGGTGAGCATCCCGTGCGCATCTGTGTGTAAGCATGTGTAAGACCATGTGTAAGACTGTGTGTAAGACTGTATGTATAAACATGTTACTGCATGTGTAAGAGTGTGTGTAAGACTGTGTGTGTAAACATGCTACTGCGTGTGTAAGTGTGTAAGACTGTATGTATAAACATGTTACTGCATGTGTAAGAGTGTAAGACTGCGTGTAAACATGCTACTGCATGTGTAAGAGTGTAAGACTGTGTGTGTAAACATGCTACTGCGTGTGTAAGGGTGTAAGACTGCATGTGTAACCATGTTACTATGTGTGTAAGAGCATGTGTAAGCATTATAAGACCGTGTGTAAGACCATAAGACTGCATAAGACCGTGTGTAAGAGTGCATGTGTAAGCATGTGACTGCGTGTGTAAGATCATGTGTAAGCATGTGTAAGACCGTGTGTAAGACTGCGTGTGAGAGCGTGTGTAAGACTGCGTGTGTAAGCAGAGGGCCTGGTCAGGAACCTGAAAAGGTGTCCAGGGCAACCTCAGCTGACCCCAGCCTCTATGAGGCCTCTCGGTTGGGAAACCTGTTCTCTTCTGTCTGGAGAACCCTCAGGAGGAAGGGTCTCCCGTCTGCTGGGTGAGGGGCTGAAGTTTGGGCCCCCTTGCCTCCCTCCCTCAAGGGCGAGGTGGTGAATGGCACTTGGCTGCCCCAGGCTGCCATCGTCCAGGTCCCATGCGGGCTCCCTGGGAGCCTCCTGATGTCGGCCTGGGTCTGCACTTCTGCGGCCCACGGGCCCTGTGGGGACTCGGTCCTGCCCAGCTGCACACCTCTCTGTGGGGCCCAGATGCAGTCCTGGAGATGCCCAAAATAGGACCCACCGGGAGAACTGCGCCAAGAGCAGGCTGGGGCTCTGCGCGGCGTTTCTCACAGCGGCACACGCGGCCACGTGATTTCAAGGAACATTTCAGTGAAAGGAACACCCGCTCCAAAAATCCACGGTTCCTTCCTCCACCTGTGTGCACATGGATGTGTGATGACTTCGGGCCTATGAGTTTACAGCAGAACATACTTAATGATTCCTGCCCAGCTCAGAGATACCTTGTCTTGGCCTGGGGGGTGGGAAGAGCTGAAAAATAAATGGAAACAACAAAAACAACTGTGGAGGGTGGCAGTGATGCTCCTGATCGACCTGAGAAACACGAGGGAACCCTTTGCTGTGCAGTTCCCTGAAATGTCACATTTCAGAAAACCTAAGGTCAAAAGTCTGAGAGGGAAGGGACAGGAAAGTCCAGGGTAATGATTCTGGGCAGCAAACCACCAAGAACCTTGTCATTCGTTAATTTCTTTGTCATCGTGGAGCAAACAAACCCGGTGGCAGCCTGGGGAGGGTCCACCGTGATAGGAACAGGGACCCGGGGAAGCAGGGGTGGCCCCCACCCCTGTCCTGAATTCCTGCGGGTCCACTCAGGCCCTGGATCTCTGGGCTTTGGGAGCCGTCTCTGTAACCAGAAAAGCTTGTACGAGATCACTTGGGGCTGGATCACCTTGGGATCTTCCACACTCTCCAAGGAGGCTGGTTCCTGGTGAGCAGGGCAAGGCGGACGCCAGCGAGGCGCCAGGACACAGGCGCCCGGCCTTGAGAGCAGGCAGCCCCTTCAATCTGCCCTGCAGTGCCATGCCGGCCTGCCCTGAGTCCAGGTTGGCAGCTGGGTGGGTGCTCGGGGGCTCTTTTCTCTCCCTCATGCTACCTGATGGATCTGCCACCCCACAGCAGGTTTCTCAGCCTGTTTCCAGCTGCTGGGACAGAGGTGACGTCACAGTCTCTCTGTTGCCTGCACCCAGCCATGTGGACAAAGCAGTGAGTGGCTCCCGGAGGAGGGTCTGCTCCTCCCTCAGGGGAGCTGCCCACTGTACAGCTGGGGAAACAGAGGCACAAGGGGGTGAAGGAGCCTGTCATCCCCCAGTGAGGGACTGAGGGCTGGAGCACACCCATTTCTGAGTCCACGCTCCCTGCCCCTGGCACCCAGCCCAGCCATGC
Organism: Papio anubis; assembly: GCF_008728515.1. Classification (NCBI taxonomy): domain Eukaryota; kingdom Metazoa; phylum Chordata; class Mammalia; order Primates; family Cercopithecidae; genus Papio; species Papio anubis. The sequence goes on along the minus strand of NC_044976.1, from coordinate 2,140,317 downwards.
CCTGGGGCACAAGTGCTCCAACCCCAGTCCTGGCCCTACCAGGTGGCCCCTCTGCCTCACCCTAGTCCAGGCGGAGCCCTCTTATTTTGATTGGGATCCGCTACACGTCCCCCACGACCATCAGGCAGAGAAGTCCAGAGCAGAGAGAATGCGTGTGGTGGGCGCCATATGGACACTTTCAAAACTGGGGAGAGCCCTGGATGGGGTTTGTCTGAGTTCCTCCAAGCCCCTGACAGTAACATCAGGCCTCAAGGCCCGTGAAAGGCCCAGGATCGGGTCACCTCCTTCTCTAAACCCACAGGGCCAGGGCCAGCCCAGGGGAAGGGCTGGGCAAGGTGTGTGGAGCGAGGTGGGACCAGAAGGTTTTAGAGGTCAGGCGGACCCCACTGTGGGTTTCAGCCCCCGTGGCTCAGGAGTCTGAGTGGAGTCCCCGACGGCAGCCTCTGCATCCCCTGGGGACTTGCTAGAGCTGTAATTCCCGGGTCCACCCAGGCCCACTGACCGGGGCGGGGCTGGCGTGTGCACGCAATCTGTGCAGCAGCAAAGCCTCTGGGAGGGAGACCCTCGAGGAGCAGGGCCCTCCAGTTTGGGAAGTGGGGGGTGGGGACAGATGGGGAAGTGCTGAGTGACAAGAGTGCATCTGGGGGAACAGGGTTTAACACAGAGGGAACCAGGCCTTTCTAAAATGTCAAGAAGATCACCCTGAAAATCTGAACTGAAACCCTTATTGACCCTGAGGTTTTTCAAGTAAGTGCACACATTTGCCACTAAGTCGGAGAAAAGCAAGCGGCAGCCTCCAGGAGCCCCCGCCTCCGGGAGAACAGCAGCCGGGCTGCAAAGCACTTTTCCCATCCAAAGCATTCCCAGGAAGACGTGGCTGTTAAAGAACCACCTCTCCGCAGAGCTCGGTTCTGGGTGTGAGGCTGTGCAGAGGTGAGGGAGGCAGATGGAGGCCTGTGGGAGGGAGGGGAGATTAGCCAAGAATTTCAGAAGTGCTGTGTTCAAGACGCCCCTCGCCTGTCTGTGTAGATCTGGTCTCCAACAGCTTCAAGTCTAAAACTGCCCCCACAACTGCTTTCTCTCATGCATGGCATTTTTTATTGGGTGTGAGGGGACCAAATATTTGCCGTCATATAGCCACATGCTCCTCGATCTTCTCCCCTAATATCGCTGGCAGGAGGAGGATCCACTCCCCCGCCCACCAAACGCCGGGCTGTAACTCCTGTAAAACCCAGCCTTAACTGAGCCTCGCAAGTCTGTTTTTAACTGCAGTCTCCTGGCCCGAGGCAGCCAGACACTGCGGCCTGGTGTCTGCTGGAAGGGTCTTCCCGCTCTGAGGAGCTGTGCTGCCCTGCTCTGAAACAGGCAGGACCCAGCACGAAGCAGCTCCTCCCCAAAGGCCACATCAAGATGTGCATGCCTCAGGTTGCATTCAGTCTCACCTGGCCCATCCAAAACAATATCTAAACTTACTAATCAGTTCAGGCCAACATATACATGCGATTACAAAGGAAGGCAAACTTCAGGACAGAGAATGCCTACATCACAACTCCAAGACTGTGAGGAAACATGGTCCCTGGTTGACCACACAGCTGTTCGATTCCAGTGATGCCAGGAAAGACTTTGGAGCAATCAGCCTCTAATCAGACAATAGAGCACGGACATTGGCTCGCTCTCCCGGACTGGCCGGCTGCTGATATTGACGGGGCCGCGGAGCATGCAGCCGGCACCGTGGTCCAGCTCATTCTTGCAGCAGCCCTGGAGGGAAGGCAGAGTTGTGACCTCACCCAGTTCATACATCAAAGAAGTGAAGCTCAGAGAGTGAGCAACTTCCTAAATGCCATATAGCTAGTCAGGAACAAGCTGGGAGTTGTTCAAACAGTCTTGATTTCGAAGCTCTCAAACACCACTCTAACAATCCCATGTTCTCCCTACAATGACAAAACACCTGAAACAGTTTCCTGGCAGTCAGTAATGGACTTCGTCATGTCCAGCAGAAGAGGTATGGGTGGGAGTGTGAATAAATGTTTGATAGATGGATGGAGAGATACATAGCTGAATGGATAAGTGGGTGGGTGGATGAATTTATGAATGGATGGAAAGATTGATGGATGGGTGAATAGATGAATGAATGGATGACTAAATGGATGGGTTGATGGATGGGTGAATGAATGGACAGATGGTGGATGAATACATAGATAAATGGATGAATGGATAAGTGGATAGATACATGAGTAGATGGATGAGTTAATGGATGGATGGATGAGTTAATGGATGGATGGATGAGTGGAAGGATGGATGGAATGGATGGATTAATGGATGGATGGAGGAATGGAATGGTGGAATGGAATGGAATGGATAGATGGTGGATGGATGGAAGGAAGAATGGATAGGTGGAATGGCATGGATGGTAATAATGGATGAATGGTGGAATGGATGGATGGATGGATGGATGGAAGGAAGGATGGAAGAATAGATGGATGGATGGATGAATGGATGGATAGATGGATGGATGGACAGATGGTGGATGAATGCATAGATAGGTGGATGAATGGCTGGTTGGATAGATGAGGAGATAGATGGGTACACAGGTGGATAGATGAATGGATGGGTAGATGGATGGATGGAAGGAAGGAAGGATGGATAGATGAATGAGTGTATGGATGGGTTAATGAATGAATGGATGAATGGATGGATGGATGGATGGATGGAAGGAAGGATGGATAGGTGAATGAGTGCATGGATGGGTTAATGAATGAATGGATGAATGGATGGGTGGATGAATCAATGGATGGATGGATGGAAGGATTTATAAGGGGATGGATGGAAGGAGGTATGGATGAAAGAATAGATGGATGGATGGATGGGTGGATGGATGGATGGATGGATGGATGGATGGATGGATGGATGGATGGACAGATGGTGGATGGAATGCATAGATAGGTGGATGAATGGATGGGTGGATAGATGAGGGGATAGATGCATAAATGGATGGGTGGATAGGAGATGAATGGATGGATGGATAGATGAATGGATGGATGGATAGAGGAATGGATGGATGGATAGATGAATGAGTGCATGGATGGGTTAATGAATGAATGGATGAATGGATGGGTGGGTGAATGGATGGGTGGGTGAATCAATGGGTGGGTGGATGGATGGATGAATGGATGAGCGAGTGAGTGGATGGATGGATAGGGTTGGGAGCAACCCTCGAGGGCAGCTCTTAAGAGAAAAGGTAGAAGGCAGGACCCTCACTCCCATTTCTGACTTTCCTTCCCTAGCAGTGAAGCACCATTAACAACTCTGGGTCCTCTCTGCCCTTGACCCTGATCGACTCATCTGAGAGGAACATCTGGGCTTTCTCAGCCAGGCGCCACCTCTGAGAGAGGGCTGGTTTCTCTGCTGCTTCTTCAGGACTGACTGGCTGTCACCCTCCCTGCACCCATGTGGCGGGTGGGCAGGTCTGAGTTCTGGGACTCGGCCGGGGATGTGCCTGGCTCCCACAGCGAGTGCAGGTTCCACCCGAGCCTTGTGGAGGCCCCATCCTCTGGCTCCAATTTTCCTTCTCAGAACCAAGCAGGGAGGAGTGCTGTGTAGTGGGTCAGAGACCTGGAGAACGCTCCCCCATCTGGGTGCCTACAAGTCCCCATGAGCTGTGAAGGGCCATCCTGCCCCCTGAACAAAACAGGGAGAGGGAGAGGCGGGCACATCAGGCAGGCTGCGGCTGTGGGAGCTGATCAGGGAGAGCAGGCACGCACGGAGGCAACTTCTAGAGAAAAAATAGGGTGTTCCCTTTCCTCACAGAGGATTCTGTACACCTACATCCTTGCAGAGTGTATCTCGGGGAGCAGAAGGCCCCTCTTCAGGGGGAGGGCGCCTGGAGGGGCAGGGGTCATCCTGAAGGGCCCCTTCTCAAAAACAGTTTGCTAGAAAGAGAAACTTGGGAATTGATGGAGTTCTATCTTGTTCTTCTTTTCTGTCTTTAAAACTGTGCGGTAAAGGCAAAAGCTTCTCCCCTCACCCTGGATCTTGGCCTCGAGACAAAAACAAAGCTGTCGTAACTCCAGGAAACGGTGCTAGGAGGAGCCTTGGCCGCTGGTCCCACCTTCTGACCTGCCCCGGGCCGCGGCTGCCCTGCAGCGCTGGGACTCATTGGCATTCACCTCCTGAGCATCTGCGCCCAGAACCAAGTAGCCGCTATTAACACAGCAGATTAATAGCACTGAGAAAGCCATTTCTGCAAACATGCTAAATATTAATAATGATCAATCGCCGTTTCTATTCCAAACCTGCACCCGGGACCTGGCCCACAGGGACTGGGGAACGTTGAACCCCAGCTGTGGGGCTGATGAAGCCGAATTGTCATTAGGTCCCAGGAGAGCTTGAGAAGGCGGGGCCCTGACCTCAGAGGCAGGCTCCCAGCCCTCTCGGAGCCACCGAGGTACAGAAACCTCCCCAGCAAAGAGGTGGGGCTTCCTGCCTTGTCTCCCCAGTCCTGACCAGATGCAACCCCCTGGCCTGGCTACCTTCACACACACTCGCCTTTGTCGCAGACACGGAGGGAGGCAGGGACGGTCCACAGCGCTGCCTCCGCTTTAGAGATGAAGGAAGTGGACGGAAACCCTCCAGGCCTTGTCCAGGGGACAGCGCGGGGAAGCGCAGACGCAGTCCTTCTCACTCGGGGAGTCTCCACCAGCCCCCACTGTCACCCGGGCTGGCCGGCGGCTCCCAAGACTGTAACCAGTTGAATGATGTCACCCCAAAAGGCACGTTCAAGCCCTAACTCCCGGCCTCAGAATGTGACCTGGTTTGGAAATAAGGTCTTTATAGCGGTAACCAAGTTCAGGTGAGGTCACTGGGGAGGGCCCTGATTCAATGGGACTGGTGTCCTTATAGGACAAGGAGGAGGACACAGACACATGCCCAGGTGACACCCGTATGATGACAGAGGCAGGGATTTGCCCTGAGCCAAGGAAGGCCTGGAGCCACCAGAAGCTGGGAGAGGTGAGCGGGGACTCTTCCCCCAGAGCCTCCAGAGGCAGCAAGACGCTGTCCGTAGCCGCGCTGTGCGTCTCTGGCCTCCGGAGCAGGAGAGCGCCCTTCGACTGTTTCCGTCCACCCGGTTTGTGCTCTTTTGTTAAAGCAGACCCAAGACACTCACACAAAGACCAAAGCGACCACAGCATGGGCCTGGCTGAGAACACACCACGCTCCCTGCCAGCCCCTCTGGCCATAACCTGCTCCCGGTGCCCTGAAGCAGGTTGCTGGTCCCCCACCTCCCAGAGGAAGAAACAAAGGCTTGCACCAGGAGGATAAACCACCCAGATGAGCCATGTTGCTGAGCAGGGAGCCTCGGCCCCATCACAGCCTGGAGGGTGCACGGCTGCCATTCACGCCCCAGGGACCAGCCCTGCAGCTCAGAGAGAAGCACATCCGCTGCCAAGGGGAAGGGCGAGCAGCCCCAACCTATGTGCGGCCCACGCCTCTGGGGCAGGCGGGTGGGCCTGGGTGCGCTGCGCTGCACAGACCACCACAAAGTCCCACTGGGGTCCATGAAGCCACCGCCCACGCACGCCCCTCCCAGCCCCCAGAATCTCCCCAGACCAGCCAAGCTGAATCTGGCCCTCACGCAGGACCACGGAGGCCTCCGTCGGACAGCTCAGGCCACCTGGCCCTACTTAAAGCCGAAGCATTATTCTAAGACGATTATTTATCCGTGCAATGCTCCAGGGACAGCAGCGTTCCCATTTCAGACCCCGCATCCTGTATTTCCTCGCCGCCTCCATCGCCCCGGGCAGGCACTGAATGACTCGCGATGCCACTGTAATTTTTATCAAGCCTTGTTCCTGGTAAAAAGCCTCTTTGTTTCAGAGAGATGTGATTTGGCCTTTTTTCTTCCTCTCCTTTATTCCTTGGTTAATATACCACTTCCCCGAGCCCCGGGGGCAGCAAGGTAGCCCACGGATTGCTCAAATCTCACTGTTTCCCTCCTGAATCACAGCCGAGGCTCCCCGGCCCTGCGCTAAGCAGCATCTGGGCGGCAGCAGAGTGGGGTGCCTCTCCTTAACCCTTCACTGTGCAAGCACTGGACCCCTCAAATACCAGGGGGTGTTGGCTCCAAGCACTAGCTCCACGACCTGAGATCTGGCAGCCTGACAGTGTGCTTCTAAAAAGACTGTGGGCAAACACATATAACACAAAATGTATCATTTTAGTCGTTTTTCAGTGCACAGCTCCCTGGCATTAAGCACATTCACGCTGTGTGCTGCCTTCAGTCACCACCACCTATCTCCAGAACGCCCGCATCTCCCCAGAGAGAAAGTTTACCCCGTCAGACACTCTCCATCCCCTCCCCCAGCCCGTGGCACCCACCATTCTACTTTCCGTCTCTATGCATGCGATGACTCTAGGGACCTCCCGCAAATGGGATCCTACAATATTGGCCTTTCCCAACCGGCTTACTTAGCTTAGCACAATGTCCTCGAGTTTCCTCCAGGTGGTGGCGTGTGTCGCAATTTCCTTCCTTTTGAGGGCTGAGGAATGGTCCAGGCATGTGCATGCCGCCTCCGGCTTATCTCTTCACTTGTGGATGGACACTTGCGTGTCTCCACATTCTAGCTACAGCGAAGCCCACACCAGTGAACGCCTGAATCGATGGTGTACTCTTAGCATCAACAAAACCCACAGGCTATTCCACCCAAGTGAAACGAGGTTCCCGTCAGCAGCCCCACTGCCCAGGTCTCAGAGTCTCTGGAAAGCAGATAAGGGTGACTTCCCCCACCACCCTGGTTGACTCTCGGTCCTATAAGCAAGGGCAGGGTCTCCTTCCAGCCTGTGTACCTTGGGACTGGGGTAAAGCCACTTACACCTTCTGGACCTCAGCCTCCTCCTCTGTAAAACAGGCACAGATCCAACCTGGAAGACTTTGGGGGACGTTCAAAGCCGTAATGCCCTGCCCCTCACCTGCATGTGAGTGGGTGATGCTGTTCTCAACTCCTCCACCCTGATTGCTAGGCGGCCCCCACACCTAAGGCAGCTGGCACGGCAGCCGGCAAGGCCCACAGCAGCAGAAGGACATCGTGGGGCCATTGAGCACCTCACAGCCTCCCGCTGGGCCCAGGGATGCTCTTCCGGCACCGGGGACCCCATTCTACTGGATCGCAGCTCCCCCATTGGGGCGGAGGCCGGGGGTACACCTGGGGCTGGGGTTGCTGCCCCAAGACATTGTGCTCAGGAGGCCCCTGATCCAAGCAGGATTACTAGAGGTTCTAGCTGGTGGAGGGCTCAGGTGGCCACAGAGAAGAGGGTTACCTCCCACCTGGAGGCTTCCTCAGGCTCCTGCTGGAGGCTCAGCCAGGTGCTTGGGCATTCTGGAGTACTGGGGTCCTTCAGGTTCCACGGAGCCAACCAGAACCCAGAAGGGGCCTGGGCTTGCCAGCCCGAGGAGGGCAGGACAGGAGCCAGCTCAGCTCGTGGCCAGAGCAGATTTGGGGAAGGGTCCCCCAACATACACAGACAGCTGTGTTTCTGCAAACTCGGAGGCTGTAAGTGGGATACCAAGGGCCGAGGAAGGGATGGTCAGCTACCCCAAGATGGCCACATCTGCCTGCTGCCAGATCACCTGGGGCACTGAGGGTTTGGAGGGAGTTGCAATCAAGGCCGGGGTCCTTGCAGGAGGCTCTGCAGGCCAGGCCACCTGAGGACAAAGTGCACTCAGCCAGGGCTCGTTCAGAAAAGAAAACACACTTGGAGATTTCTGTTCTCTGCTTCCCTTTCCCTGGCTCTGCCCTGACAGCGGGGAGGAGGAACAAGGGGTTAAATGCTGAGCAAGCGCCGTAACAGCCGACCGCCACCAAACTATTTATAGACTTATTTATCTCTTTAGTTCCTACCAACTGGGCCTGTGGCTGCCGTGCATAGGCCAGAGCAAGTCACGCCGCAAGTAAACAAACGTGGCCCCGAAATAAAAATTGCAAGAGGGAGAGAGGGCCGTGAGCGCTGCCTGTCAGTCTGGATAGCGCAGGTCTCCCTGGGGCACTGAGGGTGCGGGTCCCTCTGGGACAGGGGTGCCCCTGCCCCAGGCTTCTCTTAGGGGCTGCAGCGAGGCTGTGTGGGCTCTCTAGCCAAGGTGGACTGGGGAGCACAGCCTCGCTTGGGCTGGCATCATCAACCTGAGCTCTGGGAGCTGAAACACACGTTTTCCTGGGGGCCTGCCTCCACCATGGCCGCTGTAGACAGAGCAGGCCACGGGCTCCTGACAGACCTGGCTGCTGGGATGAAAACTGGGGGTTTGCATCATGGGGTGGGGAGGGCAGCGTCCATGTCCGTGTGCCTCCAGCCCTGGTGACGGGAGCGGCCAGGACAGCTTTGTTGCCAATGGTGGGTGCAGGCCCTCCCTTCCCCTGCTCCCCCAGCCCCGCCTCCTCTGGGCACAGAGGCGGGCTGGCTCACTGCCCTGGCCTGGCCTCCCACCAGAGTGGGGGTGGGGATCCACAGAGGCTGAGGCCTTTGAGGCCTGACTCCCCGCCCCTCACAGCCAGGGTAGGGGCTGGGGGCCACCCAGATGCTCCTAGGGAAACTGGTACCACCTTGGGCTCCGGCTCTAGGGGCCAGGAGGACCCTCCCTGGATAAACGCATTGCCCAGCCCCTGGTCCTAATCCACTCAGCTCTGCTCCCTAATTCCCTCCCACATGGTGATGGGGCTGCAGTGGAGGGGTGGGGAGAACAGCCTGAAGGTGCCCCCATCACCCTCGGGGCCAGAGAGCCCGGGGCAGCTGCAGCCCCTCTCTGGAAGCCTCACCCCTTCAGGCCTGGGGGGCCTCTGCACCCCCATCCCGGAAGGGCCTGCAGCCACTCCTGGGGGAAGCGGCCAGGCTGCAGGTGTGAGGCCACCCTGGCCCTCTGGCCACACTCGCCCTGATGAAGACGTTCATGGTTTTAACCATGGAATCAAGAACTTAACCCTTCCCAGCCCGTTCACACTCAGCCACCCTCAGATTCATTTAGCAGGCCAGCGGTGAGGAAAAAAAGAAAGAAAGAAAGAAAAAAATTCATTAATTTTTATTAACAGGGAGAGCCATTTGTTCCCTGTGACAATATTTGACTTGTCGAAATGATTTTCACCTCTGCCACGAGGTGCGCGCGGTCCACATACATCACCCGATTACTCGGAGCGCGCGGGCCGCAGTCATTAGGCAGTGAATTAACGACAGTCCCCCCGCTATTAATCACCCTGACAAAGGCGTTAGCTTGCCACTGACCTGAGCGCGGCCCGTGGACATGGCAGCCAGGGAAGAGGGCCCGAGGCTCGCGGGGGAACCAGGGGCTGCGGGGGCGCCCAGCCCTTCCCTGCCTGCCCCCTCAAGATCCTGATGGTGTGCAGGCCCTTGCAGGTGTTGGGGGCCCAGGTGGGGGGCGGGCTCTGTTTTTTTTTCTTTAATCGTTTGTTTTCCTCTGTCAGGGATAATCTACCCTTCAGCAACTGCCCCGGGGCCTGGCCTGTTATTATCTCCATTTTATGGATCAGGAAACTGAGGCACAGAGAAGCCAGGACCTGCCCCAGGCTGTGCACGGGAGAGGGGTGGGACTCAAGCCCCCGGGCCAAGGAGTTCCTTGGCCTGCACTCCCCCGGCTGCACGGGAGAGGGGCAGCGCTGGGACTCAAACCCCAGGGAGGAGCTCCTTGGCCTGCACGCCCACCCCTGTGTGGTGTCTCCCCACCCCGGGCCCTGAGGAGAGCCGCAGGGGACGGGGCTCCCATGGCAACCGTGGGGTGTGTCCCTGAGCTCCGGGTCAGCCCCACAGTGTTTTCTAATCCTAGGGATTCAGAACGGTGGGGGCTGAACGGAAGGGCCTTAGGAATCAAATTTGTGTGAGGTTTGTTTCTTCCCGAGGTTCCAAACCATGGGTTTTGTTGAAAAGACACAGTAGAAATGCCACACAATACCTCCATGGGTCCATTTAGCATCAGGGCCAGCTGAGGCTCAGAAAGTGTCCGGGGCCACACACCACACTTGTCACAAGCCTTCCACGGAGAGGCTGGAGACCCCAGCAGCGGCCACCACAGGGTCTCGGGACGTCCCTCTTATAGGGGTGGGGGTGCTTCTGTTGGACTCATCAGCCTACAGGCTACAGTCCCGTGTTGCTTTGCACTGGTCCTGAACCTGCGCCCTGGGCGTGGCCACAGGGGTCAGCGCAGGCGGGAGGGGGTGTGGGCAGCAACCACCGAGCTCCAGGAGTAGGCCGGGCAGGCCAGGGCTTCTCATCTGCAGATGCAGAATGACAGTGGTCACCTGGCAGGGTCCTTCTGAGTGTTCTGGGAAGTGACGTTGGCAGCGCACTTTCCACGGGCCGGGCAGGTGGCAGGTGGCCCAGGAAACACGGGCCCCCACTTCCTCCTCATTCCCTGACATACTTTAACCATTTTTTGCACATTAATCCCATTAATCACCTTTACATTTTAAAGCAATTTCTTTGCATTAACCCAGGCATCGGATCTGTATTTCGGTCTGGTCTAAACCAGGGTGTGAAAGGGCGAGGGGTGGGGGTGGGGCGGGAATAGCTACGGGGCCGTTTGTCTTCTTTCTCCGGACTTCTCATTTTTTATGCCTCAGCAAATTTCCTCATTTTCCTCATTAGCAACTAATTTACAAGCCTCAACAATCTTTCCACCTGTTCCTTCCACCGCGGGTGTTGTAAGATTGGAAAGAACCACTTGCTCACTTGTGTGATGCTGGTTCCAGGGGTTCCAGAAAACCAGGCAGGGGTGGGGTGGGAGGATGGCTGCGCGGGAGCAGGGGCAATGCCACAGAGGCGCTGGGAAGCAGGGATGGGGTGGGAGGATGGGGAGCGGGGGAGATGCCACAGAGGTGCTGGGAGGGGGCTCCGGGTTGGCACCTTCTTCACCCATGGCAGGATTCATGACTGGGAGGCCCTTCGCCCCAGCCGCACATGAGCCTGAATGTGACCCCCTGGTGACAGGCATAGGGACCTCCTCCAGCACCAGCCACCAGCCCCTTGTCCCTAACCCTGAGGCTCTCCCACGCAGGCTGGAATTCCCAGAAAACTGGGAGCAGCTTTGAGTTCTGCGGAAGACGGATTTCAGGACTGGCTTTTAACGGGGTAGTGTTCAGAAATTCCTCTCACGTAAAGGGCAACCGCTGGGCTTTGTGTATAGGCTGGAGGCCCAGGAGGGACAGGGGCCTTCACCCTGGCTCCTCCTCCTCTATTTTTCTCTTGATCATATTGTTGAAACAATCGCTTTCTCGGGCTCCCTGGTGGTAGTAGCAGCAGTATAGACCAGCACCAGCTGAGCCTTCCTGGCCAAGTGCAATCCACCTGGTGGTAGTAGCAGCCATGTAGACCAGCACCAGCTGAGCCTTCCCGGCCAAGTGCAATCCGGATCGTCCCTGTGTTTGCTCCCTGCATGTCCCTGGGAGTCCTTCTGGGGATGGAGGGTGGTTGGAAGGAGTGTGTTCAACCTTTCTGGACGGTGTCCACTGTGCATATTTGAGCAAGTGCCTCGAGGTCTCTGGGCCTTGTGGCAGCATCTATGCAGCAGGAGAACAACAGCGCCTGCTTCGTAGGCTGCCATCGTGAGGACAGAGCCATTGAACCGGGGTGCACAGCCAGCACCTGACACAGTGAGCTTCATGGCAACTCCAGTTTACCGGTGAGAACCATGGGGCCGCTAAGGGAGGCAAAGAAGCTCGCCTGGGTCAGTCCTCTCGCTTCCCCCCACCAGGTGCCAGGCCCCAGGCCGCACTGTGGTTCCCTTCCCAGCCGCCATCCCTGAGTGATGGGAGGTGGGCATTTGGTTCAACCTTGTGGGTCAGGGAGCCAGGGCCAGTGTGCAGATGAGAGGAGGCCGCGGTTACTGGTGATGCGAGGGACTGTCCCCTTCGTGAGCACTTTCTCTTTCAAGGCCAGTGAAATGTGCTCCCTGGGGCTGTGTTCCTGAGAAGGCCTCATTGAAAGGGAGCCGCCAAACCAAGTGGGCTTAGCAAAAGCAGTTTGTCACCTGGCAGCACGTGTGAGCCTCGCCCAGACGCTCCTCGGCATTTGGCTCTTCTTGCTAGAATTGTCCGCACACACTGTGGAGAACCTCTAAGGGTTCTCCACGGTCAGACACCTGGCCTGTGGCACCTGGCAGGGACCCCTCATGGGCATCGGAGTCGCCTCCGCAGAACACCCACCACCAGACAGCCCCGCGTTTGAGCAAAGCTCATTGGGAGCTGTTTCTCATTATTTGCTTGCATCCATTTGATTTTCTCTGCTAAGCAAAAGGCTATGGAAAAAGCAGGGCTTGGAAATCCATGATTTCCTGGCAGTTAATGAATTTCAGCCAAACGGAAAGCAAGGTGAGGTTCCCATGTGCCACTCAGCCACAGGAACAGGAAAGACCAGGGGCTAGGAGGGGCCCGCCTGCCATCCCGGCCCCCCGACATGCCGCAGGGAGCCCCTTCCCAAGCACTTCCTCACTGTGTACCTTGCTGGGTGTCCACAACAGAATGGTGTGGTCACTGGGAGAAAAAGGCTAGGCCTCCGCTCCTGAGCCCAGGTGAGTCCCTGTCCCTAAGCCCAGCTGAGTCCATGCCCCTGAGCCCAGGTAAGTCACTGTCCCTGAGGCCAGGTGAGTCCCACTCCTGAGCCCAGGGGCACTCATGCCGGAAGACTGCCTGCCTGCTGAGTCCCTGCATGAAGGGCCAGGCAGAGGGGGGCCTGGAGCTCCTGTGATTGGCCCGACAGGCCACGCCCAGGCATCTCCCCAAGCACCGCATCACTTGGCACAGAGAGGCGCCAGCCTACCATTGGAAACTGGCTGATCCTCAGAGTGGCAAGAGGCCAATGCAGGGCGGAGGTCACGGCTTGCACCTCTGGGGAGCAGCCATGGGGCCCATCTGGCTCCCCATAGTGGCGACGGCCCTCCCACCTGCATCTCCCAAGGAGCCAGGGCCGGCAGAGAATGGAGGCAGGCTGGGCGGTGGGCGGAGCACTGCGACCCCCGTTTCCCAACAGCCTCTCCCAACAAACACAGCCCCTCCCCTGCACTGCTGCCGGGACGCCTGACCCCATGATCACGCAGGACCGCGACCTCATTTCCCTCGCAGGTCACCTCGCTCGACCACGCCGCCTCGTAGCCCCTCACCTGCCGCCAGCGTTTAGTGAGCAATCCCTCACGCCTCCAACCATGGTTTCCAGAGGCACCGAGCCGGCTACACACCGGGAAAGTTTTCTGTCCGCTCAGCAATGCCTTGGGATTGCTTATGGGATTGAGGTTAGCCAAGGGAGGCCGGGTGCAGGTTTCCAATTTGAAGACTGGAAGCCGTCCTCACTCTGCATGTGGCCATGGCCCTCGATGCCCTCCCCGCAGGGTCCCCCGCCTGGGTCCGAGCAAGCTGGGAAATCGTTCCCAGAAGCTGTCGGCCCAACCTCACGGCTGACACCCATCATGTTTCTAAAAATTAGAAACAAGGAGGCAAAACCTTTCAGTTTAAAAACTTTGCCTTCTCAAATTGCCTATTACACTGTTCGCCAACCCCAGGACAACCTAAAATTATTTTAAATCGCTTTTCAAACCTTACAAAACCACAAACACGGAATGATCTCCTCTGTTTCTCACGCTTTATACTTAAGCCGCTGGCCGGACGTTTGCATAGTGTGTAATTCACGAGGCAGTGGCCTCTGGAAGCTGGTGGATGACACAGGCTTCAGGGCGCGGCGGGCCAGTGGCCCAGACTCAGAATAACCTGCTTTAGAGGGAAGGGGCAGCTGGCTGGACGAGGGTCGGGAACATCCCAGCAGGGCCTTGGTGGCAGCTGCGTCCCCTGGGCCCCGGGGCTCCCTTGGGAAGAGGGGGCAGTGGGAGATGAAGTGGGATTATCCATATTCGTAGGCTGCAGTCCTAGCGGCCATTATTTGGAAGAAGGGTCATTGCGGATGCGACGGGTTAAGATAGCTCACCTTGTTGGGGGTGGCTCCCCCATCCAAATGACCATGCCCTTATAAAACGCAGCTCTGGACGTGAACACGCATGGGGTAGAATACAACGAGCACACAGAGGCAGAGGCTGGGTGATGCTCCTACAAACTAGGGAACGCCAAAGATGCCGGCAGCCCCAGTGAGCCAGAGGGAGGCCGGGACAAGGGTCCTCAGAGCCTCCAAAGGACCTCCCCGCCCACAACGTGATCCCAGACTTCTGGCCCTGAGGACGGTGGGAGGAGAAGTATCTGTTGTTTCAGCTACTCAGTCTGGGGTACCCGGTTAGGACCTCCCCAGGAAGCTAAGGCCGTGTGAGTTTTACTGACTGGCACTGCTTGACCGCCCTTACTCAACACCTACTCCGGGCTGGACAGTCAGAGGTACTCACTCAGGCCATGGGCTGTGCACACCTTGGAGATCTGCGTCCTTCACCTGAATCTGAGCTTGGAACCCGATGGTTGTGCTGAGTGACCCACCAGAAGGGGACCACGCCAGGGGCTGCACGCATCGCCTCTCCCAAAGCCCTCTAGACCCAGGGGCCCGGACACCACTCCCGCAGCGGTGCTGCTTTGACCCTGGACCCTTGACCTCTCTGGTTGCCTGTGTGGCTTCGATGGTCACACAGGGATCATCAGGTCCCTGCCACACAGGAGGACTGAAGGGTGAAGGAGCGGGCGCAGCTGCTGACCGAGCCTGACTCCGCGTTTTCCACACCACTCATCTGCCGTCGGCCCAGCCTTCCTCGCGCGGGCTTGCCGCTGTCAATCCTAAATGATTCACTTCCTGGGAGCACGGTCGTTTTCCAGACCAGGCCTCTCACAAAGCCAGGGAAAGGCGGTTAATAAATCCGTAATGACGACCTTCGTGGGCCTGCGACCTCGGCCGGGGGGAAGGGGCAGGAGCGGGCTCTGCTGGGGTTGCTGCAGCTCTCTCGGGAGTTGTGAGTACGCTTGCTTCCCTGGGATGAGCTTTTCCATCTTCAACACACGAGCCGGCCTATCCACAGGGAAAGAAAGTGGAACCGAGGCTTCGGGGCTGTGGGAGGAGGGAGGCAGAGTCACTGTTTACCAGACACGGGGTTTTCGTGGCGGGTGATGAGAAAGTCCTGGGCAGAGAGGGGAGATGGTTCTGCAGCAGCCCAGGCGTTTTGAATACCACCTAATGCCACACTCACAGGTGGTTAAAATGACAAAGATTACATTTGTATATTTTACCACAATGAGCCCGTGTGTGGTTTTGGGGTCTTGGGGTCTGGGGGGGACAGGAAGGGGTGGCAGCCCCTGAGAGGTTGTGTGGAGGTCCCGTGTGGAGGGGCGAGCCGCCCTGGCAACGTCCGACCAAGTGCCCTGACGCAGCCCGAACACAAGCGGCTCTGCCCAGGAAGCGATTCCAAACCGAATCGTCTCCATTGCTTTTGTTAAACGTCTTTAGGGAAGCCTGGGAGACCCGCTCTGCCAAACGTGGTCCAAATCCTCGTGGAGACAGGCATGCCCGGATCCTGCTCCCAGGAGCTGGGACACGGCCGGCACCGGCCTGCTTAGGACTGTTCAGGTGCCGCAAAAATCCCTCCACCAACCTCTGATATTTCAAGAAAAAGAATCTCGCGGCTCCCGCGGCCGGGCCCGCTGGGGCTGGAGCCCTCTCTGCTGACCGGCCTCTCCGCGCCGGGCGGGCAGGGGACATTTAATTGTGGAGCTGGTGCTGGCAAAAAGCCCTCCTGGTCCAGCGGGCAGCCAGCATGATAATGAGACAGTTTCTATGGAAATGAGCTTATAACTATTCATTTTCTCCCCATTCCCGACCCATCCACAAAGAGGTTTTCCAAAATGACCCCCATTTTCCTACCCCCAGCATCTCCTCACGCCATTGCCCGACCCGCTAATCAGCTCGAGGAGAAAGGAGAGAGGAAATGCCGTCCTTTGACAAGATGTGGGAAACCACCTCGGTTTGTACTTGGTGTGGCTGTGACCGGCAAACAAAGAACCCTCCCCAGCTCTGGGGCCAAGTTGCCAATAAACTTTTCCCTGAGCACTTTCGAGCGCGGGGTGTGTGTGTTTGCTGGTGAGAGCCGAAGCGCTCCTTCGCCTCTTTTGAGAAACTTTGAAAACTGCCTGTTCTGCCGGAACTTTCCGCGCTGGCTTCTTCCTGCTCGCCTCCCTCACCTGTCAGCTGTCCTCGGCCGAGCCCTGTCTTTCCTGGGGGAGGAGAGGGCCGGGGCAGGGAGTGGGGGCGGCAGAACGTCCCCTCCCGGTTCCTGCCTGCAGGCTCGGTGGGGCTGGGGGTCACCCCTCTCTGCCTTTTCTCCCCCCTTTCAGGGTCTCCAAATAGACGGACAGTATTGTCAAGGAAGTCGCGGGAAATAAAGAAATGAAAGCCACCGGCTGCATCCTGCCCGAAAAACAGCTCAGGGCTCACACCCAGGCTCAGCCTCTTGCTGGCTGTGCGGCCCTACACAAGGTGCTTGACCTCTCTGAGCCCAGCTACCCAATCTGGAAGTGCAAGTAGAAACAGTGCCCCGCCCACGAAGCCGGGAGAAGTAAACGGGCCCATTCCTGCAGTCCCCACCGCACAGCACCTGAGGCAAAGCTGTCTTGAGCTGAGGGTCACCGTCATCCTCAGGGTCTTAATGTCAGCCCCGGGCGAGGCTCTAGGGCAGGGACCGAGATGGCACTTCTCACCCAGGCCATGTCCAGAGGCCTCCGCTGCACTTCGTGGGCAGGAAAGAGGAGCCTGTTTTATTCTCTGTGGCCCAGGCCATTCCCTGTCCTGTCCTCTTGTGTCGCCCTTACCCTGGACGAGGCAGGAGGACACTCCGTGAGGGTCCTTGTCCTTCCTGTGCTCCACAATGTCACGGTGGCACCCACGACTGCCTGGTGAGTTCATCAATGAGGATGACGTGGCAGCTCAGGCCGACGCCACCTCCCCCAGCCAGGGGTTGAGACTTGCGGTGCACCAGGGGCCAAGCACACCAGGTGTGGGGTCTGAGGTGGCCACACTGGCCGCGCAAAGGCTCCCGAACCAGCCAACGGCACATCCTCCCTCCAGCACATCCTGCCTGCCCAGCCCATGCAAACGGCACCAGGGCAGGAACCGCAGCCTCACCGGGGGTCCCCAGGGGCTGGTCCCCACAGGGCCCACCCAGCTCTGTGTGCCAAGGGCAAGGCCTTTGGCTTCAGGAGCTCGGAAACGCCCGGCTGCCCACAGCTAGTGCCTCCCGTGAACTCGTGCCTGACACTGGGTGTGTGAATCTCAGCCCAGAACAGCTGGGTTAGGAAATAGAAACATAGAACACCAAGTTACTCTTGCATTTCACATACACGGTAGATGGTTTTTTTAGTATAAGTATGTCCCATGAAATATTGGGATATGCTTACCCTCTAAAAGTATTTGTGGTTGATATGAAATGTAAAGTTCACTGGGTGTCCTGTATTTTTTCTGGCACTCTGAGTCCAGACACTCCTTTCACCCGAGCCCACTTTGATGGGGTAGGTGCCTCTCACGGTCCCTCTGGGCAGTACCAGGAGCCCCTACTGACCTCTTGACAAGTGTTAGACCTTGACAAAACCTGTCCCAGGACAGCGTCCGAATCGGGCCACCTGGACTCCCACTCGACTTCTTCCTCCCACACACTGGCCCACCACCCACCCCTGTGGGTTGACTGTGTCCCCAGATTCACACTTTGAAGTCTCAATCCCCAGGATATCAGAATGGGACCGTATTTGGAGAAGAGGTCTTTAAAGGGGTCATTAAGGAAAAGTGAGGTCACTAGGGTGGGCCCTGATCCAATCTGACTGGTGTCCTTGTACGAAGAGGAGATGAGGACACAGACACACAGAGGGAAGGCCCTGTGAGGACACTGGAAGGAGATGCCAACTATGAGCCAAGGAGAGAGGCCTCGGGAGGAGCCAGCCTGCTGACACCGTGTCTTTGGGCCTCCCGCATTCAGACGGTGGAGGTAAGTTCCTGTTGCTTAAGCCCTGCGGTCTGTGAGGTGCGTCGTGATGGTGACCCTAGCTGGTGAATGCAGCAGTGCTTTTGCACGTGGCCTGGTGCTGCGCCGGTAACACATGGCTCAGGTGCCAGGACAGGCATCCAGCTTCAGTTCTCATGCCACCCCGTGTACCTCTGGCCTCCCTGTCTGCTTTGGGGTCCCCCAGCCCAAGGTCTCAGGCTGTCCCTGGTGGGATACTGATCAGGGGCTCACTTTCCATACTTCCTAAAGAAAAATCTCGGCCTGGCACGGTGGCCATGTCTGCAATCCCAGCATTTGGGAGGCCGAAGCAGGCGGATCACCTGAGGCCAGGAGTTTGAGACCAGCCTGGCCAACATGGGGAAACCCTGTCTCTGCTAAAAACTACAAAACTTAGCTGGATGTGTTGGCAGGAGCCTGTAGTCCCAGCTACTCGGGAGGCTAGGGCAAGGAGAATTGCTTGAACCCAGGAGGCGGAGGTTGCAGTGAGCTGAGATTGGGCCACTGTACTCCAGCCTGGGCAACGGAGCAAGACTCTGTCTCAAAAAAAAAAAAAAAAAAGGAAAAAAAAGAAAAGAAAAGAAAAAAGGAAAAGAAAAATCTACAACAAACCCGTCAGCTCAGTGTCCTCTTTTCCCCCCATAACAGCTGGTCGAGCCCATGGCGATGAGATTGTGAAGTCATCGTGTCTTCTCGCCTTGCCAACAAAATTGAATTTTAAGATTCAAATGACTCAGCAAAAATATGGAAATATCAGTGACTCAGGTATAGGCGAGAAAGATAGGTTTTAAAAATGTTTTAATTAGATTTTTATTTTGTTTCAAAATTATTTTGTTTTAAAATTATTTTAAATTTAATTACATTTACATTTTAAATTAAAACTTAAATGTAAATGCTCACAGTACATTTTCAGCAGAAGACAAGTTTTAAAATTCAGCTGAGCCCAGCTTCCCCTTTGGGAAAGTAAGCCCCTTGAGGTCAGGCCCTTTCCCCCTTTGCAGTGTGCCTCTAGAATGCCCGGAGGTCTGTTGATGGAGAATGTGACTTGGTCAAATGAGAGAGGATCACTGTCCCATTACGGAGATGGTGGCAAGCAGGTGTGTTTGGCAATACAGAACGGGCACAGCCTTGTATCAGGTATTCCACACCAGAAATCATTTATGTGTGTCTCCCTATACGATGCATGTGCAAGACTGAAAAAGTATTCCAGATATTATCTCGAGAGGAGGAGACGCAAGGTTTTCCATTTCAAAATGTCTTTCTGTATTTTCTGCAGTGAGCAGTCATTGTTTTCATCCTTTGTAATTTTGTAATTTTCGTACTATATCTGTCCTAGGTCAAAAGAGAGGTTTAAGTGGGAGGAAGATGGCATTCTTGGTGCTGGGACTGAGGCGTTCACCCCGGCGGTGCTGGGGGAGGCCAGATAGCCTCGATGACCCTGGGCACATCCCCAGCCTCCGCCAGCCGACACGCTCTGCCCGCCTAGGTGTAGTCTCTGGGGCCATCTCCGCTAGTGGCCAAACACAGCCTCCCGTGGGTATTTGCTGAGACATCTCCCTGTCCAGCAGCTGCGAATCTGGGAACTTTCCGGAGAAGTCTGTTCCGGCCCCACCATCCCATCCACGAACAGACCCAACAGGTCCACTTTCCTTGTAATTCCCCACCCGTGACTTCTCTGTAACCTACGGTCTCTTTTCTTTCTCATCTACAAGCTCTTTTCTGTCTAGAAAGACCTTATCCTACCAAACAATTGGATCTGGCCTACGTCTGTTTTCAAGAGACAATCAGCCCCCAGCCCCCTACAAAGGCGGTTTTTTGTTTTGTTTTTTTTTTTTTTTCAAATGGGGTCGCAAAAGGGCTGGGAGCCTGGGGGCAGGTCCTCAGATCAAACGCTGTAAATTCAATCGATCAATAGAATAAATGCAGTAAACACAACAAAATGCAGGCTGTGTTTGGGACGTACTTGTGTGCAGTGTATCTGAAATTCAAATTGAACTGGGTGTCCTGGATTTCATCTGCCGGATCTGGCCACGCTCCCTGAGGGCCTGAGCTCTTGCGCCGGCTCAGCGGTTGCCGGTTGCTGCGTGGCCCTCCTCTTCCAGGTCCCGCCCTGTGAGCCGCCCAGGCTGAGCCCGGCAGGTGCTAACACTCCCTCCTCCGGGACCCACCATCTGGGCATCTGGGCAGCCACGGCTGGTTCTGGCCGGCGGTCACCTCTTGGCCCTCGTGCTTAGCCCCAGCCCAGCCTCTAAACAGACACTTATTGGCGTACGACTTGCACCACACGCAAACTCCATAGTCCTACAGCACCCTCCGTTCTGACGTGCTGGGAGACCCCGTGTCCCCACTGAGGCAGCTGGAGGCCACCCCGGAGCTGACGCCTCCACCTGCTTCTCTCAGGCCACAGGGTTGGTGAAGAGTCTCAGACAGAAGCCACTTCCTCTGCTTCCCCCGAGGAGCTAAAAGCAAGCCCACATGGGCCCTGGGGCTCTGACTTTGAGCTGGGGCCGCTGCTTGAGCTGGGCAGGGGCTGCGTGGTGAGCCCTGCCCTGGAGCTGAAGGACGGAGGCTTCTCTGAACGGGTCCAACCCTCTCTGGTCTGGAGAAAAAATTCCCAAAGCAGATTTGTTTCCCTCCTCCTTCCCAGTTCCTGTCAGTTAAAAATCATCGACAGAGAGGGAGACCTCCAAATGCATAGCTCCTGCCTCTACCAGGAGGAGGGGTGACAGCAAGCAAGATCCCTCCAAACTAGAAAACCATTTTGTTCTTCTTTTGCAGGCATAGATATGGCTTTGGGTTCATCCCTCTTCTTAAGGATAGGCATTGACTTAAATCCAGCCATAAAACTAGAAGCAATGGCTACTTTTTCCTCTGTAGACAGAGAGAGGATTTGCTGCAGAAATCATCTTTGCCGATTTCCCTCCAAGAATCATTTCCCCCAAAGTCACCTAAAATCAAACCGATCACAATTAAAATTCAAAGTGACCACAATCAAACGCGTGGAAACTGTCCTGCCGCCCGGGAGCCCTGCAGACAGCCCCATCTGTTGCTCGGGGCAGCCCGGGGCCCTCATTCTATCACGGCTCAAAGTAGGTTATCTAAATAAATGGGAGAGGAAATCAACGAGATATATTAGCGCGGTGGGATATTTGTCATCTCCTCTGTCTTTCCTTCCCCAAGAATATCGGTGATGAATTTGCAAATGGTCCTGGATTATGACAGAGCTGTTTTCTCTCTTCATTATTTATCCCTTCTCTGAGCACCTCGATTAGAGACCACAGTGACAAATGCATGAATAAAAGGCAAAGACAATATTTTAGCAATGTGTTGTAAATCTCCTTCTACGCATTATTAATTTAAAGAAATCCATTACACCAAGCAGCTCTGAAGAGGAAGACAAGGGTAACGCAGGGGTGCCTGCTGCTCTGGAGGGTCAGGGTAAAGGAAAAGCAAAATCAGCTGCGTCCCTGAGCTGAGGCCGGGCTGGTCTCTCACCGAATCCCCGAAGCCTTGCAACCACCTAGATTTTATTTAAATAAAAGGTGAAACATTTGCTCCCCCAAACGCAAGCACATTTTGCAAAGTGGAAAACGGTGCTGTTTGAAATTATCTCATTTTTCAGGAGCGGGGAAGGCGAGGCCGGCGGCCCTCCCTCCTCCCCGGGTGAGACGCTGCACTGCTGCTGTATCGGGAGGAAGGAAAAAGGAAAACAGATGGAAGGTGCTGGTCGCGGGAGTAAGTGCATCGGGAACAATGGAGGGGCCCCTTTTCTGCTCCCTCAGAGAGCGCCACGGTGCAAATCTGTGTACAGCGATACCACCAACCACGCAGATAACAGGGCAATAACCCCGCGGACCCAACCAAAGTCCTCGCGGATACCATGCTAATCGGGCGAAGCCGCACGGCAGCCGGGGCCAAGCCCTGCAGCCTGGATTTTTTTCCCCTGTTTTGTTTCCTTTCAAAACCCTCCAAGAAAGGAGCCATGGGCCCCGGGTCCCATCCCCTGCCGTGGCTGGTGATTGAGTCAGCTCTGGACACCTCCGGAGAGACGCCTCTCCCGGGGCCCTTCCTGGAGAGGTCAGCAGGATGGCAGCCTCCCTCCAATCTGGGGTCCCTAAGGAAGACTCCGGAGCCCCTGAGAGGTCGGGGGGATGCCAGGTCGGCCCCCAGAGCTTGGCACCGGCATGGAGCCCGACCCTGGAGTTTGATGTGAGGCCCCAGGGCCCACAGGCAGGCTTCGGGGTCTGGGAAGAAACGTTTAGTTTGTTTCTACCAGGGATGGCGGGGGTCGGTTCACACAAAACCTCCATTCACCCACATGAACCAAAGGCTTGCTTTGGTGTCTTGCTTTGTTTTTTAAGACAGAATTTGAGTTTCTTCTTCATTTGCTTAGACTGATGATCCCCCTCCTTATGAAGCAAAGGGATTTTTCTAGCGGTTTTTACACTTGCTACCCACTGCCCCCTGACCCGGGGTTCCTGGTGGAGGGGTGAGAACGGCCTGGAGGTCAGCATACATCTCAACCAGGGTTCCGTGCCTTCCTCCACCGTGACCAGCACCAAGGTCTCCCGGCCAGCGCAGGATGCCCGGCCGACAGCGTGAAGCTGGAATGGTGCCCATGCCGGGGCCTCAAGAATACCGGGGAACCCAGCTTGGGCCATGGGGGCCGAGGGAAAGTGGGAAGGGCCATGGGGGCAGGAGGTCTGGGGCATGAGGTAGGAAGGCCATTCCTGGAGCCGGGAGGGGTGTGCTGCCCACAGCTCCGTGCTGCAGCCCTGGGGCAGCCCTTGCCCGTTCTGACAATGCCTCCACCTGGCATCCTACTCTGTGAACTTTCAAGTAATTCCCATAGAATGTGCAAGGCTGCCACAGCAACAGGCAGCTCCATCCTCTCCTGTAACCGCCCACCCAGTGGGGATGGGAGTGCCCCCTCAAAAGCGTCCGTCCCCCGGTCCACCCCCTCCCCCCGCCACCCAGGGAGAGTGCGCCAGCCTGTGGTGACAGTGCCGGTCCGTCCACTTAGGGACACGGTGGTGGATCGCCATGGCAGATCCTAACGACTTGTCATAGGCACGGCCGTGGCAGGTCCCGGCGACAGCCACAGCAGCACACACGGGAAACAGGAGCAGGGCCCAGTAGGACCCGGCAGCTCTAAGATCAGAAACTCACAGACAAAGGACCCCAGATTGGGAGAGCGCACAGGAAGGGGAGAGCCGTCCCTGTGCTGATTTTACTGTATTTGCCGTGCGTCAGCCTAATTGCTTCAGAAGCTGTGGCTTTCTTTAACATGGAGCTCGCAAAGGAAGCCTCCCTGGTAACATGTGAAATCAAAAGTTGGATCTCTACGCAGATATGCACATATTAATTTGAATTTTGTAAGACAAGTGCTGCATGTTATTAATATAATTACTGGTTATAGAAACTGTGTATTTACTGCGCTTTCTATATTACTTTGCTTTCCGCGCTTCTCAATGGCGCGGGTTTAATATTCAGCTGGTGTTTACTTAGCATATGACTGTTAATCAGCGTAAATTAAATGTGTACTTGAAACCCCCACTTAAAGCCCAGCTAATTATTTTTTGATCCAAACAGGACTGCCTTTTCCGGAAGGGTGAATCGGGGCTCTCCGGGACCAGCTCATGGCGAGAGAAACTGTTGCCAGCATTGAGGACCGGCCTCCAAAAGACACCCGGCAATTTTCCTTGCCCTGTTTCTCCTGCAGCAAATGATGGGTTGTCTCCAGGGGAGCCCCACTCTGGTCCAGCCTGGGGACCGCGCTGTGGGGAGCTTCTGCCCCCGGGGAACCGCCCGCCTGGCCTGTCTAGCCGCACATGGGCCACTTTGCCAGGAAAGTGCAAACCACGTGGCTTCAACACTGCTTCAGACACACGTATAGACACGCACAAGCACACACGTGTGCACACCCAGCCCAGGGCTCTGGGGCCTGCTGTGGCTCCCCAGGCCCACGTTCCTCACCCCTTTCAGACCCTGCCTGGCCCAGAGCTCACCTCTCCAGAGCTGTTGCCTGAGGACATGGAGCAGCAGGGGTGAGGAGGGTTGCAGATCCCTCAGGTGGCAGGGGAGGGATTGCCGTGCACCAAACAGAGAGGCCAGGTGGCGCGGCCCCCATTCCCACTCAGAAGAAAAGAGGAGCAGATCTGAGCACCACTGGAGCTAGAGCTGGCTCTGGCCTGACTGGCCCCGGCCTCGGGCCGACTGGTTCACTCCTCTGGTCTGGTGATTCCTGGGCACCTCCCTGACTAGGGGCCCTTTAGAAATTGACCCGTTAGTTTGCTCTCCTGGGAGCCATCCCCAGATCCTGTCTTCTGGCCTGGGCTTTGCAGAGGGGAGAGAGGGCACAGCAGGAAAGCAGGCACCAAGGACAGGCCAGAGCCTCTGGATAAAGCCCCTCCTGCCTGAGGACGGGGACCTCCTGGGGCTCGGGTTATGGCCTTGGGCATCTCTGAAGCCGAGGACCCATGCTATGGCTGAGTCCCTGCAGCCCTCCCTAGGGTGCCTGACCCAGCCATGCATCAGAAGCCAGATGGACAGCATCATAGCCTTGTCCTCAAGGGCCACTGGCCCTTGCTCTTAGAGACCTCAGGGGGAAGCATAGCTCCCTGAGAAATGTGCTCACTGCCATAGCAGGCAGCACCATGGACCAGTGCTATCTCTAGAAAAGAGGTCAGAACCCCTCCAAGCCTTCATTTCTTCTTTGGGAGATGGGATCTAATTTAGAGAGTCTGCTCAGAGGATTCAAAAGCCAGAGCGTAGCCACTGCCTGGCAGGTTGAGGCCCCCAGTATATCTCCATGGACAGATGGATGGATGGATGGTGGCTGGGTGAATGGATGAATGGATAGATAAATGTATGTATGTGTATGTATGTATGGATGGATGGATGGATGGATGGATGGATAGATAAATGGATGGATGGATGGATGGGTGGATGGATGGATGGATGGATGGATGGATAAATGGGTAGATGGATGGATGGATGGATGAAAGGAGTGATACATGGATGGATGGATGGGTGGATGGATGGATGGATGGATGGATGGATGGATGAATGGATATATAAATGGGTGGATAGATGGATAGATAAATAGATGTATGGATGGGTGAGTGGATAGATAAATGGGTGGATAGATGGATAGATAAATGGATGGATGGATGGATGGATGGATGGATGGATGGATGGATGGATAGATAAATGGATAGATAGGTGGATGAATGGATGGTTGGATAGATACATGGATGGATGGATGGATGGATGGATGGATGAATGGATGGATGGATGGACGGATGGATAGATAATTGGATAGATGGATGGATGGATGGATGAAAGGAGTGATACATGGATGGATGAAGGAAAACTGCTTCAAAGCTCAAGAGTCTTCATTGCTAGGTTCCTAATGGGGCCTAACCTGGCATTGCCCCAGATTCTGAATCAGGAATTCTTAGAGACCCCTGCCTTCCCCACCTCCACCATCACAGCAGCAGCTATGGCAAGATGCCCTCAGAGCCGCAGCAGAGACTCCAGCCGCATCCATGCTCAGCCTGTGTCTGGTCCTGTTTTGGATCCTGTACAAATCTGTGAGGATGAGGCCATTCTGAGCAATGTGCCACGGAGCCAGGCAGTAACCAGCATAGCGTCAGGAAGCACCACGCAGAGGACAGAGTAGACTCCCACCCACCAGACCCCTGTTCTCTCCAAGAGTGGGATGTGTCGACCCAAAGGCATATTCCCATTTCTGAGGTTTCGAAGCCACAGTTGACTGGAAGGTGCTCCAGAGACAGGGGGCGCAGGCCAGACGCGATGCCCGCAATGACTTCCCACATTCCCAGGGTGAAAGCTGACCCTGTCGGCCCACAGTTGGGCTCTCTTCTCCGGGAGTGGAGAATACAGTGAGCCGTGGCGAAGCTGAGCTCTTGCCTAAGGCATGCCTGGCCACTCAGACACTCTGGCAGAAGCTGGTGCTGTGGGCGGCCCCCAAGAACAGCCGTGGGGCTAGCAGTGTCAATGCTGGCCTCTGCCCCAGGTCCTGGCTGGACACAGCTCACACATGCTGCCTAGGAATCAGGTAAGTCTCACCTCTGCTTTACCCACCCACAGGCAGATGGAAGTCTGATCAGAACACACCCTCTGGGAAGCCTGTTAGTACAAGGAGGAAGGGTACCCACGTGGAACCACCTAGAGTGAGCCTGTTGGTCCATGGCCCAACTTGGCAGGGTGGACCCCATAGGCACCTTCCCTGTCCCTCGCCTTGCAGCAGAGTCTGTTCCCAGGAGGAACTGAGCGTGGGGTGCTCCCTAATCCCTAACCCAAAGAAGAGCCCCCCAGTAAGGACCCTACTTCTGTCTGGACTCCGTGGAGGTTTGGACCTTGGTCGAGGCTTCTCTAGACCAGATGGGGATATAGAGTGTGCCCCAGGACCCTGCCCCCATCCCCAGCGAGGGGACAGACACTGACTCAATTTGTTGCACCTAGAGACAAAGGCAATTGGGAGCCTGGACAGCTGCCCAGAGGCAGCCCACGCAGGAGACACAGAGATGTCTCAGGACCAGGAGGCCCAGGGGTCCCGCCACCCCAGTGAGGGTGGCCAGTAGAGGACCAGCCCCCGCTTCCATAGCTCTAGGACCAGTCTCCTTACCCACTTCCATATCTCTAGGACCAGTTCCCCCGATCTGCTTCTGTAGCTCTAGGACCAGGCCACCCCGCCCCCAGCTTCCAAACCTCTAGGACCAGTCCCCCCAACTTGCTTCCAGAGCTGTGGGACCAGCCCCCTGCTTCCATAGCTCTAGGACCAGTCCCTGCTGTCCCCCTTTCCATAGCTCTAAGATGAGTCCCCCCACCCCCGTTTCCATAGCTCTAGGACCAGCCCCTCTGGCCTCCATAGCTCTAGGACCAGTGCCCCTGCTTCCGTAGCTTTAGGACCAGTACCCATTGCCCCCATTTCCATAGCTCTAGGACCAGCCCCCCGGCTTCCATAGCCCTAGGACCAGCACCCCCGCCCCCCAGCCCCATTTCCATAGCTCTAGGACCAGCCCCCCTGGCCTCCATAGCTCTAAGACCAGCCACCCCAACCCGTTTCCATAGCTCTAGAACCAGCCCCCCAGCCTCCATAGCTCTCGAAGCTCTGCCATGGGCCTCAGAGACCAAAAAGCAAGGAGGAAGCTCAAACATCCACCATGGCAAACTGGCTACTCGAAAAACTCTGAGTTCCCCCGTGTGTTTAAAGCTCAAGTCGAAATGCCCAGATTCTTGGGAGGGTGGGCAGGTGGGCACCACACATGCCAGGGAAAGGGGAGTCCACAGTGGACGGCACTGTGTGTGTGTTTGGATAGAGGCTGAAAACCTCCATTTTTATTATATCTTTTTATTTTATTTTACTTTATTTTTGAGATGGAGTCTCCCTCTGTCACCCAGGCTGGAGTGCTACAGCACAATCTTGGCTCACTGCAACCTCCGCCTCCCAGGTTCGAGTGATCCTCCCACCTTACGCCCCGATTAGCTAGGACTACAAGCATGGGCCACCACACTCAGCTACATATATTGTTTTTTTTAATTAGAGATGGGGTTTCACCATGTCGGCCGGGCTGGTCTCGAACACCTGACCACAAGTGACCAGCCCAACTTAGCCTCCTAAAGTGCTGGAATTACAGTCGTGACCCACCACGCCTGGCCCCAAATCTCAATTTTTAGATAGCCAAGGGCCAAGTGTCAGACCCACAGCTTTCCTTTTACAGACAAGGAAACAAGTTCTGGAAGGTTACATGGCTCTCCCAAAGCCATCCCCCTACAGAGTGCAAGGCTTGTAAAGCTGGCGCGTGTGTTTTGGCGGATTCCAACAGATTCGGGGAGGGATGTCCGCACCCCGTCATGGTGTCCAGGGTGACCTGTGTCCTCTCCTCAGGGCAGGAACCATGACAGGAGATGGACATGCCCCGGCCACAGTGTCCACTTGTCCTGGCCTCTTTGTCCATCAGTGGTAGCAGCAGAGCCTGGAGAACCCCGGGGCTCCTGCCTCCTTGAACCCTGTCTGGGCCCAACAGGAACTAAGCAGCTTCGAAAGTGACAGCGGGAGTACACGCATCTCAGAAAACCCATGTCCCTGGCCTTGAGCTTGGATGAGTAGGGCGGGTGGATTGCTATGTCCCCAGCCTGCCCGGGAGCCTCCCTCCCTGCAGTGAAGGTGGATGGAGGAAACGGTAATTAACAAGGGAACTCGCTGGTTCTCCTTCCTGATGAAATAAAATTCGGCACCATCTTGCATATAAAGGGCGTTCCCTAACTGTGGGCTAGGGGCTGCCTGAGGCTTCACAAATGCCAGCCTGGCTCATTGAGTGGTAAATCCAGGAAGACGGTGTGGATTCCTGGCCTCCGTCAGCTGGGAGCACCCACACCTCCCTGCAGAGGCCCAGGTGGAGTCTGGATACACACAATGCACCCTTGTGTAGATTCATGTCCTCAGCCAGGAGCGGCAGGGCAGGCCTGAGGGCACCCACAGCACCTGTATGGGTAGACCTCACAGTGGGGGCCCCAGGCTGTCTGCCCCCAGCCGGGTCTCTGTTCTCCCCGTCCGGCTCTGGCCCCCTCCCTCCTGGTTTTGGGCATCTCGGAACCACTGGAAACCATTCTGCCACCCCAGACCTGCCTGCTTCGTCTTCTTCAGGAGGAAGGAGCTATGGGTTTGTGGCTTTCATCCTCACCCACGTTCTCCGTCCCCCAGTGGCTGCCCATGCCATGAGGCTGACAATATCTCATCCAGGCTCTTTGCCCAGGCATCACGCCCCCCCTACCCCAAGGCTTGCTTTGACTCTTGTACCCCTACCCCCCACTGTTTCCATCTCTCCCAGCTTCCCAGTGCCCTTGCAATAAGGAATCCGCAGAGGTGGAGAACCTCGGAGGAGTGGCGGGCGGAGCAGGGGACAGAAGCCGGGGTGGCCAAGACGGAGGGCCCCTGGGATGGGGGGGCTCCCATGACCCCCCAGATGCCAGCAGAGCTGGGCTCCAGCCCTTCCCCACTGCCCTCCGCCAACATTTCCTCCGAAACTGAGATCCTCCTTTTTTGGAACGACAAACCCCCACAACATACTGAATCTCAAAAATGTATTAACAAACACGCTGGCTTTCTAGAAGGACTTTCAACATGTGCTAAGTAAGGGGGGATGGATTTGGGGATTTTAGAGAGATGTTGTCCCTCCATGGTCCCAGGCAGTGCCCAGATTCACCACCCTCCGGCTTTGCACCGCCACTCTGATGCAAACTGGACTTCCAGAAGGACTGGGCTGGCTCGGCCAGGACAAGTCACCGCCTACCTGAGATTGGATGTGAGCCCCGTGAGCATCAAGGAGGTCCCAGCAAGGAGGTGACATCTCCTGGACTGTAAAATTCCGACACTGCTCCCCAGGGCTGGGCCACCACCGTGGGGAGCTGCCCCCTCAGGGGTGGGGAAGGTAAAGCAGGGGGTCCACCTGCTAGGGGGAGCGGCTGGACACGCCCAATGCCTGACACGCAGCGCAGCCCAGCCCAGCCCTGCCGGACAGCTCCTTCCTCACCTCTGGCCACCAGCCCTCCTGTAGCTCCTGGCTCCCGGGTTTGCAGGGCCACCTGGTGAGGGACACCCCTAGAGTAGATTCCTGGGCGGCCACCTGCGGCTGCTCCGTCCTGGCGCCCGGGCCTGCTCCCACCAGGGCCACCAGGGCATGAGATTGCACCCAGTTTCCTCACTCCCCTGGGGACTCCTTCCCGCCTCTCAGCCCAGCCCCTCCCACAAAACTGTCCTGATGCCCAACCGCGCCCACCACCTGCAACTGAGGTGGACAGAGGGCCCCCGAGAGAAGATGCCAAAGGTGGAACTTGAATCTGAACACATCTCGGTATTGCCAAGTTGCCCTCAAAAGGTGAGCTGCAGGATGGGGTCGGCCGCAGGACGGGGTTCAGAGAGTGGGGATTGAGGTCAATGCAGAATCAGGCAAAGCAGCCTGGCCCAGTGCATCTGAACCCCCCTGCTCTTGCTGGGTTGTGGAGTGCCAGCATCAGCCTCTCAGCCTGCCCCACGGCCTGGAGGAACCTCAGATTCACCTCTGGCTGCCTCCTCTCCTGGCCCAAGCCCCAGGCTAATGGATGAGGACCAAAGAACCCTGAGGGAGGTGGCCTGACTAAGGTCCCCCAGGATATGGAACGCCTGTTGGACAGGAGCCAAGTCCTGGGTGCCCAGAACCTTGCTTGGGACTGGCGCTCTGTGCGATGCAGGACCGAGATGTGGCTGGGCCTCCCCAAAGAGCCCAAGGTCAAGATTTGGGGTCGTATTCTTCACAATGACCATGCAGGGCAATGATGATAGTTTCCAGGAACTGGAGACCCCGTTTCTCAAAGAGAAGACGGCAGAAATAGCCTCAGGGAACGGAGCCCACAGCCAGACATCTCAGCACAGGCGGACCGCACAGATACACGGCCCAGGGCGCCTGGTCGGAGGCCCCAGTCTCGCTGTGGATGTCTGAGCTCTGTCTGAGGATGATTTGCCCATGAAAGGGACAGGGCAGCAAACAGGCCCGGGTGTACCCACATCACACACCCCAGACCCCAAGGCTTTCTTTTCCTTCTAAGTCCAGAATTATCCAGCACTGATGATGCTTACTCACATCCCAACTTAGAAGTGAATACACACCTGTGCACACACACCCCACATTGAGTACACACACGTGCATGCGCACACACCTCACACCAAGCACACACGTGCACACACACCCCATTGAGTGCGTGCACACACCACACACATCCCCCACACTGAGTACACACACGTGCACACACACATACACCATATCGAGCACAATAACACGCGTACACACACACATCCCACACCAAGCACACACACGTGCACACACACATCCCACACCAAGCACACACACGTGCACACACACATCCACCATATCGAGCACACACACGTGTACACACACACCCCACACCAAGCACACACACGTGCACACACACATCCACCATATCGAGCACACACACGTGCACACACACGTGCACGCACACACTCCACACCGAGCACACATGTGCACACACACACATCCACCATATTGAGCACACACACGTGCACACACACCCCCCAAACCTTTGACAAAGGACGGCAAGGCAGCATGATGGTTTTAAAGCCGATTATTTTTATGAATTACTTCTGGTTGGATTTGTGAACGATTTATATGATTATCCCCACGCACAGTTGTTTATCTTTTTCAAAGAGAGTGAGAGTGTGGCTGTTAGCAGAGAGGCGCCCCCGTCGGATGAAGTCAGCGAACGTTCATTGGTTAGTGGGACCCCGGTTTCCACCCTCGGAGGGGAAGGAGTGCAGGGGCCGGAGAGTCCAGCAGTGCGGCAGAGCCCTGATGCCCACGTGTGTTGTGCAGGGGCCGGAGAGTCCGCAGTGCGGCAGAGCCCTGATGCCCACGTGTGTTGTGCAGGGGCTGGAGAGTCCGCAGTGCAGCAGAGCCCTGATGCTCACGTGTGTTGTGGGTGCGGTGCGTGTCTAAATGTTTTCCTGCTCGGCCAAACCCTCTGTCCTGCAGAAAACAGGTCCCCATTGCGTCCCTAACAGGGCCCAGGAGGCCCAATCTCTGTGGTGAGGCGTGTGAGTCCCGAGGTGCTGCTCACACCTTGCGAACTTCTGTGGTCCCAGGGAGCGCCGGGGCCTCTCCAGGATGGCAGCCTGACCCCCGGCTGACTGGGCTGCCCACCTGCTGGGGCGATAGGGAGCCAGACCTCACTCAGACAAATTAGATAATTAAATGGACCCCGGCTAGATAAATTGCACTTTCTTAATGAGGTTATCGGGAGCCTCGGTGGGCAGGCATGACCTCACTGTCTGCAGAGCCGACAGCCCAGCCAGAATGCCTTCTGTAGGGGTGGAGGCGAGAGACGGGGAGTGGGTGGGGTGGGCGGGTGAAGCCCCTCCTGACTGTACAGACCACGCAGGACACACGTCTGCAGGAGACTCATGGTTCTGTTCTGCTGTGGAATTTCACTGCCGCACTACGCGGAGAGGGACCAGAGCCCTGGATGTGGCTGGGTCAGGGGACTCTTGGGAGAAGCCCCCTGAGGTGGCCTGGGAACTTCCCCTGGGGACTGTCCAGTCCAGGCTGCCGTACAAGGGTCCGTTCCTCCATCCAGGGCTGCAGAGGCAGGGCCGGGGAACACCCAGAAGCACAGTGTCACCTCCTGGCCCTGCAGTGTTAGAGGTCACCGGCCAGTGGGCTCAGGGCCCAGGTCACCAGCTCCAGGCCCCTGAAGAGCCACCACGGCAATGGTTTATGGGCTGACAGGTGCTTTGAGGAATTGACACGGTGCCGCATGCACCCTCTCCATCTGCACGTGGACATTCCTAGATAGCAACCAGGAGCTCAAGCCCGAAGAGAGGTGGGGGTGGTTTCCTGCTGACACCAGGCACACGGCTCCCGGGAAGCCTGGCTGCGTGGCGTGGAAGATCCCCTGCCAGGTCAGCCCCTGTGTGGGACCCACTAGGGTTGGCTGCACAGACATCCAAGTGCACGGACATCTAGGGTGTTCCTTCCAAGATGGGCGGGAAGAGGGGCTGAGACCGCTCCCGGCATTGCTCTCTCAGGTGACTTCACCTGAAGCCACACAGGGGTTCCTGAGGCCCTGGGGGTTCACCAGGAGGTGGGAGGAGGGAGTGAGGATCCCTGGGTTTACCTGACTGCCAGCCCTGCCCTCGCCTGGTGGCTAAGAGCAGGAGGGCCCCCTGACCCAAGGCGATTGAGACATGTGCATATCTCTGCTTTCTGGTCTCAGGGCATTCTTGAGGCCTCCAAATTTAGGGGAAAGAAAGAGCCGTTTACTGGGGGTGACCCCATGCAGGGCCTGAGCTGGGCGGCTGGGTGCACAGCCCATCTGTAGCCTGAGCAACCGTGCAGAGCCCCCGTGCCTTGGTTTCCTCTCCTGAACATGGGCACACACAGCACCATCTCACAGGGCGCTGTGGGGTCTGCAACTGCCAGGTACAGACAGCGAGGGCTTTACACAGCTCACGGCCACTCCCTTCCCCACCCACCTCAAGGTCGTCCGCCTCAGAGTGGAGCTGGGAAGGCGGAGGCTGGGTCAGCCCTGGACACCTGGACACGCCCCGCCTGGGACCTGGCCAAGTGGGAATGACCCTGACCATTTGGAGGGAACTGTGGGATCTGTGAGTCAGGGACTGTCAGCCCCTCTCTGCAGACAGGGCAGATGGGATGGAGAGGAGCCTTTCCCAAAGCCACACAGGCCTGTCTGCATCCAACCTGAGGGACAGCCAGCACCTGTTTCCCTCCCAGGGACTCAGGTTACCCATGGACCTGGGCTGGGTCCCTGTGGGGCTGGGCCCCCATCCAGGGCAGTAATGGTGCCCACAGGCTCAGAGCCTTCCTCAGGGCAGTGGTGGCCGGGGCTGATCACGAGTTCTCCCTCCCATAGTGCTGGGCCCAGGTGGCAGATGGGTCCCTACGCCCTGGGCTGGGGTCTGCAGAGGCCTGTAGAGCCACTGGAGGCGGCCAGAGAGGAAATCCAAGAAATGAAGTAGGCGGCAAGAGGCCCAGTGGCCACGCAGCTGTCTTCCCAGGCATCAAAGAGGATCCTTTCGCATCTTTCCCCCCGACCTCAAATGTGCCTGTGCAGCCTTCACTATGACCGACACATGGACGAGATGCCCCAGGAACCCCAAGCTTACCAGTCCCTCCTCCCCCGTCCACAGACAGGGCCTCGGCTCCCCAGTCCCTCCCCCTCCGTCCACAGACAGGACCTCGGCTCCCCAGTCCCTCCCTCTCCGTCCACAGACAGGGCCTCGGCTCCCCAGTCCCTCCTCCTCCGTCCACAGATAGGGCCTCGGCTCTTCAGGGGCTGCAGACCAGAGGTGTGTGACACATGACTGCCGTCTGGGCCTCACTATTTAGAAAAAAAGAATAGGCCAGGTGCGGTGACTCAAGCCTGTGATCCCAGCACTTTGGGAGGCCGAGGCAGGAGGATCACCTGAGGTCAGGAGTTCGAGACTGGCCTGACCAACATGATGAAACCCTGTCTCTACTAAAAATACAAAAATTAGCCAGGCGTGGTGGTGCACACCTGTAATCCCAGCTACTCAGGAGGCTGAGGCGGGAGAATCCTTGAACCCATGGGGCAGACTGCAGTGAGCAGAGATAATGCCACTGCACTCTAGCCTGGGTGACAGAGCAAGACTCCGTCTCAAATAATAATAATAATTTTAATAAAGAGTTTCAAAGGTCATTTGCTTTGCTAAGAAGAAAGAGAGAAAGAAGTGGAGAGAGGAGCTGAACCCAGCTCAAGTTGGGGAGGCCACCTGCTGGGACTGGGGTGAGGGGCTGCTGCTTGGAGCCCTGCTGCCTGAGGGTCCTGCTGTCCTGAGTCCTGACACCCAACAAAGTCCTCAGCCCGGACCCATGTCCACACTGCCCAGCACGGTTCCACACACCCAGGGGTCCCTGTGTCTCAGCCAGCAAAAATCAGAACCCGGAACACTAGGCCCCCGAGGGGCTGCAAACCAGTAACTCCTCCCTGCTCAGCATCGCCGTTGCCACAAGGTCTCCCTTCTTACTTTCATTTTAAATGACAGGCAACTGAAAAGACAGAGCTCAGGCTTCCACGGGTGCCCGTGGGTGCGAATTCTCCAGCCCCCATGTGATCTCATCAGCAACACAGCCCGGATCCTGCATCCCAGCAAACATGTCGGATCCCTCATGGAAAAGCTACAGGTGAGAGACCAGCGTCCCACCTGAGGGCCCCGGCTTGGGGGGGACAGGTGATGTGGTGGCAACTTAGGGTCCAGCCAGCCATGCAGGTCCCTTGCCCGGGCTACCCTCTGCAGCCTGTAACACCAGGGCCCCGGCAAAGGCCATCCATCAATTTCCCCTCCTGGACCCCTTTGCCCCTTCCAGACACCTCCCCTCACAGCTTGGCGGGCAGGGAATTCTGTAAACGTCTGGGCTTCCAGTATATACGGTCCACATCCAGGTAATTACCCACTCTCGGGGGAGCACGAGGCTTGGGAACCCCAGATGCGCCGTTGCCTGTGCGCACCCCGGGGCCTGCACACTGGGAACACACACGGCAGTGGCAGGCTGTCTTCCCTGAAGCCTGGGATGCTGCTCGGCGCCTTTGGATGTCACAGCAGGTGGGGAAGATCCCCCGTGCTTTTGTGCATCCCTTATGACGGCGACTGCCCTGAGACCGAGGAGCAATACCAAAAGGTCAACGAAGGCTTCGACGGAGCAGCCGAGGACCACGCTGTCGGGCCACGTGCAGGAGGGCCCAGCTCAGGTCTCCGGTGGGAGCCGGGGAGGGCCAGTCCCCACCCCACCCCCAGGACAGGGCTCCCCGTGTTCAGCCAGGCTGCTGGTTGTTAGCATGGCCAGATGTTTTCACTCCATTTTGCAAATCTGCTCCAGGTCTAAGACATCGCTGTTTGTTCTAGAAATCAAACGGTCTTGGCTGGCTGTGAAAGATGCTTGACTGACAGCGGCCCCCAGCCCTAGCTCGAACCTCTTCCTGGAGGACCAGACCCCGGAAATGGCCCCGGACTGGGGGGAGCGGGTGGAGGCTGGAGCAGCTCCGTTTCTCATGAGCTTGGTTTTCAGAAGCGCTCCCAGCTCCTGCAGCGCGGACGGGTGTGCGTGGCATAGGCCAGAGTGTGACTCCGTGGCTGATGAATGCAGCGTGGCCCCACGTTTTCAGAAATGCCGTGCACCATGAGTGTCCTCGTCCCAGGCAGGCCTGAGGGCCAGAAAGGTAAAATCTCCTCCCGTGCGCGGCACATGCTTCTGCGCAGAACGGGTCCGGTGGCGTCTTCTCCTGGGGTCCACCCGACCGACTGAAGGCTGCCCCCACCCCAACTCAGACAGTGAGAATGTGTCCGTGCTTCCAGAAAGTTCTGAATTTGTCCCACCTTCTCTGTCTATGTCTGTTTCCCTCTCTCTGCTTCAAATATCAAGACTAGCAAAGCACACCAGAAGAAGGCCGTTTATTTCCACAAAATTTATCATCTCCTTAGCGGGCCGCTTTGGCCACGTATGATGAATGCCACCACGTCGGGGTCTGCCCCGGGCTTTCTGACTCTCATCCTCGCAGGTGGGGCAGCCCTGGAGAGTCCGGGCAGAGGCCAGGCCAGGCTTTGATATCTCACTGATAACGTATTGTACAATTAGATCAATTTGACAATTTCCATTATGGCTGATAAAATATTTATTGAGCCTTGGAGATGATGTCTGATCTCTGCGCCATTTGTTCTGCTAATGGGGGGAGACCAAGGAGGCTGCAGACACCGCTCAAGCCGGCTCCCCCGTCCCTCCTCCCCATTAGGTTTGCAAATTGCAGGCACCAGTCATAAATTACCGCCCAGCCCAGCGAGATTGATGCCGAGCTGACAGGGCAGGTAGGTGACTTGTGATGACATTGTTTCATAGAAGCATTAATCACGGCAGAAAGAGAAAATACCCTCAAATTGGCCCATAAGTCTAAATATCAGGGATGAGAAGCGGGCGGACGGAGGATGGTTTTACCGAGAGCTGGAAATTGGGGAATGAAAAACATTTTCTATTATTTAACAAATCATCTTAATAATGTCCAGTGTTTTCCCCCAGAGTTCTGGGAGCCAAGGGAGCAAGGACCGACCTTGCCTGTGCCCTCTTGCCGTTGGTGATGTTGATGAAACCTGGGGAGAGGGGGCCGCCTCTGGCTTTGGGTTTCCATGCTGGGGGAAAGGGATCCATATCGGGAGTAAAAGCCGTGTCATGCCCCCTGCTCCGACCGCCTGCTTCTCCAGGGGCACCGGCACCAGCTCCGGCTTTTCTTCTGCGGGATCAATGTGGATGACGGTTTTGCCGAGGGAAGCCCATCCATCGTACCGTGGAACGCAGGATGCGGAAACGGAGGCGGGGCCCCTCATGGGCTGTGGGGGTCTGGGATGCAGAGATCCCCTCTGACTGTGGTCCCACCCTCACACCTGGGAGGCCAGGCAGCCCATGCACCCCCATACGCCTTCTAGGAGCTGCCGGGCGGCGACGCTGTCTCGGTTTTTACAGCCCTGAGCTCAGCTCTGCGGGTAAAATATCGCTGCAAAAGATAAATAGCCCTTAATGAATTGCCCCTGAGTTAGAGAGCCAACGTGGTTTTAATGGCAAAGGAAAAATAAACACATCAATGAGGGAGTGGAAACCATGGTCGGGGCCGGTTCTCTGCAGAGACAGGCGAGGGGTGGGGGTCAGAGAACCTGGGCTCTTCACCTGCCCCTTCTCGGAGGCAAACACCTCGCAGCCCCGTCAAGGCCTCCGCGCTCATCTTGAGTTGGGGGCCCTATGTGAGACCCCAGTAGCCACATCTCGGCTCAGAAGGCTACAGTGCAGAGTAATTAAATCAAATTGATGCTGTCCCTGGGCTGAGGCCACCCTTGATTTAAGGCCAGAAAGGGAAGCAATTACATTTAATAAAAACCAGGTTCCTAAACAAAAATGCGTGGCAACGGCCATCCGGGGGCCGCATCCGCCTGAGGAGCGGGGACCACTTCGGGTGCTGCCGATGCTGGATTGAAAGTGAAAGAAATGGTCGCCTCCCAAAGCCACTTTTCCATCATGCTGCTTTAAAATGCCAGTCTCGCTCGTGACTTTGTCAAAATCCAGAGCCCGCGGTCCATTCTCCGAGGGAGACGCATCGCCGGGGCTGACTGCAGGAACTCCAAGCTGCCATGCTTGTCTGGCAGGCATAATTAAGAGTGGGCCGTCAGGGCTCAAGGTCACGGCGCACGGCCCCCAGCCAGAGCCCGGCGAGGAGATGGCTCTGAACCCGGGGGGAGGAAATGAGGCGGCTGGGTGTCTTAGGACCGTCTTTCACCTACCGCCAGCCCCACCAAACCACTCTCGGCCTGGAGCTCCTTCCCTTTGACGGGAGCAGCTCCCTTTCCTGCTAACAGGACAGGGGTCAGGTGCACAAGTTTCCGAGGTGATGTTCTCCGGGCCAGCAGGCCGCAGCTCTCACAAAGTTCTCTGCACAGAGATGAGAAAAAAAATCACAGCCCGGGCCTGGAGAACAGGAACCACGGCAACCCACAGATATTGTAACAATGCTTGGCATTATTTGCGATGGCATTCATGGTGACAGAGAGTGGGCAGTGCCCGAGCACCCCCAGACGAGGCACTGCTGGGCTGAGCTCCTGGGTCTGCAGCCCCCAAGCGACCCCGCCCCTGCCAGCAGCTCTGTCCCATTTGATCTCCCGCAGGACCCACAAGAGCAAGTCGCCTGTTATCAAACCGGGGCCAGGGGGCACGTGATTCGCTATTAGTCCTCAGCCTCTGCACCCCAGGGTCCCAAAGGGCAGCCGCAGCCCTGCTCTTTCCACGGGTCCCGTCCACATGGCTCGGCTCCAGGAAGAAGGAAGGAAGGCGCGGTGTCAGCCGGAGAGCAGAAGAATTTCTCCGTGCCGTGTTCCAACACCCCCAGTTCCACATAGGGGAGGCCCGGTGGCACCAAGGGGAACTAAAACATGGGTCCCCCCCCTCCCCGATGCAGCTACTGTCCCCTCTGAAACGAGAACCTGCAAACTCAAAATGTGTCTGTGTTTAGATTGATCAACAAGGGTAAGTCATGGAGACCAACTGGATCCCTGCAGACCTGGCCCCGAGCCCCCACTGAAGCCGCTCCCAAGAACAGAAGTCCCATTATCTTATCCCAAAGGTCAAAGTTGAACGCCCACAGCACACAGGAAAACTGGCCAAGGGGGAGGTGAGAGGCCAGCGCAAGGAACGGCCTCATCCTGCCTCCCTCTTACTGATGTATCCAGAAAACAGCAACACACTCGGCACATCGCAAGATGGCAGCTGCGCCAAGCCCAGGGAAAGCCGGCTCTGTGCCAGCATGCAGGGGTACCTGGCTCCCTCCACGGCCCCCTCCTCACACGATGATCAATGTGACCCTGAATGTGGCAGGAATACCTGAGTGTTGGCACCCGCTGGTCTGAGCGAGAAAGCCTTCTGGAACTTTCTGGAACCCTGTCTTGCCCCACTCCCAAGGTGCTGGCACCATATTCAGAAAGGCAGGGGCTCTGACAAGATGGCAGGCTCCCTCGGTTGCCTTCCAGCCAAACTTTGCCCACCTCTCCCAAACACTTCCAAGTACCAGGTGAGGACAGGTGTGTCACCGGCAGTGGGAGGCGAGGGTGCCACCCTGGCGTGAAGACTTCACCCATAAGCACAGGAAAGTGAAACCTCAGAGACTGGACGCAGACCCCAATGGTGGCTGTGGGGGCACAGCCGTTCCACCATAGGGGGCGCAGGGTTGCCCGGGGACAGCCCAGATGCCTCCCAGCTGGCGGTTTCCCCGAGTCTCAGCTTTTGTATTTACTGGATGGGTACTGCCTTCAGCTCTCTTAGCAGTGGATGCAAAAAGGCTTGTGTCAACCATTGTTGAACTTGAAGCAGATCCTTTCCTTTCTGCACAAAGCCATACCCAGTGGTTGCGCTAGGAAGGATGCGGCCTCTCCCCAGGATTACACGAGGGGGACAGAGGGAAACGGTGAGGGAAGCAGGAAGTTCTCTGGAAGAGGGCTGGGGTCCCCCTGCTTTTTTTTTCCCAAGAATGACAAGCTGGGCTTGCCAGGCTGGAGCCCTTCACTGGGGGAGTTTACAGGGAATTCCAACTCCCAGTAGGACTCCCCTGCCTGGCCAGCTCTGCACATAGCCCCTTGGCCCAGGGGAAGACCCTCCAGCCACAGTCCAAGGACTACCGGCCTCAAATGCATCCTGGGACATTTAGCACAAATGGGTGCCTGGCCCTGGAAACTGGCAAGCGTCGGCAAGGGAGGACGGCGGGACCTGGCTCATGAGGTCAGGGACTTCCGGACAAGCGAGGTCCCAGCCGCAGGTGCTGCGGCCCCTCCAGCTTGCACTGCCTCCTGTGCAGAAGGATTAGAAAGGCACTCTGCGAAAAGCAGGCATTCTGCTCCACTGTCAGGAAAATTTCATCAACACGCTGGTAGGCAACCTGACTCCCGCCTTCATGGGACGGGGTTTGCCCGCAGAGGAGGAAGCCTGCAGTGCTGCTTCTGGGAGCCACCACCCTCCTCCAGCCACACGAAGCCACCTCCTCCAGGGGGTCCTCCTGGATGGCCCTTCAGGACCTTGCCACTTCCAATCTGACCCCCAGTGTCTCCCCTGCAGCCGACCCCGAGTATCCAGGGAGGGGTGCTGCTGCTGGAATATTCTGGAACCATAGGAAGAAACAGGCAAAGGATGTCGAGTCCCCTGGCAGCCACCACTGTCCCCAGCCTCTCTCACACACACATGATGAGGCTTTGCAGGAAGGAGGGAGACGCCACATTCCTTGCTCCGAGTGACAGGCTTGCGTCTAAATCTGTACCGTGTGACCCACCTCACATGCCTGCACCCGGGCCGGCGGCAGCCAGGTCAGCGTGGGGAGAACTCATTGTCCAGGCTGCTGGTGCAGGAATGGCCCTGCCCTTGGTCTCCGGAAGCCTGGGCTGAGGAGGGGATGCCGGAGCAGCCAGGGTCACCCTGTTCTGATGGGAGTGTGTCTCTGACTCACTTTCCTCACCTGTGAAATGGGATGACTCCTTCCGAGGCCCTCCCACCCACCCCATCTCTCTGGTGATGGGACCCTGGGGGTGAGAACCCCAGGGCCAAGCCCTCTCCCTGCACCAGCCCCTCCCCAGCCCAGAGCCAGTGGCAGCAGGAGCAGCGT
This sequence comes from Papio anubis, assembly GCF_008728515.1. Taxonomy (NCBI): domain Eukaryota; kingdom Metazoa; phylum Chordata; class Mammalia; order Primates; family Cercopithecidae; genus Papio; species Papio anubis. Next base: position 2,099,609 of record NC_044976.1, on the reverse strand, counting down.
CCACTGTTTATACCTCCAAGTTCCAGCGGGCATCTTGGCCAGTGGGGGCCGTAAACCAGGTCAGTTCCCAGCATCCTGGACCCCCAGGTGACCCAGTCACCCAGCATGGGATGAGATGAAATATTGATTACGGCTGTCAGGAGGAGGGGTTTGTATGGAGTGGGGGCTGCCTGCAGCCATCGGAGAGCAAAGTGTGTGTTTACCAGGAGGCGAGAAGCAGGGGGCGGTGGGGCCGGGAGATGTCTGATAAGCCCACTCCTCTGTCCACACCCAGCAGCCAGAGCTGCGGGCAAGAGAAATGTACTGTCCTTTGTGGCCCCGGAAAGCAAGGGAGGCCCCACTCCCTTAGAGTCCTCGGAGCTGGCCCAGAGCCCCTGTGGACCCAGGGACTTGGGGGATCATTCCACCCCCAAACTAGAAACTGGCTTCTCGCCACTGTGTAATTCAGGAAAAGTGACACTGTGACACGGGAAGGCCTGGAGGGCGTCAGGCCCGGGTCCCAGCCCCAGTTTAGCCACTCTAAGGCGGGGACTGTCAGTCCGTCTTTCCGGGCCTCCACTGCCTCGTCTGTAAAATGGACGATACCAGAGCTGCCCCAGACAGCGGGTCTGAGGACTCAGTGCCTGGCGTGCCCTGCCGAGACCCCGGAGCATCGTGCAGGGCTGGCCAGCTGGGAAGTGCGGGCTGGGCACGTTCCACTTCAGCTGTGCTGCAGCCCCAGGCCCCCAACCCCGTCAGCAGGGCGGCATCGCCCCTGGAATGAAGGCCCTAAGCCGGTGGTTCCATAGCGAGGCTGCCCGAAACCCCGCTCTGCAGCCCCAGGGGCTGCTCCCAGGCAGCCGGAGTGCCCGGGCCACCAAGAGGCCCCTGCCCCGGCTCTGCAGCCCCATGGCTCCTCCCCAAAGCCGGGTGCCAAACAGGCTCACTCACAGATGGCCCCTGCTTTCAACTGCTGGAAAAACAAAGGGAGACGCCCAGGCTCTCCCCAGCCGGGCGCCCGGGCCACCAAGAGGCCCCTGCCCTGCTCTGCAGCCCCAGGCTCTCCCCAGCCAGGCACCCGGGCCACCAAGAGGCCCCTGCCCCGCTCTGCAGCCCCAGGCTGTCCCTAGCCAGGCACCCGGGCCACCAAGAGGCCTCTGCCCTACTCAGCAGCCCCAGGCTCTGTGGGCCGGGGCAACAAGGAGCATCAAAGAGGAGTCTCGGTGGGGGCACAGGGAGACCTGGCCCAGGGAGCCACGGGGAAGAGACGAACGGTCTGGGGACGGCTGGGGTCCAGCTCCAAGGAGGTTTGTCCTAAACAATGTGAATACCTGTTTCTCGGGGTAACCCGACCCTATAATTACGCCTAAGCCCCAGCAGGGTGTGCGGGACCCACAATGCCAGTGCCTGGAAGCTGGGTGAGGAGACCCTTCAATTGTCATTGCCAGGGCTGCCGCATCAGGTGGGCTCGGGTTACCCAGGCTCACAGCTGGTGTGTCACCTGCCTGCCACAGACGGGGAGGGCTCGGTCAGGCCAGGACACAGAACCAGCGCTCGCCTGCAGCCACTGCTGGCCTTGGCAGCAGCCGCTGAGAGCTCCTGGCACGTTGAATTCACTGCGAAACCCCTTCCCAGGACGCCCGGAGCTCATTGTTTAACTCAGATAAGAAATGTGGGCTCTTGTGTTTTCTTTTCTTGAGAAAATGTCGGGCCCGCGGTCGGTGTCTGCAAGGCAGGAAGAGTTGGGTACGGTGAAGGGCCTCACGCGGCCCGCCCTGCCCCCACTGCAGACCTCCCTGAGGCCCCCCACCCTGACCATAGGGCCACCATGGCCAGTCCACCCCAAAGCCAGGGGGCAGTGGTGGAGCCTGGGGCCGACTGGGCTGACTCAGGTTCGCTGGTGCGGACCAGGCTGGACTCTTGGAGCTGCCTTGCTGTTTCCTGGGGTGCTACTCAGCCCCCCAAAATAAAAAGCGAGCTCCCGAGGAAAGTGCCCTTCCTTCCAGGAGCCCCTGACCCGGGGGCGGCAGCACGCGGACCAGGAGGGCCTCCCAGGCCTGGCCTGCGGGTGGCCGGCAGCTCCCCTACCAGGCCAGCAGCTCGGCCGTCTAATCCCCGGCTAATACCCGGCCCGATCCCCTCGCCGGGCTCTCGGGAGGTGGGTTCCTGGGTGTCCCACGCGGGCTCGGGTGGTTCGGCCCCTCTGCCAAACAAAAGGCCGCCTGTTTCCCGCCTCTGCCTCATCCAGGCTTAAGGACATTTTTGTCATTTTTGACCAGCTAATGTCTTGAAAAAGAAAAATAAGTTGTCTAATCGCTTTAAGTTTAATCTTCACTTTTTTTGAACACTCTAGGTGCCGATGTTGACTTTCCTGGACCAATTAGGTCAAGGTCCTTCGAGCCGCCACGGTTGACTCCGGAGGTTTTCATGGTTTTTTCCTATTTCCCCTTCCAGGGGAGGCAGGCTCCACGCGCCCTGAGTTGGTCTAAGCAGGACGGGGCTTCCCAGGAGTGTGCAAGGGCGCGGGTTCCGATGCCAGAGGCTGTGCGGGAGGGGAGGGGAGGGGAGGAGGGGGTGATGGGCATGAGCGTGGCCCCTCAGCCCTGACTTTGGGGGCATCGGCCCCCACCCAGCCTATGCCTGTGCTGTGCCTGCTGCCCCACTGCCCGTCCCCAGGCCTGCGTCTCCTCTGCTGTCCACGTCCTCTCTTCAAGAATCAAGCTGGGCACCATGTTCCAGGGAAGCTCCGAGCCTCCGCCGAACGGCTCTCTGGCCTCCTCCACACTCTCCCCGCGCTGTGGGAGCCTCTGTGTGGAGGCTCCCCCTTCCCGCTGGACAACGACGCTGGGAGGTGCCGATCTCCAAGGTCCCAGCAGGAGCCCAGGGGCAGTCTTGAGCCCAGGCCTCCCGTTCCCAACACAGCTGGACGGTCCTGAACCCAGGTCTCCCACTCGTGACCCAGCTGGACGCGCTCCCTGAACTAACATTTTTTTCCCCAGTGCTTTGCAGTCTTGGGGGAGGAAAGTAAAACTCTAGCCTTCTTCTTACACGTGTGTGCTTTGGGCCTGCTCTCAGACGGCCCTGTGTTTGTTTTGAACAAGGCGAGGTCCAACTTCCTGGAGGCCGATCATTTCTCCTGGGGGAAGGGAGGGACTGACTTATGTCAAGTAATTGTGCACAAATTCCCCCAGCGAAAGGCCCCCTGCCTCCACACCCTTGGCGCCCAGCAGGCAGCACTGGGCGCTTCACGGGGCTTTCTCCCTCACATGAAGGGGAGATGGGGGAGCTGGCTCTGGCCCAGTCTTGCCAGCCCTCGCTGAACCATTTCAGAGAGAGCCGTTAACCTCTGCAAATGGAGTGGACAACTTCCACGTGGCTTTCTGTAGAAATCAGATGGGGCTTCATGCAATGGCACGGCCCCTGTCAAGGTGGATCTTGGTAAGGGGGAGGGAAGGTCTCTGGGCATCGTTTCCGTCGGGGGCAGCCGACTGGGGAGCAGTTCTGGACAGACCTCGCCCCCTTCTCACCATCGTGCGGGACAGACAAGAGCCTGGGTGTCATCTCCAGGTGGTTCCAGGGCTTTGGCTTCGAAAGGCCAAGCCCCACCGCTCTGTCCTCTGCTGAGAAGATCCCCTCTGAAAATAGTCTTACAGGAGCCTCCCCCAGGCCCACAGCCCCGAGGTGCCTCCCTTGCTCTGGGAGAGTCTGACGTCGTTTGCAGTGGGAAAAGCAGCCCTTAGATTTTCCTGTAGGAAGGCCGGGCGCGGTGGCTCAAGCCTGTAATCCCAGCGCTTTGGGAGGCCGAGACGGGCGGATCACGAGGTCAGGAGATCGAGACCATCCTGGCTGACACGGTGAAACCCCGTCTCTACTAAAAAATACAAAAACTTAGCCGGGCGAAGTGGCGGGCGCCTGTAGTCCCAGCTACTCAGGAGGCTGAGGCAGGAGAATGGCGCAAACCCGGGAGGTGGAGCTTGCAGTGAGCTGAGATCCGGCCACTGTGCTCCAACCTGGGCGACAGAGCAAGACTCCGTCTCAAAAAAAAAAAAAAAAAAAAAAAGATTTTCCTGTAGGAGCCTCCAGAAGGGACATGGGCAGAGACCTCCCTGGTCTTCTCACAGCTCCTGCCCTGGAACCTGAGTCTCCTGGGCATCTGACCAGCTGTACTCCACCACCAGAAGCCAGGTGCCACCGTCCTTCGGGCTTTGTCTTGGAGAGTGTGGGGCTGGTGTAGACCACTCACGTCTGGCGGTGACCGCTACCCAGTCAGAGGCACGGAAAGTGCACCTGCTGCAGGGATGCTGTTTGAACTTCTTCGAAACGTGGTGCGGTGTTTCCTGAAGACATTTACCTCCATGGCAGTTAAATACAGTACAGTGTCAATTACAGGTCCATCTTCTGTAAGTCTGGGACAGAGTCACAGTATCTGTGTTTGCATGAGGCTGGGGTTCCGGGTGAGTGGACCGGCTCCAGGGCCCTGCCCAGCCACCCTGACGGGGGCTTTTTATCTAACCCTGCCCCACCCAGTCCCCAGGGAATTCCTAATCGGATGTGTTCAAAAACTGCTGAACCAAATAAGGGTCACTTCACTTCCAACATAATTTCTCTTTTAAATGAATCATCTACTCCTACTCTCTCTTAGGAGGCAGAGGTGTTGACTTGTCAGGCAACAGTATGAACAGGGTGGCTCTAGAACATTCTGGACCTCATGGGGGCTCCAGATCTGTCAGAGAGACCCCTCGGTGGGGAGGAAGGAAGGCAATGCGGGGGTGGAGGGAAGAGCCATTGGAGCAGTTGAAGAACTCCCTCTGCATTCCAGGGACTCAGAGTGAGGAACTGCCCACGGCGAGACGACTCCCTGCAGCCCATCTGCCTGGGCGGCCATGTGTGCCCCTCTAGAAGGTTCTAGAAAGTTCTGGAAGGCTCAGGCCTCCCAAGGGCCCAAGGTAGTGCTCTGACCAGGCCCAGGTCCCCTGTCCCATCTACCCTCCATCCAGCAGGCTCTGCTCCTCTGCCCACTGGACACAGAATCAGTTGGGCAGGGACCACATCCAGGTGCTGACACTTCGCAAACATCATCCAGATAATAATACGCTGGAATGGCAGAGTTTTCCTCTCCGCGGAGCTGCCGTGTAACCCTTCATCCTGGTTCCAAATTTGCCTGCACGGCCCTGAATGCAGACTGCAAACCCCAAACTCAGATAAATACTTCTAAACCTTTAAAAAGTGCCCCTAATGCCCCATTGAGCCCCTGATCGCTCATTTCCCAGCTATGTAATTAGCACATAAAGAACCCTCTCCTCTGAATTAAATGGCAGTAATTGGGTTTTTAAAAAAACTAATTTAAATCCTAAACCCTTTGAAAAAAAATTGTCATTGTTTACATATTAAACGGACTAGCATTTTAAGTATTATGGGGCTCATTTAACAGGCTTATCTAGGACATAGGCCCAGGAGGGAGGAGGAGGAAGGCACAGTGGAGGGGAGGAGGGCGGATCCCAGGAAAGCTGCCGGGAGACCCCAGGGCGGCATCACTACAGGAGGCCACGGCCTCCCCTGTGAGGTTTGCGGGACCTGGAGCTACAGCAGCACCCAGCGGCCTGCACCATCACCTGCAGCCTCAAATGGGGGTGCCCCAGCTTATCACCATGCAGCACACAGACGTGAGCGAGGCCAACCCTCGCTTTTCTAATGGCATGGAAATTTTGCTCACGGTTGCTAGAACTGTCTCATTATTTTCATTTTTTTTCCTGCAGTAGAGGCATTAAAGAAGTATAAGAGTTTTAATTATTTCCATTTGATTTTTTTTAACTTTCTGGCTAAAAAATCCTTTGAAGTAAAACCCAGCGAGAAACAGGTCGCAGCTCTGTGAACGGAACTACAAAATGTGAACGAAAGCCATTTTGTTAGGAACCCTGAGAAATGGACGGCCGCCTCACATTCCTTCATAGGAAGAACTAAGGATTATAAAGCATCCGGTCCCCCTAACTCAAATACAGAAACATAACAATTTTACAAAATAAACCTCTTTCTAACTTCAAGAAAATGGCTCCAAAGTTTTTCTCAAAGGCAAAATAAATACACAAAACTGGACAATGACGACAAATGTCTGAGAGAGAGAGGGAGTCTTGCTTTTCTGTGAGTTTAAGTATTTGACATGGATCACGAGGATGATGAAAACAACTAAAACAACCAAACACTGTGACTGCAGCACAGCTCGGAGGAAGCCGAGGGCAGAGTCAGCCACACACCATGGCGTGGCCAGAAGATGAGGGCAGGGGCCTCCCTGCAGGACCCGGTTCGAGCGTCCCTCCCACGGTCTGCACGTCAGAATAAACATGGGCGGGTCAGGTTCTCCTCCACCCCACAAACTCAGAAGGTGCTGGAACACACCTAATGTGAATACGGCACAACTTGCAGAAAGAAGCGGCAGCATTCTAGACCAGGGTGTCGAGCAAGGGCTGGCGGGTCTGACGCTGTGAAACCCGGAACCGTGTGCCGGCAGCAGAAAAGATAAAAAACAACAACAACAACAAAAAACGCCCCCAACCAAGGAAAAGGGCATGCGGCTCACAGGGAAAAGGGCGACAGACAGTATTTGAGGGAATGGAGGTGACATGCGTCTGTAATGGGCTCTTGGAAATTAAGAAAATGAAGACAAACATCCCCAAAGAGAAGGCGGCAAGTTACAGAAAGCGCAGAGCTGTGCGTGGCGCTCGCGAAGCATCGGCCCTTCCCTGAAATCCCAGCGGTGTGAATTAAAATTGCACTGATGTTTCAGCGAGAAAACCCATAGACAGGGGGCAGCGGTGGGCTGTGGGGCGGGCCCTGGGGACCGCCTCTGGGGCCAACTCGGGTCTCTGCGTGTTTCCAAAGCCCCACAGCCGCAGGAAGGGCCCACCTCTCAGCTGCGTTTGTTCCTTATCCTGGCCTCCCCAGAGCTGGTGCTGTGTTTGGTTTGGGTTTGTAGTTTGCAAAGGACACACTGGGATATGGGGCACAGTGGTGGGTTTAGACCACAGACCTGGAGCCCCCAACTTCTCCCCAGAACCCCACAGTCCACATCACCTGCCCAGGGATCCCGGGAACCCCTCTGACACTCGGCCTCCAGGACTGGCTGGGCCTGCACAGGACAGGAACAGAGAGCTGGTTTCTCACCAAGACCCAAGGCCTCCTCACTAGCTGTCCCCGAGCCCCTGACCTGGCACTAAGCACACAGCCCGGGACCTGCCGGGGGAGCAGGAGGCTGCCCAGGGGGCCTCCACCTCCCTCTGGGGTGCTTGAGCCCCCCTGTCCCAGAGCAAGCCCCCTGCACTGCCCACCCAGCCCAGCTGGTTGCCTTGGCCCATCAACCCTTTTGGATGCCCTTGGCGGATACAAATGGCTGAGACCCTCCCGGGACCAAGGGAAGAGGGAAAGCAAAGGCGGGAAGTAGGAGAGAGAGAGATTGAGAGACGGGGAGGGAATCAGACAGAGAGAGACTGAGAGGGGGAGAGAATCAGACAGACAGCAACTCCTGTTGGGGCAGAGAAATGCTTTCCTTGGGAAAAGGGGTTTTGAAACCCCAATTCTCTTATCTCTTCCAGGGATTTCTGCTCCATACACGGTCTGGGCAGTGTTGGAGGAGGACTTTTTCCCTACGTGTGGCACTGAGGGCCCTTGGGCTCTCCCACGCAACTGTGGAGGACCTGGGAGAACCTGCATCAGGGGCCCCGGGTCCCCGTCCCATCCTGGCCCTCAGCTTCAAGCACCCAGCAGGGAGGGTCTGCCCCGGCTCCTTTCCCAGGTGCCCTCAGCAGCCCTGGACGACACCCCTGCGGTTCAGCTAGTGTTGTAAATGCACAGGCAGAACACACACACATGCACACGCACACACACGCACACCAGGAAGGACACACACAGACACTCACACACACACACCAGGCAGGACACACACGCACATGCACACGCACACACACACTCACCCACATGCACATGCACACACCAAGCAAGACACACACACCCACATGTGCACAAAAGGCAGGACACACACACGTGTACACACATCCACACATACACACTAGGCAGGACACCTACACACACACGCACGCCAGGCAGGACACGCACACACATGCACACTCACCCATGCACACACACCAGGCATGGAATGCACACACATGCACACGCACCCCCACACACACACATGTGCACCAGGCTCCCTCCTGGTTTCCTGCTAGGGGAACAGCGACCACACCCCCAGCCTCCCCTGGGTCGCCCTCCTCATCTCATCTGCACAGCCGCTCCCACTCCCCAGATGAAGAAACCAAGGCTGCCGGCCACGGCTGTGCACCCCACCCGGGGCCAGGGCAGGCTCCCCAGGACTGGTGTCAGTGAGGGCCGAACAGATCCAGCTCCCAGCAGGGCACTCACTGGGCTGTGAACAGCTGTCCACTCTCCAGGCTGTGCCCAAGGATTCCAGCAAGGGAACCAGGGCCAGTGGAGCATTGCCACCACCGGAAAACAGCCACCGACCTGGGTGGTGTGGTCTCCAGTAGCATAGTGGGAGGAACAGGGCAGTCCACAGAGAGCTGGACGCTTCCTTCCACAGCTCACCGGCCAGTCACCGTGGCCAGTCACTCTCTGGGTTCCCGAGTGGGAGTCCTTGGCCCTCGTACCCTGAGCCTGCAGGGCACCGTTGTGGGAGAGAATGTAGCCACCACGGAACCACCCCAGGGTCCTGGGTGCCGAAGTGTGCGGAGGGAGGGTGTTCAATGCTCTGCTACTTGTGGCCTGCGTGTCCCAAAGCCGTGCATGGGATGCTGTGATGAGAAAAAGGCAGGACAGAAGCAACCCCCGAATACTATAAATTCCACTTTAACTAGGATAAAATAGGAAATCCAAGTTGATGTGACGACCCCCAGACTTTCCAGGACAAGGCACCCAGTGTTGAAAGCGAGCAGCAGATTCCCACGGCTGCCTCTGTGGCCCCGTCAAACGTGAGGTCTTTGTTTCCCTCTCAGAAGAGAGATCACGGGTCTGTCATCACAGGGCATGGGTACGGAACCAGACCCAGATCTACCCTTCGATTTCCACACACTCAGAAGGACGGTCTCTCTCCAGTGTGGGGCGGAGTTGATCCCTCCACAGTGCGGCTGACGGGGGAGTCAGGAGATTTTCATGCGGGCGCCCTCTGAAGTGGATGGAAGCGTGCTGGCCCTTTTCTCAGGAATTGGCCACTAAGGAAAAAGCTGGAGGACGTGTTCCCAGATGCCAGGAGGCTGACCAGAGGCAGGAGCCCCTCCTCCAAGGCCACAGCACCCAGCCTTCTGCTCCAGGAAGCCAGGCCCCTTGATGGGCAGCCAAGTGCCTGCAGCCTCCCCGAACTCAAAGCTTGTGGCCTGCCCACCTCCGACTGTCCCCCCACACCATGGGGACGCTCTGCCTTTATGGGGTGGGCCTCAGGCCTTCACACTCACCCTAGGCAAACCGGCCTCTCGCTCAGAGATTCAAGCTGGGCCTTTCCACCGCACAGGGGACGTGGCCCAGGGCAGTCCCTCTCGACCCTCGTCCTACTGTCCTGGGCACTGGGGAGTGCAGTGGCCCTGAGCATCTGTATCGGTTTACCGGCAGAATGGATCTGCTTAGCAGCCAGTCTTCCAAAACGAAACCAGAAACCAGGTCTAATCATCTGAGCTCGATAAAGATTCCTCAAGTGCCCAGGGAAGCTGGGCTGTGGCTCACTGGTAACTAGTTTGCTTTCTCTCCAGACACACAGATCGTGCAAGCAATAAAATGAAATACGCTGGCTGCACCCACAAAGTGAAGGGGTGGGGGATCTATCTCACGAGGGCATCGTCTGGGTAAGATGATATCAGATGTAGCAAACAAGAAAAGCAAGGTTCAAGAAACCAACATATATCAGCTTTTGGCAAAGCCTGTGCACCGCCGTTATGCATTTTAAATAACTCGATGCCAAATCATAGCAGGCTCTCCTTGCCAGAAACCATGAGAGGTCAAGCGAGGATCGCAGAAGAGTGCAAAGATTTGTCTTTAAAAAGCACAGTGCTGAAATCTATTTTGAGTTTTGCAAAACAAGAGACCGTCTGGGCCTCTCTCCTCTCTCTCTCTTTTTCCTTGGCCTTTCCCTTTTCATTTTAAAACTAACATCTATGTCTTGTCCCCACTGCCAGCCTCCAGCTCGGGTCCCAGGCTGGGCTGAGCCAGAGTGTGAGGACAGGACCCCAGCAACTGTCTCCAGGGCCAGTGGTGGTCCTGCCCTGCTCCCAGAATCGAGGGGCCTCCCAGCTGAGTCCAGAGTAAGCTCCCCATCCCCTAAAGTTTGCTGGAACAGACAGCGAGCCCGGGCCTGACACCAGAGCAACCATGCCCCACCTACACCGCGTGTGCACCGAATCAGAAGCCCTTCCGGAACCTTCCTGTCTCTGCCTTTTCGAGGTGCTGTGACCATCACTGGCGACGGGCACCTCATTTTCCCAGGCCCAGTGGGGAGCCCACTTCCAGGACTGGTTCCTGTCACCTCCTCCCTCACTCCAGAAGCACCAGCCCTACAGGGCAGGGTCCCTGACAGAGCCCCAGGCTAGAGGCTCCTGGTCCAGTCCCCAGCCCTCTGCCACAGAGCTCAAGTACGGTAGGGCACGACTTGGGATTGGGTACATGCTCCTGGGTTTTCAAAGCTTATCTGGGGATTCCAGGAACCACAGCAGGTTCTGGGTCCACCTGATCTGACCTGACTGCCCCTCGTTGAAGGCTGTCGGGACCCCGGGTGCTGCCTGCAGGTAGCCAGCCCTGTCCCTTCCTGTGCAGCTGCAGCCAGCTCCTCCGGCCTTGCCCTGTCCACCTGAGCAGTGGACTGAGTCCCCGGGGGCATGGGAGAGACCTGAGGAGGAGGATGCCATTGGCACCTGTGGCCAGGGCTGGCCTGGAGCCAGACTGGCCGACACTGTTCCCAGGCACAGCCAGGCTGGCCGCGTGCGGCGGCAGTAAGGGGTGCGGGGACCGGCTGTGCCTCTGCAAGCCCAGAGGAGCTGGGCCGGGAAGAGCGGCCAGCAGCGCCCGGGCCCACAATGGCCCCTTTCTCCCCGCGTTTATTGAGACAGTTCGGTTTGGAATATTTAAACAGTTGTATATTCACAGATTGCAAGAGGGAGAGGATTACCTAAGGACGAGCCCAGCCCGATCAATGCATAATCAGATAACTGCCCGGGCTCTCTACAAGGTTTTACGGGAAGATCCGCCACTCAAACGCTAATTCCTCTTGCTAATTAAGCAGCCTGTTAATTGCTCTCGGGCCTCTAATGCCCCTGTCATTATGCCTGTAACAGCCCCGTGACAGCAATGGGCCTGGAGCTGGGGCCCACAAAGGAGCTGGTCCTTAATGAATCGGGCCAGTGCAGGGACCTGCACCCTCGGCTGCGCCTCGCCTGTGCCGCGCTCCGCTCCGAGGGGCCAGGCGTAGCGGGGTCAGTGCCCCCCGAGCGGACCAAACTCGTTACAAATGGCCCAACCTGCCGTGACCGACGGCAAACACGGCTGAGCTCCTGGGAGAGCCACCAAAGGATGTTTTCCTTTCTTTCCTTAAAAAATTAAAAGCAGAGTCCGGTCCAGGGACCTGCATAGCCGCTCCCTTAACTCATTGCTCCTCTAGTCCCCCGCAGAGGCCTGTGCTTCAGAGCATGTGTCCCACTGAGCCAGCGACTCTGCCCTTCCGAACAGCCAGGCAGCTGCCGAGTGGGGGGCCTCGGTTTCCCCATGTGCCCTGGTGATGACAGTGGCTACTCTGGGGGGTCAGAGGGCTGAACAGAGGCCCACATCCAGAAAGGACAGGAGGAGTGTCCTCTTTGCCCATCCAATCGGCAGGCACTGGGCTGGCCTCCTCTGGCCAGCTCTGAGGCCTCTCCAGCCCAGAGCCCAGGGTCTGGGCTGTTCGCTGAGAAGCCAGCCTCAGCCAGAGTGACTCACGGATGCGGGAAGCGTGCTGGCTGAGGACGCCCAGCATTCTCAAGGAGGTGCAGCTGCGGGGTGCGCACATTGTCAGCCTTTGGCTGGTGACTGTGCCTTCGAGAGGCAGAGAAATGTCAGAGCTTTAGGCAAAGAGAAACTCGCCAGAACTGTGGTTGGTTTGGGTCAGCTGAGCAGGTTTTTCCAGAGACATGCAAAGAGCCCAGAGGCCCCTGGGGGCTACTGCGGAGCTGACAGGAACCTGGGCATTGCGGGAGCTGGCACCCAGGACCACGCGGGGGCCACACTGCAGCTGCTCGCTTCCAGTACGCCAGAGACCTGGAGCCCCTTCTCCAGCCTCCTTCCCACAGGGCTGCCCAGGCGGGAGCAGGGAGGAGGCTGTGGATCGAGGTCTGGGCCCTGGAGCTGGCCCGTTCCCACCCTGACCCCTCACGTTAGCCACCAAGGGCACAGACGTCCCCCCACCCTGCTAGGGCCCACCTTAGGTGGAGGGGGGCTTCGAGGGGCTGTCACCAGGCTGAGTAGGGACGCAAGCTCAGATACATCTGACTCCCAGCCCTCATTCTTCCTTCCCCTCCAGGCCTGGGACATGGCAGGTGGCTCTCTCCCCAATGGAAGGGTCAGGGTTGGCCAAAGGCCGGCTGAGTCCCAGTGCCGTGCTATAGTGAGTGGCCTAGCTGCCTTCCAAAGGGCCAAGCTGATCCTAGCGTTGGTGCTATAGTGGTGAGCCTAGCTGCCTTCCAAAGGGCCAAGCTGATCCTAGCGTTGGTGCTGTAGTGGTGAGCCTAGCTGCCTTCCAAAGGGCCAAGCTGGGGCTGTCTCTGTCCTGCAGTGGGGCCACTGGACAGCAGGTCACGTTTAGAAGAGGTCACGAGCAGGAGGACCACTGGGTGAAAGACGTAGATCAGCCCAGCCAGGCCAAGAGCCACTCAGCAAAGCCAGTCGGAGCTCAGAAGAGCCCTTTGCAAAACAGGAGACCGTCTGGGCCTCTCTCTCCCTCTTTTCCTTAGACTTTCCCTTTTCATTTTAAAACTAACATCTAAGTCTTGTCCCCACTGCCGGCCTCCAGCTCGGGGCCCAGGCTGGGCTGAGCCAGGGTGTGAGGACAGGACCCCCAGGACTCCAGGAGCCACTGCGGCCGGCTCCACGGCCCTCTCCACCTCTGCTGGCCCTTCCCTAAGTGCCCAGGTCCCAGCAGTTCTTGGCGGTTCTCACGGGTGGTGGCACATCTAACACGGGGTCCCAAAGGCAGCCTCGGAGACAGAAGTCATTCCGCACAGAGCCTGGGAGAGGGGCTGACCCAGACACCCACCGTATGGGGTGGGGCGGGGATCCAGGACTGCTGACTGCAGCTGAGCTGCGCCATCCCAGCCCAGGTGCTCAGAGACAGGGCCTCTTTCAACCTTGACAAGGACACAAGTCTCTGTCTTGTTCCCAGTTGAGGAGAGGCCAACTGCCTTGCCCCAGACCCTACAGCTCATACACTTAATGTCTCGCCACGGGGGCAAAGCCCTGGGGCACCCCGTGAGCACCCTGCTTCTCAGGCCACCGAGAGGCAAATTAGAACAAGATGTTGCTGCCCTCATAGCCGCATCTCCTGAGTCCAGCCTCGCCCCAGCTTGGCCTTTGGCATGCCAAGGAAGGGGGCAGGGGATGGGCTGCACCCCTCCCAGTCCCAGCAGCGCCTGCCGCACTGGAGAAGACTCTGGGCCCCTCGCTGGGAGTGGGATCTGGCCACCTGTGCTGAAAGGGCAAACCAGGTGGGGCAGGTGTTTGCGTCACCGAATGGCCGCCCCCTCCTCCGGGAAGGCCACAGGCTCCATGCAGCTGTGGGCAGACACCCTCCACCCATGCCTGGGCATTGATCTCAGCCGCCCACAACTCCCTCTGCACGGGTGCCACACTTGGGGGTTGATAAATTTGTCAGATGCCTGGAGATACATTGCTTTGGACCCCTCAGCCCAGGATGGTCACCCGTTAGGGTCCTGTCGGTTTTCCTGAGGGCCTCTCTGCCATGGAGACAGACACGTTCCTGGGAACCCGCTACCAAAGCATCCTGCAGCCCCTGTCCCCTGTGCAAGGGTTCGGCTCATGACGGCAGAGGAGGGGTGCGCCGAAGGCTTGGGCCTGCTGTCCCGTATGTGAGGTGCAGGCACACAGCCGGCACGACAACCATGCATCCAGCCCTCGGGCTCTTCACTTTACACCAGAGAACGCTGATTTCTCATCCAGCACCCGGTGAGATCAAGGAGGTTTCTTCCCACCCACCTCGGCCCTTTGCACACCACTGCCCTGAGCACCAAGACCCCCTGAGCCGTCCCCCAGGCCTCGGGCTCCTGCGCAGGCGCTCCGCCTCTCGCCCTTCCCGCACTCCAGTCCTGGTTTGAATTTGTAAAGCTGGGGCTGGTTCTCATTCCCAGCCGCTGCCTCCCTAGAGCCCTACAGGAAGATTCAACCTGTTCAAAGTAGAAATAAAATAAAATAAAATACAACAGCATCTCCCACCCCTTATTAAATTAAGCATTCTGGCCAGTTAGTGAAAGCCTAAATTTGATTTCCTTTCCTGGGCTGTTTTTATTGTGGGGGCGGTGGGGGTTGTCTGGAAGGAGGGCAGGGCTGTGGTATTTGCTGAGTCGAGACGGTTCATTTTTTTCACTCGTATAATGATCCTTTCTTCCCCTTGCAGGCACTCGAGTTTTGTTTGTTCTGCTTAAACCCTAAACTCCTCCACGTGGCCACTCGGAGCCACCAGGTGGGCCCCAGGGGAGGCCGACCACCTTCAAGGGGTCCGAGACATTGCTTCTGGTTTGTGACAGACTCAAAGCCTTTGATGGCATCTGCAGAGACCTGCTCATTCCGGGATCTGCCATTCCGGGGGCTGCTCACCCCCGGGAGCCGTGTTTGGACGTTTGAGGGACATGACAGAGCAGCCACCGGACAGAGGAGGGGATCTGCAGAGACCGTCAAGGGCCCAGCATCTCAGGGGTTGATTGGAAATTGTTAGAAGGGGCACTTGGTTCTTCCCAGCACTGCATGGGAGGTCGGGAAGGGTGTGCAGGCAGAAGCTTCCAGCAGGCAGTCCTGTGCCGCACGGCCCGGCTGCCTGTGTCCGGGCCATGGCTGGACGTGTCCGCCTGACCTCCACAGACACCGTGCGCAGGAAAGGGGCTCGCGGTGGGGCCGGCTCCCCTAATCAGATCCATACTCCACCGGGTGCGCATTTCATAGAAAAGATCTGGCGATACCAACCGCCCGCGCCTGCCACTCTGGCCCAACTGAAAGGCCTTTGTTCGGGGAGATTAGAGTGGGATTTGCTTTCATTTTTCAAGATGTTTCACTCACTACATCACCCAGGGTACTGACGGGGCTGCAGCCCTTCTTCCTCCACTTCCCGCCCGGGGCCACACATTCCGGGGTCTCCAGCCGCCTGGGGAGGGGGTGCTGGCTGGAGGGAGGCCCAGCTGGCCCAGCCGAGGAGGGCCAGCAGCCGGCAGCGAGGTGGAGGGCCGCTGTCCCCCAAGGCTGCCGGTGGCACTTGGCCCTGCCCCGGATCCCCCAATCAGCTGGCTCCCTGTCCTTCCCTTCCTCGGCACAGCCTCACATCTGTTTCTCGGCATTCGGAAGCCCATTCATTTTTCACCGCCGCCCTTTGCCCTGCACTTCCAGGCCGGGCCCAGGCCGGGAGACACTTTCGGCCTTGCAGGAGGCAAGCAACGTGCGGAGTCTCCACAGAAACAGTTTGCTCCAGCTGGGGGCCTCTGAGCTACCTGGGGCTTGTTCTCACTGTGCTTTGTTTTAATCAGGAGCAATCTTTTCTGAGCCGGGTCCTGAAGACAGCTCCAGGTTGCTCTCCTCCAGGACAGACTTTTAAAAGAAAAACTGTTTTTAAAAACAAATAATGTCATTCTCCTGCTTGTGTCCTGTCCCCAAACCAGTGCCATTTTCAGGGGCAGATGCTAGGACCGGAGGCTCCGCAGCCCCGGGCCCTGCTGGGAGGGTAGGCTCCTGGGGCAGGCTCCGTCCTCCCCAGGCCCGCTGATCTCACGCAGCTCAGGGGCCAGGCCTGTTCCTGTGGCCTGCGGGCTCCATGACAGGCAAGCTGTCCTCTGGCCCCAGCCTCCGCTGCCTCCAAGCCGGGCACTAACTAAGGCATTTTCCTGCACAGAAAGAAAGGAGGAACCACACGCTTACCTTGTCCCAACACAAGATTCTAACACACTCACAAGTCAATCATATCCCGTTTCCAATCCAAAGCCAAACATCTGAATGTCCCTCAAACGTTCAAACACAGCTCCCGGGGGTGAGGAACCCCCAGAATGGCAGACCCCGGAAGGAGCGAGTCTCTGCAAAGCCCTGCAGAAGCGGGAAGTGGCTTCTAGTGGTTCTTTCTGGGGCCAGCAGCCTCCTTGCACTCTTGGCCGGGGCTCAGCCCTGCCATCCGGCTCCCCAGACTCCGCCTGGCTGGGGTCACTCCCACGAGGCCCACCGCTTCCAGACCCTCTCCTCACCAACTATCCACCCCGCCTTTCACCGCGAACAGCGTGCGAAGCTCCAGCGCTGAGACTCAAGGGCAGGCGTCCTCCCGCTCCCCAGAGCTGCCGGGGACGGGGCCAGGGACAGAGGGGTGGGGGTCTCCCGGGTTCCTTTCTGGCTGCCTGGGTTTCTCTTTCTCCAGCTTTGAGGGGATGGTGGCAGACACTTTGGGGTCACTAAAAAGAAATGACCAGGTGCACATTTGAAGTGGTCTTTTTGTGTATGACGACCCCCCAGTTGAGGAGCAAAGCCCCTCCTCTCCTCCCAGCCACTCTGCGGCTCCTGTTTGTCACCGGGCCTTGGGCCAAGCCCCAAAGCTCCCTTCTGTGGTGACGACCTTAGCCAGGCTGAAGCGCACCAGACACGTCCCTGGAATCTTCCAGTGCCCCGGGAGGGGAGGCTGCCAGACAGGGGGGCAGGGAGGACACACGATCTTTGTGGAACGATGTGATACGGGCCAGCGTGGAGACATCCCACAGATTTAATCCATCGCCTTAATTACTTGGATTTCAAGCTGTGAACTGATAACTCCGCCGGCAGCGAGGGCTGGCCCCGCCATCCCCCACGGAAGCTCAGGGGCCACCTGTGGGATAAGGGCTGGTGGCGGGCAGACTGACCACTTCCACCTGCCCCTGAGTAAGGAGGCACCAGCGCCCCAGCCTCTCACTGGGTTTCTTCAGCCCTGGGGGAGGGACCTGCAGCCTCAGACGCCAGGCAGGGCTCCCAAGCAGGCAGGCAGGGCTGCAGCCTGGGTGCTCCTTCCTCTCTCCCCCTCCAAGAAACAGCCTCCAGGCAGGGAAGGGGCTGTGGGGCCGCAGGGATCCCAGGGGCTGCCCCTCTGCCGGCTTCCCTCTCCCCCGCGCACTGCAGATGGGCCGTGTCAGCTGCTGAGCAAGGGACAATCCGGCGTGACAGGGGCAGGCCTTTCTCAGCGTCTGCAGCAATTCCAAACACTTAACTCCACAGCTTACGTGAAGAAAAAGGATCGGTCATAAAAATCTCTTTGTACAAAACATGGCACCCCCAGCCACTCTCCCATGTTCCCGAGCCTTGGCCCTCGGTTTCCTATCTGCCTCATCGGGCCATGGCCAGGCTTCTAGAACCCTCTCCCCAGCCAGGTCACAATCAGCAGCCTGATTCAGAGAGAAAATACACAGCACCACCCCCTGCTCTGGATGCCAGGCACGGGGCAGCACCCAAGTCCCCATCCCGGGGGGCAAGGCTTTGGAGTGACCCAAGGCCACACTAGAAAACTCAGCCCCCCATCCCCTGACCTGGCCCAGGTGACCGTGGAGGCCAGGGCTGGATGGGGAGCCCTCCTCCCCACATCCTCTCAAGGAAATGACTTTCCACACCAGTGTCTGGAGAAAGGTAATTAACCAGACCCCAGAGGGCCAAGCCTGCAGTGGGTCACCCGCCTGGCCGCACAAAGAATGTCCACGGCACCAGCCGAGGCACCGGCCCTCCACCAGCGCTTGGAAAGGAAGCCCCACTGTGGCCGCCGGAGCGGGCTGCTCCTGAAAGCAAATGGCCAGGCTCTGCCAGGCAGGGGCCGTCCAGCCCTGGGT
Source organism: Papio anubis (assembly GCF_008728515.1). NCBI lineage: Eukaryota > Metazoa > Chordata > Mammalia > Primates > Cercopithecidae > Papio > Papio anubis. The sequence continues at coordinate 2,081,571 of NC_044976.1, read as the reverse complement.
CGATAGCTGTGCAGCTGGAAGTCACTAGGCCAGCCAGTCCCGCCAAAAAGGCCCTTGGCCTGAAGGAGGGCACAGGGTACAGAGATGGCCATACCATCTCCCACCTCCCAGGCCACCCTCAGCTCTGCAGGGAGGCCCCTCCCTGCCTGCTTTGGGGTCAAGCAACCCTGTGGGCCAGGCTCTCAATCCTCAGCCAGGGTCTCTTCCTGCCAAAGTGACTTAGAAGGTCGGGCAAGGGGCTCTCCCAGGCCTTTCTTTGACGGGAGTCTTCAGTCCCACTTGGGCACAGAGGTGCACACACGCATGCACGTGCACACACGCTTACACACAAACGTGTACATGCATGCCCTAGCACGCCAGCAGCTGGGGTCTCCCTGGACTCCCTCCCTCCATGTGGCCCCCCCAGGCTGAGATCAAGTCCGCTCTGGGGGTCCCTGACAGCCCCTGACTGCCAGTCTGGAGACAGGTCACATGCCACAGAGCACCTGAGCACGTGGTGAAAGCCACACAGACGCCCTGGTTCTTTCCCAGCTTTGCCTCCCCCTCTCCTGGTGGTGCTTTGATCGTCTCCATGGAGACCTGGGCCATGAGCTGGGGGCTGATGCCATCATGCTGGGGAGGGCCCCAGTCACACCACCCCAAATCCAACCACTTCTAGTTCCCAAAGCTGCCCCCTTGCCAGCTCAGGCCCTGGGTAGGGGGTGTCCAGGCACACCCAGGAGCCCCTCCCTTTGGCTATCGTGCTTCCCAGGGGCCAGCTGGGGCTGCAGGAGTGTGAATTGCCGTCCAGGCCACCAGGGCTCCATGCTGTTTCCTTCTGGATGGCTCCATTTTCTGCACTCTGAGCAGGTCTGGCTCAGCCTTCTGGGGATATGTGTTTTCACAGGGATGGTGAAAAGGCTCTGACAGTGTGTGTGTGCGTGTGTGTGCGTGTGTACATGCTTGCGTGCACACACAATCTTTCCAAACACACACACACAGCATGAGCATGCACGCACACACACACGCAGGACTTTCATGGATTTCCGGTACCAGGAGCCTCTTGGAGCCGGTGAATCTGTGGCACCACCTGGAGCCTTTGTCCTGCATTCTAAGGGGAAACGTGAATGTGCGGCAGCCTCCCTAAGACCAGCGAGCCTTGGGGTCTGTGGTCCCATGGAGAGCCAGCACCTGGTCGCTGGAGCACAAGGATAAGGCGGGTCTGGGCCTGTGGCTCAGGCCAGCGGTCAGTAGGAAGCCAGACGGGACCTGGGCCTGGACTAGGCTGGGGTGCCGAGCCCCCTCCACAGGTAGGGCCTGGCCCTGCTCCTCACCCTAGAGATGGAACCTGGGGAGCCAGAGTCCTTTTCTGCTCTGGACAACTCGGCAAATCAAGTGGAAGGAAGCCGGGAGTGGGGGCATCACAGGCAAGGCCTGCATGGTAGCCAGAGGTGAGGTGGCATAGCGAGGCCCCCAGGCTCCAGACCTCTCTCCAGACACGCACCTCACAGGCTCTCTGGGCCAGGAAGGGTGTTCCTTCCCTCTGTGTCCTCACCCGCCAGCTCCTAGCCACCTCTGCGGAAACCCTCTGAACCCCTGGTTTCAATTGGCCCCGTTCCCGCACGGTCTAATCCAATTTCCGACTCCTGAGGAAGGCCAGGGCCATGACCACCGGGATGGTCATGCACTCCCGGTCCAGCACTCCCTGGGACCAGCACTCCCGGTCCCCACTTGCCATATTTGTATTTAAATGCCTGTAAGCTTGGGTCAGCCCGGGGCCACTCTCATAGAGGCTGGTGTGAGACAAGAAACCGGGGATGAAGGATCCCCGGCTGATGGGAGTTGAAACAGCCGGAGCAGAAGAGCACGTCGGAGGGGTCTCCTCCCACCGAAGAAGCAGCCCCCGATAGGAGCCCCTCACTCTAGCCCTTCCCATGGGTCCTGGGGGCAGCTGTGCCCACCTGTCACCTCACTTTCAGGGCCAGAATTCAAACTCACTTTCTATACTTCCAGGACGGGTGTGGACCCAAAGTCCTGATCCACTCCAGGTGTGAGTGCCGTGGAGGGAGGGAGGTCAGGCTCGGACGGTGACCAGGCTGTGCTGCAGGGGGTGCCCAGTCACGGGGGTGTGTGGAGGGCCTGACTGGGGGCAGGTGGGGGCACACGGAGCTCCAAGCCCTCCACCAAGGCACCAGCGGTGCAGAGCCGTGGAGCAGCTGGGCCTGCTGTGGTGAGGGCTTCAGGGCTGCAACAGCAAGGGTGTGGCGAGAAGTGGCCTCTGACCTCTGAGGTCAGCCTGACCATCGTCTGGCCAGAGCTCGGGCGTAGACCCGCAGTGACAGGCCACACCGTGTCCGCCATCAGAGCCGGAGCTGTGGGCCCCTTGGGCAGCCTCTGTCCCGGGCAGGGAGAGAGGAAGGACTGAGCAGACACGACACTGCCCCAGCCAGGGAAAGACAAGCAACCGCGCGTCCCCGAGTGACAGAGCCCAGACCAGGACCTGTAGCTTGGGAACGGGGTCTGGGCATTCAGGCTGGGCTGCCATCTTGAGGGCAGAATTCCCACAGGAAGGGACAGAGAGGTGGGCGCCAGGTCTCCTTCAGGCCACCCGTGAACCTGCGTCGCCCCCGTCGTTGGCCCTGGCTCTCGGTTCTCACACGGTGGGCATTAAGCTCGCACCGAGGAGTGAGGACACTGGCACAGGGTAGCCAGGGAGCTCTGCCTGCTCTCCCCCGACGAGACAGACATGCTGCAGAGATACGGGTGCCATGGGGTCTGGAACCATCCCTCCTTGTCACCTGCTCTCCCTGGTAAGGAACAATTCAACGGCCGCCAGTGCTGCCCCTGAGATGACCACCTGCGCCAGGCCTGGCCTTGGCCTCCCTGAACCCCAAGGACTCAACCTGACACCTGCCATGTGAGGGGCTCCGGCCACATCTGTCTGCATTTAGCACCTGCCATGGAGCCCCGTCCCCTGGGGAGCGGCAGACGCCAGGAGGGGCTGCCTTGGAGTCCTCCGGGGAGACTGGGGCATGGACAGCCTAGATAGCAGCCCCCAGGTGCTGGACACAGGGTGGGAGGCTGCAGTGCTGGCCTTCTGACACCCGAGACTTCGCAGCATGGGCCTCTGGGGTGGCCAGAGAAGAGGAGAGGTGGGCAGAGCCAGGCAGAGCAAAAACAGCTTTTGGGAAGACAGCACCTGGCACTGGGCACCAGCAGCCCGAGGGCACCCTGAGGATGCCAACCTGCAGCCATAGGAGATGCGGTGGACAGGACTGCAGGCCAGGGGCTGGACACCCAGACCAGTGGCACCCTCGGTCAGCCTGGCCTTTGCCCCCATCACTCAGGGGATGCCAAGACCCTCGGTGGCCCCCACCCCCTCTCGGCTTCACTCAGGCTTACAGCGGAGGCCGGCGCCGGGGGCAGTGTGCACAGACTATCGCGGGATCTCGCCTTTGTCCACATAAACGCCACTTGCTAGGCCTGGCGCTCCCCTGCCTGATGGAATATTGATCCTCAGAGTGCAAAGTCCGCGTGCCATTAGTCCAATCTCTCTCAAGCTGACACAATCCCATCATTTGTCATCTTCCCGTCCCGCTGGGTTTGCTCAGGAGCTGGCGTATTTGCTCTCTCTGCCACTTTCCAGGCCCCCTGCACTCCCTTTCTGACGGGCGCTGATGGGGCCACCACATTCTCACAGCCCCTCTGCCCCCACTGATGGGACAGCTGGGGCTGCCTGGGGCCTGAAGCCTTCACATGAGGGTCTCGTGAACTCCAACATGTGGGGGACCCAGGAGGGGTGGGGTCACAGGGTGATGGCTGCCATCCCACAGCGAGTGCCCCCCCAACCACTCACCGTGGAATGTGATGATGTGGGATGAATGGGGCAGGGCACAGAAGGCTGCAGCACCCAGGCTCAGAGGCTGGCCAGGCCCATGCTGTGGCTGAAAATCGAATGTGTCACCCTGTGGGCCAGACTCCAGAGGCTACGCCCAGATGTCACCAGCCAGGGGTGGGGTGGGCCCAGGGCCGAGGTCAGAGGAGCAGGAGGCCTTGGCCAGGTGTGCAGGGAGGCGCCTCCCCTCACCCTGGGGGCTGAGTGCGAATCCTACATCCCAGCCAGGGCCTCTTCCTCCCCTCCCCCTGACATCTGGGACTCTGGAGATCACCTGCAGGGCCAGCCTGGGATGGTTTGGGCAGGGCTGGGAGTGGTGGTTGTTTGGTGAAGCACAGGAGCTCCCTGTCAGGGGCTTGCACCCCACCATCTACCCAGCTGCAGGAGAGTGGCTTGCCTCTGTGTGTGTGCCCGGGTGCATGTGTGCGTGTGTGTTTGTGTCTATGCACATGTGTGTGTGCTTGCACATATGTGTGTGCATGTGAGCGTGTGTGTTTGTGTGTGTGCATGTATGTGCATGTGTTTGCACATACGTGTGTGCATGTGAGTGTGTGTTTGTGTGTGCACATGTGTGTGGGTTTTGTGTGTGTGCACGTGTGTGTGGGGTTTGTGTGTGTGCACGTGTGTGCTTGCACATGTGTGTGCGTGTGCGTTTGTGTGTACATGTGTGTGCATGTGTTTGCATGTACATGTGTGCGTGTGAGCATGTGTTTGTGTGTGCATATGGGTTTGTGTGTGCACGTGTGTGCTTGCACATGTGTGTGTGCCTTCGTGTATGTGCGTGTGTTTGCGCATGTGTGTGTGCATGTAATTGTGTGTTTGTGTGTGCATGTGTGTGCGTGTGGGTTTGTGTGTGCACGTGTGTGTGTTTGCACGTATATGTGTGCATGTGTGCACTGTGTCTGCTCACACATATGTGTGAGCGTGTGTGTTCGTGTGTGTGCATGCGTTTGCACGTACTGTGTGCATGTGTGCATGTGTGCACATGTGTGTGCATGTGTGTTCATGTGTGTGCAGGTGTGTGCATGTGGGTTTGTGTGTGCATGTGTGTTCATGTGTGTGCACGTGTGTGCATGTAGGTTTGTGTGTGCATGTGTGTCGTGTGTGCATGTGTGTGCGTGTGTTTGCACTGCGTGTGTGCACGTGTGTTCGTGTGTGTGCATGTGTGTGCGTGTGCATGTGTTTGCACGTGCGTGTGTGCGTGTGTGTGCATGTGTGCAGGGGTACATGCTGCTCTCTTAATGCAACATTGTGCCGTCACAAATGAACATCTAAATGCAAATCTGCGCTTCAAAACTTGGCAACTTTGTCTCTGAAACTCCTCCGCACATAACTAGTGGGTTTAAAAACAAAACCAAAGAAAACAGAGGAACCACTCCAGTGTTTGTCCTTCACATCCCGAGTGGGAGAGAAAAAGAAGAAAAAAATTCTTCCTCAAAACGAAACAGAAAATATTCTCAAGGAAAAGCATCTGCCTCCTTCGATTCCAGAGCTTCTGAGCCGAGAGCCGGCCTGAGGGAGGCAGACGCAGGGGCACCTTCGAGGGAGTCTGGGCCTCCCCGCCAGGATGCAGCCTCTGCCTCTGGCCCAGGGCCCCCGGCCAGGGGTTCTGCCCCCGGGGCACGTGGCCATGTCTGGGGACGCGTTTGGTGGTCAGCTCTGAGGGGAGCCACCCGTGTCTGGTGGGTGGGGGACGGGAATGCTGCTCCGCACCCTGCAGCACCGAGGACGACCAGCAGGACAAGGGATTATTCGGAGCAAAGTGTCAGTGACGCCGAGGTCAGCCATGGACACAGGCCCCTCCCTGCCGGCTCAGGCCTTGGCCTTGGTCATGACGGGTCTGTCTCGTCCCCTCCCCTCCCTCCCTCCCTGCCTCCTCTGAGCCTTCCTCTCCAGGCACCTTTGCTAAGCACCTAGTATGTGCTGGTCCTGGGCATTCCCACGCCCTCCCCTGGCCAACTGACTGAGTCACACCCGGGCTGGAACCTGGGGTGAAGGAGCCACTGTGTTCCGGGGTTGCAATCCCCTAGCCGTCCCGTCTCCTCTGGGCCCCTGTCCTGCCTCCCCTCCCACTCCCTTGTACCCAATGCTCCCTCCAGCGGCCCATAGCAAGGCCACCGCAGATGGGCTGACCAGAGCTTGGGGGAGAACGTTGCAGTGTGCACACATGGGTGTCCAGCCCCCTCTCTGGAGTCCCTGTGGCCCAGTAATATCTCAGACCCGCTGGAGCCACACAGGCCACAGCCCCTGCCACAAGAGGCCCCCCAGTATCACAGAGGCTGGCTGTTCCCTGAGTCTGCTTCCAGCCGGGGCTATGGGTCCCCACAGCAGGCCCTGTACCAGTCCGGGAAGACTTGCATGGCATAGGGAGCACACCCCAGTCCTTGTAACTGCCAGCTGAGCCCTTTGCACACGTGACCTCAGCGAGTCCCCACAGGCTCTGCTCCCAAGAAGGATGGCCTGGGACCTGTTCCACAGCAGGATGATGGGGCTGGAGCCCAGGCGTGCCCTCGGGGCTGCCCACCCTTTGCCTCCCTGAGCGACTCCAATTAGGGGAGTACAGCCCTCAGACGAATTTGCCAGTGCAAGGGTGACTGTCCCCTTAGCTGGCAGAAACCCTTGTCGGGGAGCAGCTGCCTGGCTGCAGGGGGTGGTCCACGCACACTGGAAGGCCCTGTCTGTAGGAGGTGGCTGGGCCAGGGCACCAGCGATGGAGGACAGCCTCTGCAGACGCTCCCTCCACCAGCAGCGTGGGTTGGAGCCGCAGGTTGCTGGAGTCAGGGCAGCAAATATAAATTCCCAGGCGAAGGCCGCTGAGCGGGGCCCTATGGCGAAGCTGGCCCGGGAGCTCGCCCTGAGTGTTTGCATGCAGACTGCCTCCTGCACCCCAGGCTGTGCAAGCGTGGGGCTCCTCTTACTTGGAAAAAAAAAAACGTTTACAGCACCCAGACAATGCTTATGACTAGAGAGAAGCGAAAAGAGAGGCTGAGAGGCCGGTCCCCGTGGCCCACGATGGACACCCAGCCCTGAATTTTCAACATTTTGTATGAGTGGGAATCTGGGGACAAAGCCATGTTCCCTTCTGTTTCCTCTGCCTTTTGTGTTTCCTCTGCCTTTGGTCACCAGGAGTGAAACGCGGAGGCTCCTCCGAGGTCCGTTTAATCCTTTTAAGTGACGCCCTAAAACCAACTTTTCCTTCACTAAGACCTTTCTGGTATTCCCTTCTGAATTCACCCCCCCAAATGAAGGGGGACAGATAACTTCTCAAGTTAGTGAGCATGGATGGGGCAGGAGTTTTATTAAAGTCTTTCCTGTTTACTTCCCACCTAGATAAGATCTTAATCACAGCCCCCCAATTATCTGCACTGACATTTATCAAGGCCGGTCCTCCCTGGCCGCCACGCCGGCCCATCAGCCTTTCTTCCTGCCCTCCCTCTCAATGGAAGTTAATTTCGAGTACATGATTTATCTTGCTGGGGAGCAGCGCAGAGGCGGCCCACCTTTTCAAAGGGCGGGCTGGGGAGTGAATTATCGCGGCGCTGTCCAGTGATTGGGTTCCGCGGGGAAGGAGAATAGGCAGCCGTGTGTCGCCTGATGTGGCGCTGGGCCTTTTCAGCCGCGAAGAAAAAAAGATTAGGCCTCTGACAGCGGGGCTGACAGGCGAGCCCAGGGCAGCAGACAAAAGGCCGGTACCTGAAAGCCGGCCTGCGCCCCTGCTCCAGGGGGTGTGTGCCCCTGACCCGCGCCTCCTTTCCGTGCGCTGGGCTCCCCCCACCTTGCTCCGCGCCCTCCTCCCTCTTCCCCTTCCTCCTCCTTCTCTTCCTTATCCCACCTCTTTCCCTCCACTCTACCCCTCCCCCCCCTTCTCTGGTCTTCCCTCTTCGAGGCCTCCTTGCCTGTCCTCCTCCCCCTCCTCCCCACGGGAGTCCGCGTGGCACTGGGTTCACACAGGTGCCTGGCCTGGCTTTCCACCCCTTGACAAGAATCCCACCTCCATGTGTGGACTTCCTCCCAGCACCGCCTTCAGAAGGGAGACTCTTGTCCATCCTGCCTTCCCCACCACCCCGAGCAGGACCACACAGAGGCCGGTGCTACCTGCACCCCACTGAGGCGGTGGCTGAGGGCAAGCCCCTTTCCCTTCTCTCTGCATCTCTCAGGGGCCTTGGCACAGGCAGGCTGTGACATGGGCACAGGGGCCGAGCAGTGGCCAGCAGGGCCCAGGGTCAGGTGTGGACAGGGGCCTAGGGGCCTGCCCTGGGAAACCCTCGGCCCCTGCACGTGAGCCAGCGTGGAGCCTCCCACCTCCAGGTTCCCCATCTCGCACTCGGCAGGCTTGGGGCCCAGGAATTCCTCAATACATCTGTGCCACATCCTCACCAGCCCACCAAGCTAGGCTGGCACTAGCTCCCTCTGTCTTGCCCAGAGCCAGGCAACCTCTGGCCTCCTTTGATTCAGACCCATCCCCCAGCCCACCCCGGGGCCTCGGGCGGTAAAGACTCAGCAACTCTTCTCATCCCATGAGAGGCGCCTCATCCTGGCCCCAAGCAACTGCCCCTCACACGCAGCCTCCATCCCTCCCACGCTCCTGTTAAAGAGAGGCCGAGCCGGAACATTCTCTCCAGGACCACAGGAAGCCCACAACTTAGAGATGCCACATGAGGACAAGGGAAGTTCACACCAAGCTGATCTTGACATCCTAACAAAAATACATTCTCTCTTTAGAGGATGATTTGCATGAATATTTGAGAAAACACCCACATTAGGGCCAACTTTAATCACTAAAATATGTTCCCCAGGACATGGGGGAGCCATGGGCACTGTGTCCCTGCACCCAGGACATGGGAGAACCACGGACACTGTATCCCCACACCCAGGACATGGGGGAACCACGGGCACTGTGTCCCCGCACCCAGGACATGGAGGAGCCGCGGGCACTGTGTCCCTGCACCCAGGACATGGAGGAGCTGCTCTCTGTGTCTGTGGCTGGAAAGAGGTAATGCCCGCTGAGCCCATCTCTAACACAAATGAGCTTCCCTGAAAACCACAACGACCACTCATCCAATCTCTCCATGGGCCACTCAGGTGGTATGTGGGGGGAAATTTGGCTTTGAGACCCCGCAGTAACTCCCATACTCGTTTGCTTTCATGTCCTTTGCTCAAGCACAGAGATGGGATGGAAATCCCCCTGCCGCACTCCACGGGATGGACTTGATGCTTTCCTGGAGGAGATGAAAAGCCCTAAGCGCTGCTCAATTAGTCCTCGGCGGAAGCCCCGGTCTAATGGTCTGCGATGCTTCACTAGGGCCTCCCAGGAGCGTTTAGTATTAGACAGTTATTAAAAGGCAGTTGACTTCTGAGATCTGTGGGGAGGAATCACTTTAGCGTCTGTTTAGGGAGCTAGTCTGAACATCTGCAGGAGGAGGGAGCGCGAGAGCCGCAGCCTGCACCCTGGGGGCTCCGCGGATGGGGACGCAGCTGCCTCCCCAGGATAGTGCTGCCCCTTGGTGAATGGTAAACTAATCATAACGATAATAATACCGAATACAAGCTGGAATCCACAGCGTTCGGTCCATTCGAAGGAGCTGGTGGCAGCCCGCCCACCTGCAAAATGTGGACCGGATCAGCACACTTAGCCCCAAGACGACGAAAACCTGAGATGCAGAAAGAAGGTAAAATGCCCCAGCCTTTTTAGGGTGCTGCATGGGACACACCTGTTTTTCAAAATATGTGATTTTGTTCGACTTTTTTTTTTTTTTGAGACAGAGTTTCGCTCTTGTTGCCCAGGCTGGAGTACAATGGCGTGATCTCGGCTAACCATGACCTCTGCCTCCCGGGTTCAAGCGATTCTCCTGCCTTAGCCTCCCTAGTAGCTGGAATTACAGGCATGTGCCACCACACCTGGCTAATTTTGTATTTTTAGTAGAGACAGGGGTTTCTCCATGTTGGTCAGGCTGGTCTCGAACTCCTGATCTCCGGTGATCCGCCCACCTCGGCCTCCAAAAGTGCTGGGATTACAGGCGTGAACCACCATGCCCGGCTGACATTATTATTATTATTATTATTATTATTATTTTGAGATGGAGCCTTGCTCTGTCACCCAGGCCGGAGTGCAGTGGTGCAGTCTTGGCTCACTGCAACCTCCGCCTCCCAGGTTCAAGCAATTTTTGTACCTCAGCCTCCTGGAGTAACTGGGATTATAGGTGTCCACCACTATGCCCAGCTAATTTTTGTATTTTTTTTTTTTTTAGTAGAGATAGGCTTTCACCATGTTGACCAGGCTGTTTCACATTATTTTAAAACTTTGCCAGCACCCTTCGGGACAATCTGTTGGCATCCTAAGCACCAAGGGGGCACTGCCTCTGAAGGTCCTGCTCAAATGGCCCCCTCCTGGCAGGATGGGAAGGGAGCAGACATCTGGCAGCAGCTCCCATCTCAGGGCCACTCGGCCTTCTTAACAGTGCTTTGACCTGGAGCAGCTGCCCAGAGGCACCGTCTCTCTGTGCCTTGGTTTCCTTCACTCCTCCAAAAGCAGAGGTCAGCACCTGGCAGGGTGCCCATCCCTAGCGTATGGCGATTACTCCAATAGCTATGTCAGGCATTGTAGCATTGCCCAGGCATAGACCAACTGATGATTGGGAAGAAAGAGATGAGAAACCCAGAGACAGACCCTCACTGGGACAGAACTTTGACTGTCACAGAGATGATTTTGCAGGTTACTTGGTAACATTTTAAATCCCAGAGGCGAATACTTGCCCTACATAGACCAGGCTGGGATGTTGCTTACCCACTAACTGCATGAAATAAAAGTTAGATCCCTACCTCATACCATACATAAAAATTCACTATTGGTGGGCTGAAGGACTTCATGATGGAAAGTAAAACTTCAAAAAAGAATTAGAGGATAATTTGGATTGGGAATAGGGAAGGATTTATTTTTAAAGGAAACAAAGCCCTAAGGGCAAAAGGTAAGACCCGTGGCCCCTTGCTAGACATGCTCTCCCAGTCCTATGAATGTAAGGTTTCACACTCTGTGTGCTGCAGCTGCATCTCCCAGGCTGTGGGACTGAGATAATAAGAGCTCCCAACTCAAGGTTTGTCTGGAGAAAGGAATCAGTTTGGCATGGCCTGGTGTGGAGCTGAACTCCCTGACACCAGCCACTGTGGCAGTGCCAGTGCTGCCTTGCTATTCCCTGAGAATCCAGCGCCTCTCCCAGGCAGGGGTCACATAGCATTTAGCTTAGGACCTCTCAGGAAAGCCCAGTTCCAGGCTGGACACATGGCATGGCCATTGAGGGTCAGAGCTTGGCCGGTCGCTGCTTGAGCAAGGTCTGGGGCAGGGAGAGAGTGGGGCCTGGAGCCAGAGCCAGCACCACCAGGAGGCAGCTAGGGTTTGGTTAGCAGAGTTCCCAGGGATCGTGTGTGTCTCTCACAAGGAAAGGTGGTTTCGAGGCACTGGTCCAGTGGGGAGGACAAAAGGGAATGGAAATCCATCCAGGACGCCTTCCATGATGATTGTGACACCTTCACGGGGTTTACCACAAACACCCGCCATCAGAGAAATGGGCTGAGACAGAGAAGTTAACCAGCAGCTACTCTGAGATGAGGATGGCCGTAAGGAGATCCGCAGGCTCCCTGTCGGGCATTAAATGATATATACTTAAAGGATTGCTCTATTTACATTAGAATTAGTTGTGCAGACTGACACCAAGGAACTGCTGGCTTCCAAATCCCAAGCCCAGTAATCCCTCCCTAAGCCTCACACTCTAAACCACCTGGGCACAAAATCAATGGCTCCCCCAGCCCAGCCAGCACCGTGGAACCACCTGCTCCCAGCTCTTTGCCGAAGCCCGAAAGCCTAGCTGGAGCCACAGCCATCTGGAATCCACCAGAATCCACCAGATTGGTCCCCCAAGACCAACAGGGTGGGGACACAGGCAGGGTGAGGTTCAAGGTGAGTAGTTTTGCTCTTGGAGACACTTGACCCTGGGAAATGGCAGCCCTGCTTCCTGGGCCCTCAGCTTCCTTCCCTGAGGCCAGGACAGCAGCAAACACCAACATTCCTGGGGCACCTACTGGCCCCACCCTGATGAAGTGTGAGCTGCCCCTGCCAGGCTTAACCCCATGACACCTGGCCCTAGGGCCTGCCCCCTGGCCACGCTGCCATCCTGGCCTCTGGTGAGGCAGGGGAGAGAAAGCCTGGCCCCCTCTCCTTCTGGTCATCTGGGTGGCAGGGCTGTGTTGGCCCCAGGCACTGTTGTCATGGAGCCACCCCTGCCCACTAGAGAACAGGTGCCCATTAGTCAGTGACCAGGGCCAGCCCTATCAGTCTTCTAGGTACAGCTCTCTGCCCTTGCCTTCCGGTGCCAGCCCCGCAATGGCCAGCACTGCCTCACTGATGCCACATGAGCCCTCAGGCAGCCCACCGGGAGCTGCTCCTCTCCATGTTGGCCTGGCCAAATGCCGCCACTGGCCCAAGTGCTCCGGGCAGAAACTTGGGGGTGCCTTCCCTTTCCCAAACCCCTCCTGTAATCTATCACCAGTTCCTGCAAACTCCATTGCCCAGCACACCCACACCACACCTCCCCAGCCCCTACCTTGTCCAGCCTTTGCCCTGTGACCACTCCCCCAGCCCTGGCAGGATCCCCCTCCCTGCCTCTGCTCAGGTACTCGCTGTGTGTGAGCCGGGCAAAGCTATCCATCTTGCAACAGCCCATGGGCCCTTGAGCTGCTTCTGGCCCTTCAGTCCCCTCGGGCCCTGGTGGGGCCACCACCCCGTCCTCCTCGAAGCACCAGGCTCTCACCAGCCTCAGGCCCAGCGCCCCGGCCCCTCTGCCCAGCCAGCTCCCCACCCTCCCAGCCTGTGTCTCTCCTTCAGCTTCCAGGTTGGATACCCCCATCGCATCCAAAGAACTGCCTGCCAGGTGTTCTCTGCGGACCTGGCCACCTGCTCTCCGGGGCTGCTCCCCGTGGAAGACAGGCCCCCTCAGGGGCTTCACCCCGCACCCCACCACCCTGCCAGGGCTCCATCCACATGCACTAGGTGGGGAGCTGGGCTTGCATCCTTTGAGGCCGAGGGCGAGATGGGCCCTAGCCTGCCCCCTTCTCAGTCCTGAGCCCTGCACCCAGGAAGCTTCGACAGGAAGCTAGGGCTGGAGGACAGGGCAGAGCTTTCAGGGCATGTCCCACCCCCACCTGACGAAGGAGCACAGGTGGACTCCGGGGCACACTGAGGATGGCTGTGGCAGAGGGGCTCTGGGTTGCTCCTCCCTGGAGGACACTCTGTGGCCGCCTGCCCCGGCCGCCCTGGCCTCTTGCCTGTTTCCTGTCCTGTCTGGGGCGCCGCAGGGGGAAGGGGCTGCACACAGCAGTGGCCTCTGCTAGCCCCGTTCTCAGGGCGGGAGGCGAGGCCAGCGGAGCGCTAATTAGCATGCTGCTTGTGGGCCGAGTTAGGAATGTAATTACTGCGGGAGGCAGAGCCTGCCCGAGGAATGCATTTTGAAGGTTACCATAGGAATCTGCGCTGGCCTATTCATCCCGCAATACTAATCACAGTCATGAGGAAGGGATTGGGGACAGCGCTAGGCTCACATCTGAGGGGATGCCGGGAACAAAGCGCACACTTGCTCCTTAACCCTTTGGGGTCCAGACCGGTGACCGTCCGAGGGGTCCTTTCCCGGGCCCAGGCCTCAGGTGCAAAGCTGCGCTCCGGAAGAGCCTGCTGACCGGCCCCTGGCCCGGAGAGGGCCCTGACCAGACCGTGCGTCCACACACAGCGCCCTTCCGTCTCTGGACCCACGCGGCAGTGTAGACCGGAGCCTCTACTCTGGGCCAGGTGCCTGCAGGAAGCGGGGTGTCAGAGCTGTGACCAGGCCGGGCTGGGCCCTCAAGGTTGGGCCCAGGGAGGCTGGCGGGCAGGACAGTGGTATCTCCAGGTCTAAGCCCGCAGGACACCAGGCGAGCAGTGGAAGCTCCTGCTCCCCAGTGAGGAGCCTGTGGCCGTCGTGGAGAGGTCTCACTCCTTTGGGAGATGGCCCTGCTTCTCCTCCTGCCCAGGCACTCCTGACAGCTCCTTCCAGCACCTTCCAGAGGGGACAGCAGATCCTCCCATGATACCTGCTCCAGAACAGTCTGTCCTGCCTCCTCCCCATGCGCTGAGGGACACCCTGTAAGAGCCCTGTCCTTGGAGGCCACCCCACCTCCAGCTGCGTGTTCACCTCTCATGCCTGTGTTCAGTGAGCGTTCATGAAGTGGCCACTGGGTACCAGATGCTGCCAGGAGCCCGGAGGAGCAGGAGGAGCATCCCTGCCCTTCAGGGGCCATGTCTGTGGGCAGGGTGGCCATGGCCCAGGAATGCACAGTGAGGGCCGGGTGACATGGGGAGCGGGGGGCTCCAAGGAAGACTTCACCAGGGGTTTGTAGCCCAGAGGGGCCAGCCAGGGTGACGAGGAGGCTGCAGCTCTGAACGAAGGGGGAAGAAGTGATCTGGGGAGAGGGCCGCCGGCACGTGCTCCTGGATGTGTAGGCGGGGCCAGCAGCACCAGCTCTCTAGACCTTAGAGGCCACAGCTCCACTGGTCTCACTTGGTGGGGGTTACTTATCTCTGAGCCCCTGTCCCTGGCTGGACTGAGGGCTTCTTGAGGGCTGGCTGGGGGGCCCACCCTTGTGAACACAGGACAGACACCTGCTGTGGTCTCCCACACATGAGATGCCAGCTGACTCAGCACCCTCTCCTCTCCAGCGCTGTCCCTCCTCGGGCAGCCTCTGCCTGTTCACTCAAGCTTCTAGAACAGCAAGGCCCTGTGCGTGGGGGCACTTGCCTTCCAGCCCCTCCCAGCTCCCTCCAGCACCTTCCAGCCGCACCCCTCCCAGCTCCTTCTAGCACCTTCCAGCAAGGACGGCAGGTCTTGGGCTGCCTCTGCACAGCCCCGACTTCCCTCGGGGAGGCTGCCTCCCGGGTCCCCACAGGGCCACCTGGGAGCTGGAGTCCTGAAAAAGCTGGAAGCGGGGAGCAAGCATGCAGGCTCCTGAGCCACGCTGTTCTCATCAGACCTCGGGGAACCCTGTCTCCGTGGGAATCCGCCATTCAGTGGTGGCCCAAAGAGCTGTGTGTTATCAACACGCCTTTACCCGGCCAAGGAGCAGTGACTTCAGCGGAGGAAGGCAATTTGTTTGTGAATTTTGCCCTTTGTTATGGAAAGCTGCTGGGTTTTAAAAAATTGTATAGGTTTGAACCGTTAACTCCCAGGGTAGTCCCGCCCTGTGGATGGGGAAGTTTGTGGATGTGTTTATTTCTTTATTTTTTAAAAAAACATACAGAATTGATGTTAAGTAGCCATATGCAAATTCCCTGGGGCCTGTGGATTTTATTCTCTTGAAATCTTATTGAAAAGGCTCAACCCCACAAAAAAGGGGAAAATTGTGCTCTCCAGAGCAGCCCTGATTTCCAGGGACGCCTCTCAGGTTTGAGGCCTGTCTTTAAGCTCGTGTAGCCTCTCGGAACGGTGCATGCATGCCAATTATAGAACTCGCGTCCCCTCCCGCACTGCACACCTGCTCAAGGAAATGTCCAGTGGCCTGGGCACCCCCCACAGGTTTTTCTGCACCACCCCTCGGGGGCTGGCGTTTTGGGCAGTATGCCAGGTTATCACTAATAGTGATGCTCAGAGACCCAGGACGAAGAGCCGCTGCTAGTCAACACGGCATTGCAAGGAAGGACATGGGGTTCCCTCAAATTCACAGGGCGAAGCCCTAACCTCAGGAGCTCAGAATGTATTTGGAGAGAGGGTCTGTAAAGAGACGATTAAGCTAAAGGGAGGTCATTAGGAAGGGCCCTAATCCAATAGGACGGGTGTCCTTAGAAGATGAGGACACAGATGCAGAGGGATGACCATGAGAAGACAAAGGCAGAAGACAGGGCTCAGGAGGGGCCTCAGGAGGGGCCTCAGGAGCAACCAGCACCACGGGGACCCTTTGCTTTGAGAAAACAAACTCCTGCTGTCTAAGCCGCCCAGTCTGTGGTCCTCGGTCCTCGGTTACGGCCGCCCCAGCTGACCAGGACAGGCGTGGTGGTCAGAGACGGAGTCGCCCATCTCCATCTCTCCTGACATTGCTCTCGCAGTGGCCCCAGGTCCAGCAGTATTAGAGGAGGACCTGTTGAACCTATTTGCACCCCAGACTGGGAGGAACCTGAGTTCCTGTGACGCCTCCGTGCACACAGGATCGCATCTTCCAGTTTCAGGGAGAGGAAGATTTGAAGGAAACAATACATTCAGACTCACATCACCTGGGATGTTAGGTGGCCCTGATGTTGGGCTACCCTGACCTCCAAAGCAGCGGGGCTACCTCCCACCTCAGCATCTGCTCCGGAGGAGGAAGGGGAGGAGCCACACATGGGGTAGGAAGCAGATGGTCCCAGCCCATCCAGAGTCCCTTCTGCAGGGGCCCCAGCGGGCAGGCTGTTTGCTCACTGAGAATCTGGTAACAGGTACAGGTCTCCTTGTTCAGGCAATGGTTTGGGTCCTTCAGCGGAGCAGTTGGAGATAACTGGAAAGCCAGAAAGGGCCACAAAAGCATATTAAAGCCCGTCCCCAGGGGCGAACTCCGTGCACACTGCAGAAAACCCCATGAGCGCACTTCCCCAAATGCCCAGAGATGAAAATGCCCAGAGATGGAAATGCCCAGAGATGGAAATGCCCAGAGACGGAAATGCCCGGAGATGGAAATGCAGGACACTTCAGATCCAACCGTCCAGTCTAGGCAGGGATGCTGGGGGGTCCCACCTGCTGCTCAGGGCTGGGGATGGGGTTTTGAGGATTCGGAGCTGAAACTTTTAGCTAAGATCCCACCAGTGGGCCCAACCCACGAGGACCCCAGAGGTGGCTTCCCGTGACAGTCTTTATTCCAGGATTCCATCAGGAGGCTGACCTGAGCTGACAGGCCCCAGAGAAACCAGAGGGGACAGCTGGGAGGTGGCCGGGTGCTGACAGGTCCTCCTTACCCTGAGTGCCCTCCCAGCTCTGCTGGGGAGGCCTGGGTGGTGGCGCTACCTCTACCTGGCTCCCTGTGTGGCCTGGACTCGCTACCCACCCTCTCTGAGCTTTGGGTTCTCCACTGTGAAATGGGCTCCTGGGAGCATTGAACGAGGCTGTTCAGCCCGGACGTTGCTGTGGCCGGGACATCCTCCCCAACTCTGCCTTCACTGGTTTTGTAAATTAGGACCCCATACAAGGTTGGGGTTAGAAAGAAGTCCTGTTGCTGAGAATGTTGAAAAACCTCCCCGTGTAAACTCTCCTTCCTTGGAGGGGCTGTGCTTTTCGGAGGGCCTCCAGCCAGCAGAAACTGTGCCCCAGCCCAGGACTCTAGCACTAGGTCCAGCTGGGACTGGGGGTCTCGGGGTGGGGGGACAAGAACGGGTGGTTCTCCCAGTCTTGCTCTAACACAGATGTCACAATGCATAGAAAGTTCCAGATCACACATGCTGAGCTGGGCCGGCATTCCTTCTCAGTCTCAAGCTGCCTTGAGGACATGTGCCATTTTCCCCCACCCCTGGCTGGCCCTCTGACCTTGCCAAGTTCCGTTCCCTCACTTGGTGGCTTCCGGCTCTGCCAGGCCCAGAGCAGAGACCCCCACGGGTGCTCCGGCTCCTCCATGCACAGTGTCGGGGGAGCAGTCAGAGCTCAGGCCAAGCCTGCCCTCCTGTGCCAGGATTCTGTGGCCTCTCCAGGCCCCGTGTCCCCTTCCCCGACGGCCACCGCTCCCCCAGCCTGTCCCGAAGGTGCTGGGACGTCCGCTCACGCTGGTGGTGCGGCCGCCCATTCAGGACAGATAAGCCCCTTTAGAAAACGAGGGGGAATTTAATTCAGTGCCTGAGTGACAGCGCGAAGATTTATCCCCTGGCCAGACAATACGGCCCTGGGGCTTTAATCTCCCCTAGACAATGCACTGCCTCGCGGCCCTCATCTCAGGCTTTTCCCACGATGGCTGGTGATTAGCCGAGGTGCGTTGGATGGGAGCCACTATCTCTCAGGAAGAGTGTTTGCTCGTCCGCCGGGGCCAGCGGGAGGAGGAGCAGGAGGAGAGCTTAGCTCATCGTGGCACAGTCTCTGTTCCCCAGACCGCAGGGGCACGGCGAGGAGGCTTCCCGCGGCATCCTGCAGTGCCAGCCAGTCGAGATGGGGACATACCTGGGGCCCAACAGCATCCACTCCTGCCGAGGGCATCCCCCATGAGGGAGCAGCCCCTGTCCTCAGCCGGACACCCGCCCCCTCCAATGCCCCTTCCTCAGGCTCCCCGGGGAATGTCAGCCAGCAGCCACATGACCAAGTGTCACCCGTCACCTTCAACAAGCTCCTCCCGGGGGGCTTCGGCACAGCCGTCGCGGGTACTTGTGGCACCACCCTTTCCAGGCCACATTTATCTCTCACCTTCCACTCTCACGGCGCCACAGCTGGATCCGGCTGTGCTGAGTCAGCCCAGGTCCTCCTGTCCTGCGTGCCACCCCACAGGACCCACCAGCCCTATACGGCGTGTGTGGGCACATCTATCTTCCACATGGGAACCTCACCCGGGGCAAGCTCCTCCCTGGGCAAACGGGTTACATGGGGGACTCCAGGAGGCGGCGACAGACGCCCCTTGGGAACTGGGGGTGCTTGGGAAGACCGTGGGCTGTGCCTGGAGCTCGCTTCTCCAGGCCTGTCGAATGCCTCAGGAAGCCCCCGCAGAGGCCCCGTCCACTGAGGGCAGGGGGTGGAGGTACAACAGCGGCGCCACAGAGAACAGCTCAGCTGCCCCACACCCCAGCCGTCATGTCCTAAAGACTCATCCATGTCCCAGGCCACCATCCACGGTCAGGGATGGGGAGGTGGCTCAGCCTGAGGACTCACTGGAAGACAGGACCCAGTAGAGGACTTAAAGACGGGAGCTAAAGCAGCCGAGAGTCACTCTGCATTTTATGAAGACCGAACGGGTCCGTGATGTGGCGTTGCTGCTACAGGCATCCATCTGCCTCTCTCCCAGAGAGCGGGTGCAGGGGCTATGTCACAGGGCGGGCAGGGGGCAAGCCCTGCTCTGGTCCCCACCTCTCCAGCCAGGGAGGAAGACCAGAGGCCCCAGGGGAGGGCAGGGCCCTTCCTTCCCACGGATGCCAGGGGACAGCCACCTGTCAGGGACCCACAGGGCAGTGCCGGGCTGCTCCATGCCCCTCAGAGGACAGGGCTTAGAGGAGCAGGCACCCTCTAAGGCTCCCTCACCTCGGGTTGCCGAGCCCAGTGGCCTCCATCTCATAGGTGCCTCCTGGGGGCAGCCTTTGCTTGCCACCTGACCCCCGATTCCTGTGCCCATCTTTGTCCATGACAGCCTCCGGGTCCTCTGTAGCTGCACTGGAAGGAGGTGGAGAAGGAGGGGGCACCATCTCACCCACTCCCACGGCCGTTCACTCTCCAGCACCTGCATTTCCGCCCATGTAGAGGGACGCTGGGAGCGTTTACTCTTAAACGGTCTCTGATGCGCGTCTTCCGACACACCTGCCACGGCAGCCCGGTGGGTGGCCCCAGCCCGCACGGGTGAGCCTGCTCCCCAAGTTCCTGATGAGTTCATGCTTGTCTCTGTGACCCACTGCACTTGGCGTGTGCTGGCGGGCCTGGGATCAGGGAGCACCTCTCTCTGTGCTGTGCCTGGAGTGTTTCTGAGCACCCCAAACATCCACAGCCCAGCACCAGCCAGTCCCCAGGAGCTGCCTGCAGGGTGCCAGGATCCTTGCCCCCCACCGCTGGGGACCCCGTGCCGAGCATCCGGAACTCCGGGGCCTCCATGAGGCTGGTTACAGGTATAACTGAAGCCGCACAGTGGGTGCATGTTTCTCCCGGCCCCTTGGCAGCCCTGCCAGGCAGGTGTCACTGTCTGTGTGTTACAGTGAGTTCTAAGCAGTTTGGGGAGTCATTCGGGGTCCCTCAGTGGGAGGCGGCGGAGCCAGGGTTAGAACTGGGTTGGTCAGATGCCCAGTCCACAGCTGAAGGGCTGACCTAAGTGCCCCCAACCTGGGCCCAGCACCCCAGGGGCCATGTGCAGAGCCCCTGAGGAAGCCCATTTGAGAATCCTCATTGCAGGTGGCCTGGATTCCCAGAGGAGCTTGCTTCTCAGCACTCCCACATGCCCCCCGCCACTCTGGGTCCCCTCGACAGGCCTTGACGGAGTGGGTGGCCCAACCCTCCTACTCAGCCGGGGATGGACCAGTTCCTTTGCTCACCCTCCTCAGTGAGGCCGCTCAGCCACTCAGCAGGCACTGAGAAGCAGCATTTGCCGGGTCCTTGGTGGGGAGGTGGAGGCAACATCATGGATGGGACACAGCTCGCCTGCAGGACCACGCAGCTGGCAGTTAAGGACAGTGGGTATGCAGCAGCCAGGAGCCCAAGGAGGCAGCCAGCTCTGCAGGGCTGAAGCAGCGAGGGGCATCCGAGGAAAACTCCCTTCTTCCTTTAAACTAACAGCACCCCCTTGTAGACCTCAAGAGAAGCAGTTTTATCCCCCAGAGAAACTGACGCATTTTAGAAGGCGGGGTTCCAACACAGCGGCCGCGCTCCCTGGGGTGCCTCCCTTCCGTGGCTCTGCCTGGCGTCTTGAAGCCAGCGGAAGCCAGGCCCTGGGTTGGACCTTCGCCCATGGGGGTACCTCACTGGTTGCAGGGGCGTCCCTCTCCTCAGCTGGATGAGAGTCTGGGGGAGGCACCTGGGTGGAGCGGCTAGAAGGGGAGACAAGTGGGCCCCTGGGCCAGGCACAGCCGGCCTTTCTGACCATTGAGCCCCCTGCCAGCTTGCCGCTCCGCAGCCCCTCAGTGGGCAGCGAGGGTGACCTCGCCCAAGAGTTGACACTCCAGGAGCTGGGAGCAGGGAGCCGGCCCAGGGAAAATCTGCTGGGCTGAGGCTGGGGCAGGGTGCAGCCCAGGAGAAGGATTTTCCAGACTCAGGGTGGGGAACCGAATCCAGCCCCATGACCCTGGGGGCACTCACAGGGCCCTCGGCTGGGAGCTGCTCACCTGCAGAGGGTTCCACACAGCTCAGTGAAGGCCCAGCCCCCAGCACGTTGACAGGAGGCCTCAGTGCCCTCTACAGACTGGGAAGGACCCGCACGAGAGCGGGCAAGGTGGAGGAGAGGCTGGGGGCAGTTTCCAGCCCTGTTGGAGGAGCACGGTTGGACACCTGCCCTGTTGCAGACAGGGACTGTGCCTGAGGTCACAGGGACAGGACAGAGAAGAGGGGACAGGTGGGGACAGCAGGCATGGGAGAATTCTGCCTCCTGGGTCTTTCCTGCACCTGGTGCCTCCTCCAGCTCAAGGGGCGTCTGCTGCGCCTGCCTCCCATCCTGCAGGCTTGGGCCACCCCGGGGTCTCTCTACAAGAGGCTGAGCAGGAGGAGCTGCCTCCCACCCCCTCACGCCTGGCTTCCCAGAGGAACCTTCCCAAGCCTCGGGGAGACCCTGTGACTGCCGCTGTCTCTGCCTCCCTCCATGACAGGAAGAGCAGCTGCTGAGGCCAGGACCCCCAGAGGGGCTGTGGGGTAGGAATCTCCAGGCTGGAGATGGGAGGGCAGGGCCAGGGGGGTCACTGGAGGCTGAGCTTTTAGAGGTGCAAGGAGAGAAGAATGCATTTTTAAGTTCATCACTTGTGTGACATCAGCTGGTGCTGGCTTCTGGTCTCTGGAATGAGGGGACCCTGACCAGCACCTACCACCATTCACCTGCGGGGAGACACCAAGTCAGGGCACAGGGGCGGCAGCCTGGCCGCTGTTGTTACGCACAACCCCTCTGCTCACTGGGCACCAGCCCCTTTGGAGACGTGGCCCTCGGCAGCCCTGCCAGGCAGACACCATCACGTTCTTTCCATACTCAGAGAAATTGAGAAATTCGTCTGAGGCAGGTCACGTGGACAACAGATGACCCATCAGAGACCAGAGCTTTTTGGACCCGGCTGAACCTCATCCAGCTGTGGGTGCGGAGACAGGCTCCTCAGCTCCACCCTCAACCCTGCCCATGACCTTGGCTGTGAGGGCAGCTTCTCCTAGAATCCCGACCTGGGTAATGTGCTGTCTGACCCCAGCCCCAGCCAAAGCGTCCCCCGGGAGCACACGCACCCCATGCACCCACGGCTGCAGCAGGCGGCTCCCTCGAGACTACTGGAAAGCCTGGGAGAGAAGGGGCGCAGACAGCAGCCTCGGCGTAGTTTTAAATGGGCACAAAATCACCCACGTGGTTCCATGGGTGGCTTCTTCCTAGAAACCACGGCGCTGTCTCACCTGGGGGTGGGCAGAAGCCGCCCAGGCTCCCATGCTGGCACAAGGAAAGATGGGCACTGGGGAACCTGAGGAAGACGAGGGCCACAGCACACCCACGCTGCTCGGCTCTCGCAGGGAGAGACAGCCCACTCACCATCCGCCCCTGCTCTGGAAGCCTCGGAGGGCTCGGCAGCCCTGAGACGGGGCTGTGTCTTCCTCGATGGTCCAGGTACAGGAGAGGGAGTCCCCGGCGTCCCTCCCTGATGACCCTTCAATGCACAGGCGGCGAGGCACTGAGGGAGGGAAGGTGCCCCGGCCAGCAAAAGAGGAAGAGGCAGGTGCAGAGGGGAAGCTCGGGCTTTGCCAGTGGTTTCCAGCATCAGCCACGAGGTGTGGATTCGAAACAGACCCTCGCCCTTTGCACTCAGGCCCAGCCGCCTCTCCCCCCGTGACCTCATTCCTTCCCCTACGGCTCCGACTTGACCAGGGATGGCGCACAGAAGCTCCTGGGGGTCCTGCGGGCAGGAGACCTGAGGAAGCGGCCCGCGGGGTTCTGGGGCTGGAGAGGACAGGATGGCGAGGAGGCTGCCTTGGGGGGAACTGCCATGAGCAGGGAGGTTTGAGAACCCAGGGAGAGGCAGGAAAGAAGGTAGATAAGGTGGAAGAGGAGTAGGAAAGCAGAGGTTCCTGCCCACATGGGGGTTCAAAGCACCGGGGCCTTCCTGGCGTCCAGGATATTCTAAGCATGGGATGCACACCCTGCACCCCAAATAGACAGGCACCAGGACACTGGGGATGACAGGCAGCCAGGACTGTTGTGGGGCAGGTCCCGAGGGCTTTGCGGGAAAGTGGGGTGTCCCAGCCAGGGCCCACTGAGCTGTTTGGAGGAGGGGACACAGGGAGTGTGATGTTCCACTGGCCCCAGACCCCTGTCACATGCTGAGGGGACCTCAAGTCCACACTGCAGGCAGAGGTCACCCACTGTGCAGAAGGACCCACACAGTGAGCTGTGATATAAGGCTCCCCTGGGGCACCCAAGCAGCCCCCCAGGGCATTCCAAGGGGAAGATGGACCCCCACACGTCACCCCGGACTCCACAGAGTCATCTCCCACACCGATCCCTGCCCCCCTCAAATCCTACCCTCCTGGCCGGGGCCAGAGGCTGCCTGCAGCACACACCGTGTGGCTGTGTCTTGAGGTGGCTGTGTCTCAGGGCAGCACAGGGGTCCCCAGGGTGTCTGGAGGAGGAGACCGTCCTGTCAATCCTGTGGATGTGGAAGCTGAGTCCAGGGGGCACTAAAAGGACCAGCAGCCCAGCCCGGCCCCCCATAAGGCACACACGCAGTGCTTGGGCTCCCCTGGGACACAGCTGCACAGGGCTGTGCTCGAGGTCCTATGGGTTTTCTGCCTTAGGAGTGCCCCCCACCCCAGGAGGGGGACACTGCTGTCCATATGACCCGTGAGGGTAGGTCTGAGCCCAGGACATCTGGCACCCCAGCGGCACCTGGCACCACTGGAGACACACTGAGTTCGCTACTCCGCTTCCTCTGCAGCCCTCTTCTCAGCTGCCTCCCTGGACAGCCCTGGGCCACCTCAACCCAGCTGCAGGGCTGCTGGGTGAGGCCTGGTCACCAAGTGCCAGAGTGGTTTGGGCTGGCGGTCGGGAAGGTGGGGCTCCAGCCTGGCTTTTCATGCACCGAGCTGGAGAGGGGCCTTCTCATCACAGGCAGGTGGGCAGGGCCCTGGGAGACCCCGGCCGCTCGTCTGGGCCAGTGCCCCGTCAAGACAAGCCATGGGATCCTGGCTCAGTGTCTCCCCAGCTGGGGAGTAGGCCAGGGCAGCAGAGCCGTCCCCTCCCGCTGGCTTCATCTCACCCAGCACGGGCATTTCCCCCATGCGGCCGTGAGAAGGTCTCGGTCACGAGCACCAGGGGTTCCAGGCTGTGTGGCTCCATCCACATCAGAAAAGACCAGAAAGGAAGACCCACCTGGCACTCATGCAGACCCCTCCTTCCCACCGGGAGTCCCACAGTGACCACAGCAGGGACAAGGCCCCCGCCTGCCTGGCTACAGGGAGCCCAGGGAGCCCGGGAAGCACCCAGGGGAGCCTTGCTCATTTAAGCAGGAACGGGGCAGCCACTGACACTCCTTGCTGGGCCGGCGCTCAGGGGATGCCGGCGTGTTCTGTGAAACGAGTCTGTTCACACCAATAAGCAAAACATATTCCTGGTCATCGGCATGGAAGTCACCTCCTCATCACAGCTCACCAGGGCCCAGTGGAAGTGACGGCCGTGCTTTATAGCATCCCAGACCCGGCTCTGAACCTGCCGGGGGCTGAGAAGGGCAGCCATGTCTGCACTCCTGTACCCAAACTGCCCTCTGACTGACCGGATCACGATGCCAAGCTAACAGCTGCCAGTCCGGCATGAACAGGCCTGAGACAGGCTGGGGCTGGGGCTGGGGGCCGTCATTGACCTTGGAAGCCCATGTCCCTGCAGGGTAATGTGGCTGGTACTTAACTCAAATTTACTTCTAAGTCGTTCCACTCTGACAATTCCGTGGCTGCCCAAGCGGTGCTTAGGAGCCACCCGGGAGCTGTGGAGGCAGGGGGAGATGGCGGGTGCCTGCTGCCTGTGCACCCCCGTGCCACCAGTCACCTGTCCCCTCTGCTGATCCAGGCCTGGGCGGCGAGAGTTCCCCTTTCCCTCCCCAGCTCTGCCCTGCATGCCCCGGCCCGCCTCTTGCCCTGCACACTCAGGTGTTCGTTTCTGGGTCACCCGCAGCCACAGACCACACTGGCTGCAGCCACCACTTTCCCCAGACCAAGTTGCTGGCTGGTGTCACCACTTCTGTTTGCACTTCCTGAAACACAGCAGCCTGACCACAGAATCGCAGAAGCCCACACACTCGTGGCAACTTCTAAAAACTTCTCGGGGCTCAGGGAAATTTGCCAGGAACCCCTTCCTTGTCTCACCTGCTCTCCGCTCGGGTGGGTTGGGGTGCACAGGCCTGGACCCACAGACCCCCGCACGCTCCCCCTCCTTCTCTGCGCTTTGGGGCTGGGCCAAATTGGCCATTCCTCAGCCATAGCCAGGTGGGAGTGGGCATTTGCCCCGAGCTCTGGCAGGCTAGCCTCACGCTGTCCACTCTCCCTCCCTGCCCTGCTTTCATCTCTTTCCTAGGGCCCGCCTTTCTACCTTACCACCACCACAGTATGCAGCCTCCGAGAACTCATGTGAACCCCACAATCTAAGGGGCCCACGGGCACTGCAACCTCAGCCTGCACAACCAGACACAGTGGAGACACTGGTGGTCCCAGGGCGCCCAGAGGCAGAAAGCACATGACCTGTGGCATTGAGGCTCTCGTTCCCCACTTGATTCCAGGGCCCCCAAAGTCTAGAGAAACAATCAATCGATTCTGGAAGGGGACTCTTCATGGGCAGATGGTTTCTGACCAAGCCCCAGCTGCATCCCAGTCTGACCGTGTTGCAGCCTGGCTGTACGGAAATGTGGAGGGCAGACTGTCCTGGTGCTCCCAAACATCCCAACGCTGGACAGTACCCAGGCTCAGCCTCCAGCATGGAGCTAGCCTGGGCTCTGCTCTGACATTGGGCTAGCCTGGGCTTTGCCTGTGAAATAGGGGTAGCCTGGGGTCTCCTGACATCAGCCAGCCTGGGCCCTTCAAGAGATCTGGGTGAGGAAAACAGTATTAAGGGGTGAGAACTCCTCTTTTCACCACTTCTCACTTCTCAGCCGGGTCAGGAGAAGAGGTCTGCTCAGGGAAGTTGCTGCTGAGGGCGGTCAACCAGGGTTGGCCCCATGTTCCTGGCTTTACAGGCGTTAGACAGTGATTCCAGAGGTGGGACGCCACCTCCGTCCCTGCAGCAGGGAGCACTTGGCCCAAGGGGCCCCAGGGGTCCGAGGTAGCAGCCCTGCCTGCCTCTCACTTCTGTCTATGTCAAAGTCGTGGAAAGGGGCCGCAGCTGCAAGTTTTCCCCTCTGCCCCTGGGTCTAAGATGTTGCCTTGAGATTTCATGTCCTCCCTGAGACAGCCCCTGACCCCAGCCCCAGCCCAGGTTGCCACCCTGGAGCTGCCGGGAGACCCCAAAGTGCATCAGTCCCCAGCTTGTGGGTCAGAGCCCAGACCAGGGGTGCCCAGGCAGAGGGAGGAGGCTCCCTGCACCAGGCGTACATCCAGCACGTGGTTGTGCAGACCCCTCCACAGAGCCCTGAGGACGCCCAGCCGGCCTGAGGGGGATGTAGTGTGTGCCTCCCACTCACTTCCCACCTGCTGATCAGAAATGGTGAGTGCTGGATGTTTTCTAACTAAACAGTACATTTTGCCAAGGAAATAAAAAGATAGCTCCCAGCATGTCCATGGTCACGATGCCCCGATCCTGAGACCTGCTCCATTCATGGACCCAAGTGCTGGTGGCACTCGGTGCCTGCAGGGTATGGGCACGTGTGAGAAGGGTGCCTGCAGGGTATGGGCACGTGTGAGGATGAGCAGTGCGGCAGGACCCGGTGCCTTTGCCCCTGGTGGCTGACACCCTCAGGAGCACACAGTAGCCTCTGCCTCGGGGCTCACGAACAGCAGCCCTCGTGCCTGGCACCTCCCTGCAAGACTGCCTCTCTGAGCCCCTGGGGTCGGGCCCTGCTGCAGAGCCATACCGCGTCTCCCACCACCTGGGGCCCCGGGCACAGTCACGGTGCTCTCTGAGCCTGGCGTCCACGTCTACAAGCAGGTGACACCAGCACCATGCAGCAGTGCCATGACACGGGGGTCCAGGGAGCGTCCTGCATGGTCCACCCTTATCCCCAGCTGGCTCCATCTTATCCTCTATACTGGGACCTGCGTCCCGCTCCCCACGAAGCCGTCCTGGGGCTCACGCGGCCCTCCCAAATCCAGCATCTCTCACAGTCCCACTGATTTTCCAGGCAGGCTCTACAATGTGAATTATCTCGCATCTGACTACCTGCCAACCATCCATCACCCCCATTAGAGGGAGGCCCTCTGGGGACAGGCCCTTTCTCTCCAGGCTGGGTCCCCACTGGGCCTTGGGGCTCACAGAGTCGGGGTGAGTGGGGGCCCCTCCATCAGCCTGAGTCCACTTGGAGCAGCCGGCTCCACCCCGAGCTCGCGGCCCCTGTCTATGGAGGGACAGCTCCGTCCCCTCCCCCCAGGGCTGTGGGGTGATCATGCAAGGAGCTCAGCACAGCTGCTGGTGGAGTGGGTGCTCAGCGAAGGCAGCTGCGGCCCTGCCTGGCAGAGGTGCCCTCCGCAGCAGGGACCCCAGCCTCCCTCAGACTCTCCCACAGTAATGAGGGATACAGGGAGAAGTATGGCACAGCCAGGGGGCAGGCGGGGAGAGGAGCTGGCATGAGGAGTGGATTTGACCCAACCCTGGCCCTTCTCACCACCTCCCCCTGGATCTGAGTCCTGCTGAAAAGCTGAGCATTGCCAGCCTGGGCATTGCCAGGAAGATGGGCCTTGGAAGATGAAGGAGAAGTTGTCATCTCCGTGCAGGCCTGGCTGCACCCGCCTGAGTGAAGTCCAGTGCTGGTAACGTCCCAGGTGACCTCCACTCCCAACCAGCCTCTCCCTGGGCCTCAGTTTCCCCATCCAGATGCCCTGGGTTTCAGAGAGCCTGTCTGGCTTGGCCAGGTCACGTCTGATGGAAGTGCTCTGTGTGGTTTAAGCTGCTATTGGTCAGTAGCTCCTTGGGACTGGATTTGGTCTCCCTGTTAGCAGTCATTCCTGTCTTTCCCCTCGTGTCTCCTCATGGCACCTTGGCATTTAGAGAAGAAGCCCCGTCCAGAGCCAGAGCTTGGGGTTGCAGGGAGAGTCGGCAGGTGAGGTCTCCGGGCAGACTTGTGGGGAGAAATGTGACTTTCGTGAGCCAGACCCTGGAGCCCCGGGGGCTGTCTGCTTCTCGTTCGTGGCTCCCCATAGATCACACGCAAGGACACCCAGGCCTGTGCGCCTCTGAAGCAGGTCCTGGAGATTCTGCTTTCGGCTCGGAGCCTGAGGGTCCTATCTCCCGCCCGGCAGGAGTGTCAGCTGCTGCTTCTGGGAACCTAAATTAGATGGCCAGTATGGCCTTCAGGGGCCGGTACCCAGGCAAAGACCCGGCCCCTTTCAATCTGGGCTCAGGCAGTGGTGCAGCCAAGTTCAAAGTCAGAGGCTTTGGGGTTCTGACGTGACCTGTTGGTGTCAGACTGGGGAGCATCCAGGCTGTGTGTCCGAGTCTGCCCAGGGACAGAGTCAGGTGAGAAGCCCTTGGGCGTGGGCGTGCAATCTGCCTCTTCGTGGGGACCCGCACCTGGAGAGAGCACAAGAAGCCCGGCCTTTGCCTCCATTTGGGTGAAAACAGCCACTGGCTGCCTGAGGAATGTCCACGTTTCGTGGGAGCCAGGTGCCCGGCCTGTGTGCACAGGCTCAGAGGAGCTCCACCAGGCCTGCCCAACGGCGGCCACCAATCCCCACCCAGCCTCGGGGGCATGTGGTGCTTCTCACTGGGCCAGCTCCGGTGCCTGAGTCTCCCAGCTGGACTCCCTCGGAAGTGGACGGCAGTGCCTCGGGAAAGCGGCAGTCACAGCCCTCAGCGTCAAGCCCCGTCTGCTGGGCAGTCCCGGGCCAGGTCTGGATGCTCCATGTCCTGTGGGGGACCAGCTCCGCGGTAGCGTTCAGGGCACATCTGGGCACCAGGGAGCTTGCTGGCATTCTCTTCTCCAGTCCCCATGTCACGAATGAGCACACAGGGCCATCCTGGCTGCGGGGTTGGTTTGCCTTTGGATGGCAGTTTACTTTGCGGGGAGGTTATATCTTATTTGTCAGGTGAAGCTATGAGCAAGTACGAGGCTGGACTAGAGTTTCTTGGAACTTTGGGAGATGCAGAGTAGGGGCCACCCATAAAAAGCCATGGAATTGCGGCAGGAATGAATGAATGAGTGAATGAATGAGTGGATTCTAGACACGGGGACACAGTGGTTCCAAGGAGCTTTCTCTGTAGCTGGCGTCGGTCGGCCGAAGGAAGTTGGAGCGAGTCACCAGCTTGGTGTTCCTATTTTCAGGAAATCAAATGGAGCATCCCTGGTGGGGGTGGGAGACCCGGCCTCGGGACAAATCTCCTGGATCAGGCTCAGCCCGGAGGAGACGCAATGACCAGGGGAATTCGACAATGCCAGACCGGAGGCTCCCTGCACTTCCTCGGCAGTGGCCGCTGTCCCAGAGCGAGCCACGCGGGGAGCCCCTCGCCAGCAGGTGCATTTCTGTTTAAATTAGGAAACGCTGTTGTAGAAAGGCCAGAATGAACAGTCTTGGTTTTCTGGCCTGGAGATGCTTGGCGGGGGTTTTATTTTCCCCACATGGGAAGGCTGACAGGCTACTGTGCTCTGAGAAGTTTCCACCCGCTTCCGCCTCCTGAGAACCAGCTCGCACTGCCTCCCTCAGCTCCGAGTTCCCAGACCACAGAGGGTGCAGCCAGGTGGAAGCAGCTACGGTCCTACGGTGCACGTGGCCACAGCACCGGTGTGGGGTGGGTCCTGGGGATCCCCACACCCCTCAGAATCGAGGTTCCGCCTGGGCTACCAGCTGTCCCCATTGTGCAGGGGTTGGGTGCAAGGAGTTTCGGGGTCCACGCCCTTTCTCCAGGCAGGGGCCGGGGCTGGTGCAGACATGACCTCCATCCAAACATCGAGTGGGAGGGGCCCAGGCCTGCAAACACCCTCACCGCTGAGGACAGGTGGGGTGACAAGGGACCAGGTACCAGGCAGCTCTCAGAATCCCTGCATCTCGGACTGACACGATGGCTCACGCCTGTAATCCCAGCACTTTGGGAGGTCGAGGCGGGGGATCACCTGAGGTCAGGCGTTCAAGACCAGCCTGGCCAATATGGTGAAACCCCATCTCTACTAAAAATACAAAAATTAGCCGGGCGTGGTGGCGCACGCCTGTAGTCCCAGCTTCTCAGGAGACTGAGGTAGGAGAATCGCTTGAACCCAGGAGGCAGAGGTTGCAGTGAGCCGAGATCACGCCATTGCACTCCAGCCTGGGTGACACAGCAAGACCCGGTCTCCAAAAAATAAATAAATAAATAAATAAAATAATAATAAAAGAATCCCTGCATCTCCCAGCACATGTGTGGAGAGGGGTCCTTGTGAAGTGGGCCTGGGTCTAAACTAGAAACTGGTCTCACTCCAATCAGGGAAAGGCAGGAGATAGGAGGGGTTGGGAAGGTCCAGCCACAGCCTCGCAGCCCTAGTGAGTAGTGAGTGGCCCAGGGCTTGGGAACCTGGGAACCAGCGTGCAGGTGTCACTGAGCAGATCTTCCGCCTCTTCCAGACAAA
Source organism: Papio anubis (assembly GCF_008728515.1). Classification (NCBI taxonomy): domain Eukaryota; kingdom Metazoa; phylum Chordata; class Mammalia; order Primates; family Cercopithecidae; genus Papio; species Papio anubis. The sequence goes on along the minus strand of NC_044976.1, from coordinate 2,051,086 downwards.
AACATCCCCTGGTCCGTCCTTATCCAGAGGAAGGGTCGGGGTGGGGCCAGAACATGGAGAAAGTTCTGGAAATGTGTCTCATTCCTCTCCACCCAGCGCAGCCTAGGGTCCAGCTTTAAGTTTATTCAAACACATAAGAGCACTCTGTGGGAAAGCCTGCTGGGGGGGAGGGGTTGTTACTGGTTTCTGGATTGTTCTCAGTGACTTGAGCCCCCAGCTCTCTGGTTGAATGCAACAGAAGGGAAAGGTGGGTTTTTTTTGTTTTGTTTTGTTTTGTTTTGTTTTTATTGTTTTCTAGACTGTGCCCAGTGACTTCGGCCCCCAGCTCCCTGACTGAATGTAACTGCAACTCCAGAGTCCTGCCCACGTCCTCGGCGAGGAGATTTCTCAGCCAAACAAAACTCCTGTGTGTGCAAGCTGCACTGGCAGCAGTGGCGGAGGTCAGGCAACGGAGCAGCACAGGGAGAATGTAGAAAATAGACAATCCTGTTGGAAGTTTAGGCCTCATAAATCTCCACCGGGCTGCTGGCTGACTTTAGAAGGTGAGAGAAACAGCAGTGAAATAAGGAGGGCAAGAAGGCGGCGGCACCAGGGCCAAAGAGCAGGGGCGTCTCAGGGGACGGAGGGAAACAGCTCACTGAGAAATGCAGTGTGATCTTTGCTCAACCACAAACAGGAGGCCAGACCCCAGAGCACAAACAGAAACGCGCCTCCCTGGAAAACTGATTTGTCAATAACCGGAGACTCGTCATCCAAAGGCATCTCAAGGTGGTTAAAAAAAGAAGAGTAAAAATGGAAACGATATGGTACTGGCAGAGACACTCAAGGTGGGATTTTTGAAAAGAGTGATTCCAGCCATTACGAGGGCCACTGGCCATCCCTGGATTGATCATCTGGACACGGCATTCCTTGGTCATGTCCAAGGAAACAGGGTGCATTGGGCATTTTTGACTAAGAATGCACCTGCAGATAAAGAAATCAAAGTTGGTTTCAATCTCCTCCTATGATCTAAAAACTACCCCCAACAGACCCAGAAAATGTGAATTTCCTCTTTTGGGGCTGGGCAGCCCACCACAGGCAAGGAAGGACCCTAACCTAACCTGACCTCAAGGCAGGAGCAACTTCCTGCCAGCCGACCCAGAGGGGGATGTCCAGGACTGTTGCCCACCTGCTCTCACGTTCCTTGGCCCATGCTCTGGGGTGCACTGGGTGCTAAGATCACAGGGTCTCTTGCTGCTGTAGAAGGGATGTGAAGGTGGGAGGACCTGGCTGGCTCACAGGTGGGGCTGGTCTCAGGTGGGGCTGGTCTCAGGTAGGGCTGGTCTCAGGTGGGGCTGGTCTCAGGTGGGGCTGGTCTCAGGTGGCGCTGACAAGCACATGGTGAGGCCTCCTCTTCTGAAAGAATCCTCACGTTAACCCTTCACCTCCAAAGGAACAGGTGCTCCCAAGACGGTCTCCGGCAGCACCTGCAGAGTTTCCATATGAACTACGAGCATGTCGGTGTTGGCCTGAGAACTTTGGTCACTTGGACTTCAGCCTTTCTCTTTCCTTTTTTTCTTTTTCACTCTTTCTTTTCTTTTTCTAACTTTCATTGGAGGTGAGTGATACCATGTTTAGATTGCGGAATTCCATCGCTTAATTGCTTCACTACTGGAAATTTCAGGAGACTTCTCGTTTTTCACTGAAATCTCCAGGCGCGAGCGCATTTCTGCAGATCTTTTGCCTAATTAACGGCATGCTCCATAAAAAAAAAATAAAGAAATGAAGACGGCAAGCCCCGGCAGACGACGCCAAGAACCACTCGTTAGCTCCGAAAGGAAGCAGCGGAGTAACTTGGGAAAATCTCCACCCAAAAACTCTCCGGGGGAGGACGTCAGTGGCCGGGCCTGGGTCTGGCCGCTGCAGCTGGGGGAGAGGAGCCCTGGTCTCCCTTCCCAGCCCTTCTGCTTCCAGACAGGACCAGGAGACATCCCGATGAAAAGGCAGCCCGGGGGCGGGAGGAGGCCGGGAGCGGAGGGAGGACCCTGCACCCACCCCTCGGGCGTTTTCCAGCACAGGCTCTGAGGGTGGGCATGCGGGCAGCGCCCGTGGCAGCTTTCCTGACCAAGAAACTCAGAGCCCATCCCTGCATCACTTGACGGGGGCAGAGAACCTTGGCCTGCAACAGAAACTGCAGGCCGAGAGGACACTGAGCCTGGGGGTCAGAGCAGGTACGCCCAGGGCAGAGCCAGGCCCAGCCACCCTGGCTGTCATAGCCAGGCAAGCGCCTTATGGCTTTTAAGGCCTCATGCACTCACGAGTTCACCCTAAGCAACCTCAGGTTCCCCATCTGTCCTGCCCTAAGAAGAGGGATCTGGAGTGTATAGACAAACTGGGGCCTTACAGGAGACCAGCATCCAGCCGCCCCAGGCCATGGTGACCTTCAACAGAGATCTGTGTGCCTGCAGCTGTGTACACATTCTGAGACTGACTTAGGCCAAAGGAAGGTGCCCGGCCTATGGCCCAGACCAGGGCATGGGGTCAGGTGCAGACCCTGTCCCTCCCCTCTGTCAATGTGAACCCACATGAGAGGGGCACCAACTCTCAGAGCCGGGCACCCTGCTGGACCCCAAGCAGCTCTGGGGAGACAAGACCTGGGTGGGGCTCCCACAGCTGTGCCCAGCTGGGGCCCTGCAGGTCTGGTGGGAGGCAGTCCTGGCCGAGGGCTGCCTGCTGCCTGCTGGCCCTGTGTCCCAGAAGGTCAACTCAGGTCGCAGGAAGAGACCTGGCACGGCCACCCTGAGTGCAGCCCTTCCGTGGCCTCCAGGAGGACACACACATGGGCAGGATGCTGGGGGTCCTCAAGGGACCACCCGTTCTTTATGACACCACAGCCCCACAAGGATGGATCACCCCACTCAGCAGATGGGCACACTGGGCTCAGAGAGGCCCGGGAGGAGCCAGGGTCACTCAACTTTTGAAGAGTGGGTGCCAGGATTCAATCCAAGTCGGCCTGAGCCAAAGCCTGCCCTGTCCACTACCAGCCAGATCAAGAGGGCAGACGCCACCAGAATGGGGAGCCCTGGGGGGGCCCTGCTGCCCAGGGTCAGGTCCCAGCAGTTCGCAGCTTGTTCAGTGAGGGAACTCGGAGCCTCTATAGTCCCCAGGTCCTGCCGAGTATTGAGCCGCACCTTGGTTCTTGGCTGTGGAATGATCCTAGCCCAGCAAGGCGAAGGCCCCCATAGCCGTGGCTCTAGGAGACTCTGAGACCCTCCCAGCACACACCCAGGCTTCATAGGCCTTGGCCAGGCAGGTCTTCCCGAGGCTGCGCTGCCCCTGCCCATGGTGGTGTCCAGATTCCACCTGCACAACCGTTCTAGGTCAGGGTAGGTCCTGGGCACCAGCCTGGGGCAGTGGGAAGTACCCATTCTCTGCCTAGGCTGCCCACTGACCCAGATGGGTGCGACTGGGGACCAAGGGGTGCAGGAAAAGGGGCTGGATGCTGGGCAGAAACCATCCCAGCTGCTGGAAACAAACCCCACGCACCCACCTGCCTGCAACACCTGCCGCAGGGTGTGCAGCTGAGCTCCGCTCCTGGCAGCTGCCCTGGACCCACAGGCGGCCCAACTCCAGCCCCAGCTGGGAGCTACTGGCCCAAAGAATCCCTTCCCTGGCCTGCCCCCCAACAGCCTGCAGGGCTCAGCATTTGTGATCCAAGGGTGGCACCCGAGAACAGTGAGGCTGGGAGGGAAGATGCTGCTGAGAACAGTGAGGCTGGAAGGGAAGATGCTGCCGAGAACAGTGAGGCTGGAAGGGAAGATGCTGCCGAGAACAGTGAGGCTGGGAGGGAAGATGCTGCCCGGCCCCTCTGGATGTTTTTCTGCCCCACTTGGTTTTTTGAAGCGGGTGGGAGCCTTAGGTATAAGCATTGGCAGATGTGGCCTCGACTCAAATTCTCAAGGACAAGTGCAGAATGGACGGTGCCTCCCTGGCTCAAATGTCTGGGGACGGCGGCCTCCACTCTGGGGCTGCACCTCGAATTTCGGCGACAGAGCAATTGCAGCAAGCAGCCGCTTTATCGGGGGCCCATGCGAGCTCGATATTGCTGTGGCCCCTCGCCCCCAGCATTCCATGCCTCCCAGGGGGGCAGATAATCCCACAAAGGGCCTCGTGCCAGAGCAAGGACTGTAGAGAGGCTCTCTATGGCCGCTGAGCGCTTTCGGCCCCGTCAGCACTGTGTTCCCTGGAATCTTCTTACTGGGCCCCACGCTTCAGATCGAATGTCCCTTTGAAAGGGCCAGAGGCGGCCCCTGTGCCCTGCCTCTGGGTCTGCCTGACACCAGATCCAGGGGGCTCGAGCCTGACCTGCCCCACCCGAGGGGAACAGGCCCCCAGATGCCCCAGGGCCCGCCAGGACCTCAGTCCCAGGCAAGGAGAGGAGTGAAAGGCCTGCATTCTGGCCCAGCAGACACCAAGGCCCTTTCTCCTCCAGGGAGCCCGGCGCTGGGATTCGGTCGTCCCAAGCCAGCTCTCCCCTCCCTCCCTACACAAGTTTGTGGGGCTGCCAAGACCCAGGGACATCTCTCCAAACAAGGGTCCTGTTCTCTTCTCTCGCGAACAGGGTCTCCCGATCTGATCTCTGCATAAGTTTCCACAGTAAAACCAGTCCGGCTTATGGAGTCAACCACGTGTCATCCACGTGCTCTGTGTCATCCACGTGCTCCACGTATGTGTGCTTGCATGTGCGTGCGTGTGTGGGCACAATGCGCTGATTACCGTGAAGCCCCTGTCTCCTGCAGTTCCCTGGGCAAGTCCAAAGGGTGTCCCCTCAATGACATCACAGACACAATCTCAGCAGTCGGAACGTCAGGTGGATAATGGCAGGGTGGGGAGGAACAGCTCTTCCCCTCTCAGCTGTGGCAACTGCCACTCTGATAAACAGGACCCCCAACCTCCCGGAACAAAACTAACAGCAAACCCCCGAGAGCAGGATCCAGCTCAAAAGCCCCTCCCCACCCAGCACGGAGCTGACGCCCACCTCCCCGCCTGAGCGGGCGCTGTGTGTCCTGACCTGAGGGTACCCCTCAGCAGCAGGCTGGTGACATTCCTTGGTTCTCCTCTTCAAGGAAACAGTGAAGAAGCCCAGGCTGTGAGTGAAACCCCCAATCCTAGAACAGTGTCTCCCCGGGCCATAAACGCAGCACAGCTTCCAGGTCAGCCCCTGGACGATCTGCCCGCCTGGCACACAGCAGGCCCCGCCAGCACCAGGCCCAGCCCAGAAGGCCGCACTGCCTTGCGATGAGCGTGCCACCCACTCCAGCACAGGGTTGTGGTGGGGAGGGACGAGCTGTTCCAGGGGCCCAGCCGCCAGGTTGCTGCTCCGTGGGGCGTAGCCAGAAGGCCCGACCCGTGCGTCTCCTAGCCATTGGCACTCCGCTCATCCAATGGTCTCGGCCGAGATGTTTAATCTGGAGGCCGCATCCAGAGGAGCCTGCCCAGCTCTGCTCTCACACACACAAGCCTGTCTTTGGCCAGTGAAAGTTCCAGAAACCCCAAAATAGCTCCTGACTGCCTGGATCCTAAGGACAATAATAGCAATAATCACAGCCACAGGCGAGTATTCCGGGTGCACTGTCCCGGCAGGGGGGCTTGGTCTCCAGTGCCCCCACCTCTTCCTCTGTGTTTCATCTGCCCTGTCCAGAAGCGTCAAGAGGGCCAAGCATCCTGCCCTAGATGGGGGGAAAGAGAAGGCAGCGGCCACAGCCCCAGGGACCACAGGTACTCACTCCCACGCAGTACCCAGGCACCGGCCCCATCGCTCTCCACTCTCACCCTTCCCCCAGGCCCCCCCGCTGGACTCCGCACAAAGTGGGCAAAGGCCAGTGCTCCAGCTCGGCCCTGGGGCAGCTGAGATGAAACGCACCCCTACATCTACTTGCTGCAGCCAGAGAGTGCCTCCAGCTCCCCAGGCTCAGCTCCAGGTCCTGGGGGAGGGGGTTGCTGGGCATTGGCCCCCGACCCTGGCTCTGTCCTGACCCAGCCGAGGCTTGGACGCCAGCAAGGGAGTCTAGGAGTGACCCTCGGAGCTCTGGCTGGGGCGAAGGAGGTTTCCCCGGAACCCCATCTCTGAAAACTGAACCCCACTCAGCCCAGCTCAGGGCTTCCTTGGGAATGGTCCCCAGACCCTGGAGGGCGAGGTCCCTCACCCTGGGTTTCCTACGAGTGGCCACTCTCCCATCCCCATCCTGTGGCCACAGCAGGGGACAATGGTCCAATTGCAGGTAGGCCATGACCCCTTTGACACTGGCCAGGCAGGCCCCAAGGCGCCCTCCTGGACCCACAGGGCCTCCTGCCTGCTCCTGCAGAACCCAACGAACAGAAAACGTCCCCTCAAGGAAGACCACACGGGGCCAGACTGCATAGGACCTGACCACAGAGGGCCTGGCCGCGGAGGCCTCCCACCTTCCTGGTCACACCAGAGCCCCCGGGCCAGCCGCCTGCCCATCAAGTTCCCGTGGTTGGGTCCAAGGTCATTGAACGTGGTGGAGCCTCGGTTGGTTTGGGAAGTGAAAGCCAGGCGCCGTCTCTGAGGCTGGAGGCTGGCAGCGCTCAACTTTGAGGCATCAAGGGAATTTCAGAAGCCTCCACATGTCAGGGTTGCAGGGCTTAGGGCAGTGCTCACGGGGGCTTCACAGCTACCTTGGGGCACCGTGGCTTCATCTGCCCATCCTGTCGCTGGCGCTGAAGGCCTCTGCCTCTGGGTCTGTCAGGGGAGCAGGGCTGGCAGGGTCTTGCTTTTGCAAAGCTGGTGTTTAGCCAGGGCAGCGAGGAGGTGGTCTCCCCGGCCCCCGACACGGGCCTTCCATGGGGGTCTCCCATGTGCCCTGTGGCCAGGCTCTACCCGCTCTCTAGTGACCGACACCCGGGGGGTGGGAAGCAGCTGCATGGCCAGGAGGTCCAGCAGAGAGAGAGCTGGGGACTGTCAGAAAATGCAAGACGGCACTCTCCCCACCTCAGCCCTGCTCCTCACACAGCCACGCTCGGTCTGGTGGGAAAACGAGGAGTCCCTCCAGGGGCCAGCGGGGCCAGGCTGCAGGAATGGGCCTCTCACGCCCACTGTGGCCACCAGCCCCTCGTTCCCTTTGAACGAGGGTCACCTGTCAGGAGCGGACGCAACCTAAAACGCTCTGGAAAGAGCACAGAATGACCCCTTATCAGCCGCCAGCACAGGGGACTCGGGGTGCAGCTGCGAGGGGCCTCGAACCCAAGTCCCGCCGCCGTAATTAGCAGATGAGATTCAATAACAAACAGCAGCTTTTAGCGGCTTTATCTAACCTCGGGAAGGTAAGACTAACACCTCCGACGGAGGGAAAGTTAAGACTCCGGGGCCTCTGCCCTGAGGTTCCGATTCCCAGCCGTGAAACCAGAGAGCCCCTCGTGGCCATGCTATCTGCCCCCCGATTCTCTGAGCTCCCTTACTCTCTGCTTTTTTTTTTTTTTAGGCCTTTTGTTCATGAGGACACTCGGCAGAATGTGCACAGCCCCCCGGCCGGCCACCCACTCCACGCACACACACTCTCAGGCACACACACTCTCCAGGAAGCACTGGGTGCTCGGGCCCGGATTCCGCTGCTCACAGTCAGAGACGCCGAGTCTCCGGGGCTCTGAGATATTAACAATCTGCCATCGTCCCAGATTCGCTTGCGGCTGCTCAGATTTCCCTGGCCCGGAAGAAGCCGCCCAACATGTTCCTCAGAACAGAAATCCAGCAGCAGTTGCCCGGTCCGAGGGGAGAGCAAGCTGGCCTTGCTCAAGTTTGCTTTTTCTCAGGCTGCAGGCTTAGGGGCCCGGGCCTCCCGTTTTTGCAAAATGGATTGTCAGCCGAGTTGATGAAACAAAATTTGGGGTTTCAGAGGACACCGCTCAGCATATCTTAGTAGATCTTATTTTTAAAGTCATGTCAAATCACTTCCAGGGAAAAATTGATCTGTCTCTGATAGCTTTTCTTCCTGCTAATGTGATAAATAAATAATTAGCCACATTGTCGGGCTGTTTCATTAAAGAAAAGGATGGCTGGATGAGCCGGGGTAGAGAAACCGATCGGAAAGCGCGGGTCGGCCGTAAATCCCCGGTGCTTCGTGGCACCATTTGTATTCTGTCAGTCACTCGCTGTACGCTCAGCCTGGGCTGGGAACTGAATACCCCATTCAGAGAGGCACTCGCACGGCGTGTTATTGCAATTTAATATTTTCACACACAGACACATCATTATCTGGGAACCTGACACTGGCAGCATAATTCTGTAATTTTTCAAGAGGGCCTAATTTTTCTAAATGCAAGCACCAGGGCCCGGGATTATCTAAACAGCCTCGTTTCCTCTTTGTTTCTTCTCAGGGGTTACAGCGTTCAGAAAAATCCTCCAGATCACTGCTGCCTCTCCACCTTTGAACTTTTCCGGTCTCTTCTCCCACAGTGACCAGCTGCAGAACAGCTTTGGGCCGGGTGCGCACGAGCTGCTGAGGCAACCAACTCTGGCGCCGTGGAGGGCTAAGGACCGAGGTGCAGCCGAGGCAAGTGGCTCTTTCAAGGTGCAAGAGGGCAGGGAGCCGTGCGATGTCGCTGATCAACAGAAACAGAGTAGCTTGGCGGGCCCTCTCGGGCCGACCTCAGAAGCACACTGGCCTGCAGGTGTGCGTGTTGTGGACAGACAGAGCACACACACGTCCGCACGCTCCCTGGAGACAATCTCAACATGCCAGCCAGATGAAGGGGTATGTGAGGGGCCACTTCTCCCTGAAGCAGTGTCAGCTCTGGCCAAGAAAACGCCCTCTGGTTTTCAAGTAGTTCAGAAACGCATCGGCTTTTCCAGGAATAAGAGCCTGCGGGTCACCCGCAAGGAAGGCCAGAAATCTCCCAGGGAGCCAGCTCCTGTGGCAGGTCTCTTGGGCCAGGCCGCTCCATGCGGCTTGCTGCCTAAAGCAGCAGTATTTTCACCAAGTCAATAGATACTTTCTGCGTTACAGGCTTCCCTCCGAAAGGGACCCACGGACCTTGGGGCAATCCCCCTGACAGCCCTGCAACCGCACCCCGAAGGAGCCCTGTGCACACACAGGGGCTGGGCCAGCAGGGCGGCACGCGGGAGAGGGATGACAGCAGACCCTCTGATGTGGGGCTGGAAGGGGCTGGAAGGGGCTCTCAGGCCAGCACTGCCGAGAGATGCTGACATAGCCAAGACCTCTCCTCCCTATCACGGCCTTCACTCGGGAGCATAGTCTGAGGCCAAACAGGCCCGGGCAGCAGCGGAGATTCCGGGACGTGGCTCCACCAGGGAAGCGGTGGGCAGCAGGGGGTAAAATGAGGATTAATGCCCAGAGCCGTCAGAGACAGTCACGCCGACTTCCTGTTTGCCCGGGGACCACCGCGGCCACCCTGCGGTCACCATTTGGGCTCCTCCGGTGAGAGTCGCTTTTGGTCTTTGTTTAAATGTTTTACGGACTGATGTGACCAGCCTCTCTGACGAGGCTGTTACAGCCCGTTGGGCAGAGAGAAATGTCTGAGCATTTTTCAACGCGTTCCCCTTTCCCTGGGAGACCCAGCTACAGGAGCCATGGCGGAGTCTGTTATGGAAATCCACAGCTGCCGTACTATCGGCCGCCAGGTCTAGATCAGATACAGGATTCAACCATGTCACGGGCAAGAGCTCCCGGTCACATTAGAGCCCGTTCCTCACGCATGCACCTCATCATTTCCTCCCTCCACTAAAACCTTGGCGGCGTCCTGCCTGCCACAGGTACTAGAGAAACGAATTTCATTTGAACTACCGAATTAAAGAGAGAGAGACAGAGGCTCATGGCAGCAAAGAAAATTACATAACCCTCCTCTCTGGCAGCCTCCCTCCCTCTCTTCTGGGCCTTTCAAATGTGAAACAGGACTGGGAACAGGCATCACCGCGCCACTGCAGAGAGGAGGCCCTGAGCCTCGTGTCTCCAGCGGCGGGGATTGGGGTGAGCTGTTGGTCGGATTCTGGCTTTCCTGCCATCTTAGAACGCCATGGTCCGGACCCCCAGGCGAGGGACCACTCACTCCCCAGTGAGGACCAGAGCCTGCTGTGGAGCTGCTGAGCCCCTGACTTGCCACAGCGGGAGGCAGCCTGTACCACCCAGAGCTCGGGGACCCTGTCTCCCTCCAGGTGGGCCCCAAGCATGCATCCTGCAGCTGGAGAGGTCCTCTGCCCCCTGACATGCAGGTCTCAGAGCCCGGCGCACAGGAATCCCACCACACTATGCTTGGCACCAGGAAGGATGAGCGGACGGATGGGAATGGAACTTGCAGAAGCCCCAAGCCCCCTGCAAGAACTAGGAGGCCTCTGATAAGAAAAAAAGTGGCACGTGCCAACAGCTGTTTCCACCCCAGGACAGAGGCAAGGACGGAGAAGACCCAGGGAGGCCGACTGTGGGGAGGCGGCGGGGACAGGGGAGGCACCCACTGCATGTGGCAGGGGCCAGAACAGATTCCAGCACCTGCGCCTCCTAGTTTGAAATGAGCAGCTAATAATCATTGCATGTTTTATTTCAGGGCTGAGCTATGAAGCAGGAGTCAGAGCGGTTCTTCTGCTGCAGCTTAGGGAAGACCCCCATGTGGTTTGGCTTTATGATGTGGTCCGGGCCCTGCCTACAGCGATGCCGCAGTACTGTGGTCCACGCACCGGGCCTGGCCTGTGAGCACCTGCGGCCTGCACACCCACCCCCCACAACACACACACAGGCTGGGGCTGAGGACGGACCAGTCAGCTTCCCAAACAGACCAAGGAGACAAAAACGAAGCTCCCCAGCTGGCCGCCTGGCTGATTGGAGGAGACATTGTGAAGCACCCCAGCCTGGCTCTGGGACCCCGAAGTCCAGGAAAAAGCACGCACTAAATACCCTGGGGGACCTTCCAGATCCTTCTGTGCAGACACCCCTGCTGGAGGAACCGGTTCACACACGTGCAGACACGGCCGCACTTCTTCAACCAAGTTCAAACTCACTTTTATTGTCCAAAGTGTCCTCACTTTTACCTGGTTTCACAAAGGGGAGAGTCCAGCAGCAATGAGGGAGGGGGCCAGCAGCAAACCCAGGCCAGCATGGTGCTGGGGACCCTGGGAGAGCAGGACACGCACACGATGCAGAGTTGGGGCGAACAGAGCCTGGGTTTCTGGGGCTGATGTGGGACACTCCTGGGCCTGTGTCATGGGACAGGGCCAGGCCCCACGGGAGACCTCGCCAGCAGCCTCCAGGAGGCCCATGGACCAGGACTTCATATTTGCCCCAAACATTCAGCTTTGTGATTCTTCTAAAGTGGGAAAGGAGACAAAGCTACTGATTTCCCAACTCTGCAGCACACCCCACGGAAAGCAAACTGCAGGCCTGGAGACCTGCCCTGTGGGGGCCACTTCAACGGGAACTGGCCCCAGAGCCACAGGTTTGGGGAGAGCCAGCCAAGATGCAGACCAGCCCCTCTGAGAAGCAAGAAGGGGCTTCAGACCCAGAGATGTGTGCTCTGTGGAGTTCCTGTGTCCCCCCACAAAACACCCACCATCACCCCAAGCTGAAGTTCCTTATAGAATACACATTTGGTATCAGAGGAGAAAACCAAACCTAAGTAAATCCATCAAGGTAAGTCGGAAGGCTAAGGAGGAGGGACAGGGAATAGTCCTTAATGTGCCCAAGCAAACCGAGCAGGTTTCTGGGAATTACCTAAGAAGCACCCGTAAAGCCTGGAAATCCTCTGCTCCGCACACCCAAGTGAAGGCAGCCTGGCCCCGGCCTCCAGCTAACTCCTCTGCACACCTAAGGGAAGCCAGCCCTGGCCCCTGGCCTCCAGCTAAGTCGCCTGAGCCCTTTCCTTCTTGTTAATGCCCCCCTGGCACTACCTGTGGGCGAGGAAGGAGACAGACACCCTCGGAGAAGCCCCAGGCTCCACTGCTTCTGCCCAGAGATGCTGGGAGCAGACAGAAGCTGAGCCCATGTGTCCCTGCTCCTGCACACCCAGACACCTTCCCTGAGCCACTCCACGCGGGGGACCAGCCGGCGGCCACTAGCAAGGGCGTCTGTGGCACAACTCAGCCTCCTCAGAGCACATCTCAGAAGCAGGAAAAGCAAACCCTTCCCTCGTCTTCCCGGCCCCAACAGATCCTCTGAGAGCCCCAGGTCCACCCCAGTTGGACAGGGAGCATGTATCCCGCACCCTCCCTGCATCCAGCAGTCAGTGCAGATGTGGCCAGGGCTGCAGCAAAGACACGGATCGCAACATACACGCACACGTGGACACACACACACGTGCTTGGACACACCCCCTCGCACACCCACGCTTGACGGAGCATGGGCTGGAGCGGCACAGTGTGCTGGGAAGCCTGTTATCCCGAGAGGACCGTCGATCTGGTGGGTTTCCTCACAGCGGGCTCAGAGAGCCGCTTTGCCAAGCAGGGCCTCGAGGTGGGCAGAGCAGAGGCTGCTCCTGGTTCTATACATTTGAAGTGGGCACCCCACGCGTGGGGGGCTTGGCTCACTCTCGGTCAAGACTGGTGCGTGACTCCTCCTCCCCCAAGAGGATGGCGAGCAGCAGCTGCTGAGGGTTCTGCAACCTCTGGCCTCTGGGGTCCCCTCTGGCCCGAGGTGGATCGCAGATGAGCCTGTCACCGCACCCACTACTCCGCCTGAAGAGTGGGGTTCAGGCCAGAATGAAAAAGTGACTCCTTGTCACTGGGTTCGTTTCAACACAGGCTCCATGGCCTCCGCCCTGAGAGGTGCGTGTGCAGGCTTGGAAACAGCACCGCCATCAGCGCGGAAAATGCGCATGGGATGGCACAGAGCCTTATTCAGAGGAGATGAAATAGTCACTAGGACCCAGCCATGTTTTAAAATGATTATAAATTATTTTAACAGTGCATTTGCAAAGGGTTATAAAAACAGCCATAATATATTTTTTTCCTTAGATTCTAGAATTACCAGTGTGACAGCTAATGCAATAATGATTTGTTTCAAATGCCAGTGTTTAAGCTGTATAAAGCTGATTTTATACATTTTTCCAGTAGGCCGCATTGTAGTTAATGAAATTAAACACACCAATCGCATTTGTCCCCAGGGGACGAGGAACTGAACACACCACTGGTTTATTTTTTTATTAAAATAAATTGCAGCCGGCAAGATGGACTAATTGCATACAGAATTGAAAAAGAAACATTCCATTGATATAATTAAGCCAATTTTCATGGACAGAAATAGTTATAGTGGATATAAAATAAGCAAAACCTTCACCAGAATCTGACTTCCCTCCTTTTTTGTCCAAAATGTTAACTATTAAACAAATATGATCTTGGAGGGGCCGGCACTCCTGTCTTCAGGCCTCAGGGCATTGTTCCTGCCTCTCAGGCTAGGCCCGCCAGGCGGGCCAGCCCAGGCACCTCCAGACCGTGGAGGATTTGATGGCAAAAGCCCAAGAGCGAAGTGGTCAGAGCAGGAAGAGGCCACCCCTCCCCTGCTCTGGGCCCACCGAAGCTTGGGAGCACTCCTGGCCCAGAACGGCCACCGTGGCCCTGCTGCAGCCTAGGAGACACCCAGACTTGAGGAGTCACGGCCCATGCCAGGCTGGACCAGAGACGTCAGCTGCCATCCCTTTCTGCCCTGTAGCTCAGACCAACAGGGCAGCAGCAGCTCCACCTCCCCTTGATTGCTGAGATGGGGGTGGGGAGGGGGGAAGGGGTGGGGGTGGTTATTCGCCTCCAGATCTGAGGGGTGGCAAGGGGCAGGTCCTTCACCTCCTGGACCAACCTGAACCTCCTGCATTTCTCCTAAGGCAGTGAGTGAGGGGGTGTGGAGGGTGCAGGCCAGGCCACCTGACCAAGGCTTCTGCTCCTCTGTGCCTGCCTTTGGGGGCAGGACACCCACAGCAGGGGCAGGAGCGGTGGGGGGGGGGACAGAGCCCAGCAGGAGTCCAGACCCTGTGAAGCAGGAATCCAGCCTACAGGTGTGAGGTCACTTACACGCTGGACGCGTGTGACGTCCTGCCTGCTTTTTAAGAACAGACCTGCTACAAGTTGAGCACTGGCCTTGAGAAAATGCTTAAACCCTGACACACACACACGCACACCCTATGGAATTAGTAGCAGCCTGCAGTGCTCTGTGGGGGAGGGGAATGCTACGTAAGAAACCCTGGAGGTCTTCATTTCACTGAATTTCAGTGGAGCCCTCAATTTGCTGTGTGGCCTCCCAAGAGTTACTCCACCTCTCTGCGCCTGGGATTTCTCACTTCCAAAAGTGGTGCCTGCTCCTCTGCACTCTGTCTTCCCGGGGTCAGTGAAGGGAGGAGGTGTCCTGTCTTCCAAGTACGCTAGGAAGCCCTGCCAGTCTCCCGCGGTTGCCCAGCAGGAGCTCGGGCTGCGGATCAGACTGGGCAGGCGGGTCTACCCTCGAAAGCCGGATCCCCACCCTCTGCCTCGGTTTCTCTGCACTTCCCTCTCCCTACAGCCCCTACTTAAGCTCAGGCGGCGCGCGCTCCCGCGTCTCTCGGGGCGCGGGTCAGGGATGCCGCAGGGAACCGAGGCAAAAAGGGGCCTGGCGCCCACGGTGTCCCGCACGAGGTCGAGGGTCGGCGGTTGGGGACGCGGAGGCTGCCCTCCTCCGCAAGGGAGGCCAGGAGGAGGGGACCCTCGGGTCCAAGCTGGGGCTCTAGAAGGGGAGAGAGCCGCTCCCGCCCGGCCAGGGTCGGGGCGCCAGGCTGCGCTGTGTAGACGCGGGCGCTGCTCCGCGGTAGTTGGCCGCGACTTTGTGCGCGGGGAGCGGGAAGCCCGCCTAGACCACCAGCCGGCCAGGGGTCTCCCAGGCCCCGCTCCCCGACCCGGCCCGCGCCGTCTGCAGCCCTCGGCGGCCCGATTCTGAGCCCGCGGCCGCCGCTGCACCGCGGCGAGGCCCCAGCCAGCTGGCTTCGCTCGCGAAGTTTCTTTCCCGCACGGGCAAGTCGCCGGAGCTGCTCCTGGTCCTCCCGCGCCGGCGACGGGAGCTGCAGCTTCCAAGACTTGTTACACGGGTTTGATTCAAAACCTGATAAATTGTATTTAACGCTATTTGAAAATTTTAAACGAAATTATTCAAAAGATTTTTAATCCTGGATAATTTTTGTTGAAACTCTAATTATACATCACCTTAATTACCAGCCCCAGCCCCCCAAGGATCCCTAATTGCCTCCTAATTGAATAAAACAGGGGGCTAATCGGGCCCACGGCGTCCCAGCGAGCTGCCACCAGCCTCGCCTCCCTTGAGGGGCCTGGTGGGGGGAGCCCCTGGCTGCCGGGCCACCTTCCCCCACAGCCTCCCGGCAGAAACGGCAGCCCTGGTCCCCTGCTCTGCGCACTGCCCAGAGGAGGGCTTGGGAGAGGAGGAAGCCTTGGGGCCAGGAGGGGCCAGGAGGTCTGGCCGGCACCTGCTCTGGAAGAGCCCCTCACAGGACAAGCAGGACGCCCCCAGTGGGTGTCTGGTGGTTGGCGAGCCTAGGGCATGGCCAGCGCCTGTCCCCAAGGAGCCCACCCAGCAGTTGCTCCAAAGCCAGCTTGGCAAGCCCCCTCCTGCCAGCTTCCGAGTCATGGCACACCTGCGAAGCCAGGGGCACAGGGAGGGCCTGTGGGCGACACACAGTCCCCTGCCGTGGGGCACCAGGCCCTGGCGGCCAGCCCTGCACTCCCCCCCTCCACCGCAGCCTCTATGTTTTCGTCCGAAGCGGGGCAAGAGGCTGGACTCCCGCCGGACGTCCTGGCGCTGCTGCCCTAACCGGCCTCCGGACGGAAGGCTGCCGTCCTGGCTCCGGGGAGGGGACTGGTGGAAGAGGCCAACTTCCCCAGGGAGGGTGGGAGAGGGGAGGGTCCAGTCAGCCTGGCCTGTTTCTGCAGGAACAAGGAAAGAGGCTGTGAGTTGGGCCTCCAGCCCCGCTCACCTCTACCCTGTCTCCAGCATACCTTCCACACACATCACCCTCAAAAACAAGCAGGACACACACAGTTCCCATCTAGCGGGGGCCACAGCTCCCCTACCCCAGGGGCTAGATGGCACTTGTGGAGAGGGCACTCCCCCAGCCCTGGAGTATGTGGCGTCTAGGACATGGGGTCTGCCACCTAGGTGGGGATCAGGCCTCAAGGAGCAGCTCTGATGCGGGCACCGACTGGCACATCCTTCTCCTGCACAGAGGTCCCCAGCTGTGCTGTGAGGGGGATGGTGGTCCAGAGGGCACCTTGGTGGTGCTAACCCCCCACCTGCCCACCTGGCTCACAACAGCCCTAGAAACAATAAGCTTTTGTTAGGCGTTGAGTTTGTGATGTGGGGCCACAGCGGCCCCTTCCCCACCGGCCCTACTGCCCTGGCTTCAGTAGGGGGACCCTGTCCCCGAACTGTCCTCACTCTGCTCCTGGCCCCCAGGCTCAGGTGGAGGAGGCTGTAGGTTTCCCGTCAGCTCAGCCACAGCCCCGGCTTGGGTGCCCCAGTGGCCACCTCTGTCCTTGGAAAGCTCAGCTGGGAGCCCAGGTCACCCCCAGAGCCGCCACTATTCAGCCCTTCACCAGACCCAGCCCGGAGGAGCAACCCACCTGAACGGAGGCTTGGAATGGCGTCTCCAGGGAAACACAAACGAGATTACACCTCCAGATGCACACTCGGCGGTGGCCCCCAAAGCACTGGGTCATGGGGTCGCCTCCACTGGCCTGGTGGCTGTTCTGTGCCCAGTCTGAATACCAGCCTGGTAACCATGACCTTGCCCCTGCCCCACCCCACAGTCCCCTGACCTGGTCAGCATTGTGGGGAGGGGAGGACCTGCTGGCTGCAGTGCTGGCCCTACCGCCTCTGATTCGGGTAATGGACTGTGGTCCCTGGGGAAGTCCACATCTGCTTAAAATATCGCCTGATGAAATGAAATTCTTCAGCGGATCCTGCCTTGCTCAGGGCAGGCAGTGTGATCCCGAACCTGCCTCAGCCACCTTGGGGGGCCTGGGGACAAGCGGTCCCAGCTGTGGAGCCCGGAAGGAGGGGTTCCCAGCGCTCGGCCAAGTGTGGGCAGAGGGCTGAGGCCTTGCAATCACCTCTCATGGGGTTTTTCCTCACTAAAGACTCTCGGGAAAAGGAAGCCAGCGCTCGGCGCTCCCGCTGGGCCCGGCTCTCCGGCCTCCGGGCCAGGCCACCAGACGGCTGCCATGCACCAGTTCTGGTCTTGAGCGGACCCGGTCCCGGGCCATCTTCCCCACCTGGCAGAGGTGGAGCCAGCGGAGAGCCGGGGCCTCTTGGAAGTTTCCGAGGCCGCGCGGGTGCGCCGAGTCCGCCTCTCGCTTGCAGCGAAGGCCCCGGCGTCAGCGCGGCCGCTTTCCCCTTTTTCGCTCCAGCTTCGGGCCCATCCTGGGCTAGGGCCTGACCTGGTGGCCCACACGCAGCCCGGTGGCCCCGACTCTGAGCAGGCCCGCGGTGCACACACAGAACCGAACCCGAACACGCACACGTACACCCCACGCGCGGAGGGCCCGCAACGCCGCGCACAGACAGCCCCTTCGCGTCGGCGGCGAAACGCCCGGCCTTGTTCGCACCAAGAGGGGTCAGAGGTCACGAGAGGCCGAGGCCAAGGGCACCCGGCAGCAGAGCGCGGCGGGAAGGGGGCGCCTCACCGAGGGGCCGGGAACGGCTGACGGCGGGGCGCAGGGGCGTCCGGCATAACTCGGGAGCTGCTTTTCCCTGGCGCACAGAGCGCGGGGCCTACGGCCGCCGGGCCGCTGTTGGGACTAGCCGGGCGGGTCCCAAGCCGAGGGAGCGGAGTTCGGAAAGCCGCCGCGAGTCCCGCGCCCACCCGGCTCACGCTTGGGGGCTCGGCCCCGGGAGCTGCGAGGCCGGCCTGGCGGGACCTGGCCCCGGAGGCGCGAACGGAACGGCGTGGGTCGGGCGGGGACCTCGAGGGGAGCGGCCCGGGGGCCTCTTCCGCGGGTGGGCGGGCGGGCGGCCTGCAGAGGAGGGGGCGGCGGGAGCAGGCGGCGCCGATTCCGCTCCGCGCGGCACTGGCCGCTTCGCTGCAGCCGGGGCTTCAGCGGGGCTGTGGGAGCCGCGCTGGTCGGGCCGCGGCGCCGCCCGTCCTCACCTGCCCGCCGGCCTCACCGCGGATGGCGCCGGCGGCCGGGGCTGCGGGGTGCGCGCGGGCTGCTCGGAGGCGCAGTGGCGGGCGAGGGCGCGGGTGGCTGGAGCAACCGGCCCGCGGCAAGGACCGGCTGGCGGCAGGCGGGGCGCGCGGAGCCCGGGGCTCGGCCGAGACGGAGCGAAAGAGAAAGTAAGACCGAGGACCAGGCAGTCTGGCCGGGGCAGCTCTGTCCCCGCCGGGCCCGGCTGTGCCAGGCAAGCGGGTACAGAGGGGTCCGCGCGGGCCCGAGGGCGGCAGCGGTGGGTCGGGAGGTCGCCTGGTAGGGACCCTCCTGTCGGAGGCACGGTCGCCCGGGCGGCCCGCGCAGGCTGCCGGCGTCCCAGAGGAGCGCCCTCCACCACGCGGGGCACCGCCGGGGGATAAACTTCACGACCACAGTTCCCAGCCCGGGCAAAAGTCTCCATTTTGCTCCCCAAGTGGCTGCGGCTGTCCCGCCGTTGCTACCCCTGCCCCTGCGCCCGCGGGGCCGGGTGGGCGCCGGCCCGCGCCCCCTCCTCCGCCCCTCCCCGGCTCGGGGTCTCCCTCCTCTGCGCCCGGCTGGCGGACGCCAAAGGCGGTGCTCTAGCGCCCACTATTTCAAAAGCCCGGAATATGATTTGACCAGGACTGAGAGCCACTCGGAGAGAGAGAGGGAGAGAGCGAGCGGGGAGGAAAAAGTTGCTCTCCCCTTTCGTCAACTTTTCGCTAACTTTCACTTTTCGCTCCCCTCCACCCCCGGCCCACCCCCTCCGCCCCTCCCCGGCCCCCACCTGCGCCTCAGGTTCCCCGGGCCCAGGCGCCTGACACTGGTGGGGGGAGGGATTCAGCAGGGAGGGCGCCTTCCCGAGGAGCGCGCGGCCCGGGCGCCCCGAGCCTCCGCGCCGAGTCCGGTCGCCCGGAGCGCGAGAGGCGGGCAGCCCCGGGCCGCGCGGCCGAGCCAGGGCGGGCACGGGCGCGCCGGCCGCGCCCGACGCACCCTGGCCCGGGCGCCCCGGCCCGGCCCGGGCCCCGGCGGCGCGGCGCGGCCGAGCGCGGGAGACTTACTTTGGCCCCTAGCTTCCTCGCCCTCGCCTTGGATCGCATGGTGTCGGCTCGCGGAATCTCTCTCCTCCTCCTTGAGTCCAGAAGCAGCCACACACTATCTTCATCTCCCCAGCATTGTCAGTTTGGACACCTTCGCACATGCGCACAGAGCACTCAATCTGACACCCCTCGCCGGGGCCAAAAAAACTTTGCAATGTATTCATCATCCTCATCGTCGCGCCGCCGCCGCCGCCGCCGCCGCCTCGGCGCGGGATTGGGGGGCTCTCCTCGGCCTTCTCGGTCTTCGTCTCCTCCCATCTCTCCCCCTCCTCCCCTTTTCAGCGCAGCTCGGAACTGGCCCTTTAAGAAAACATTCCGTGCTCCGCGCTCCCGCCCGGGGCCCGCACCCCGGACACTTTAAAAGGACCCAGGTGGCCCCGGAGGCGAGGTGACTATCCCCCCACCCTGCCCCTGCGTCGCGGCGCGTCGCACTGCTGCTCCCGCCCCAGTCGGGGCCGAAGATGGGGCGGCGGCTGCGGGTTTCCACACGACTTCCTTGGATCTCGGGGCACACGCGCCGATAGTTCGGACGCGGGTCCGGGCTGGTTTTGCTCCATTTTACAGCGTTTTATTACTAATTAAAAAGCTTTGCATTCCCAGTCGCCCCGGCCCGCTTTTCTCCTGCACTCTCCCCTCGGCCCCCGTCCCCGCCCCGCGGGGCGCTGGAGGGGGCGTCGGGGCTCGCGCGCCAGAACCCGGCTCCTCCGAAGCCCCTCCGGGCCCCGCCGCCCCCCTCGGGCCTCCCGGCCCCCGCCTCCTCCCCTTCGCCCCCACCCAACGGCTGCTGCTTCGGGCTTCGCGGCTCAAAAACAACAGCGGAGGCGCCGCCAGCTCTGCGCACCGCCACTGCCCAGGCCGGCGGGCGGCACTCGGACCCGCCGCCCTCGGTCCCTCGCGAGGCCGCGGAGGCCAACACGCCTCGCAAGGGGGGACAGCGCGGGGGCGGCCGTCCAAACACCAGGCGTCCTCGGCTGGTTGTCCCAGGGCGCCCGCACCTCTCCGTCCGCGCCCTCCTGCCGCCGCGCCCCCCAGGTGAGTACCCGGCTGCGCGAGCGCCCGAGCTGGGCCACCTTCGGGGACCTGGGCCTCTGGGGACACTCCCCTCTGGCCTCTCCGGGCCCAGGTGCGTAGGGGGCGGAAGGGCCGGCGGCGCAGGTGGAGCAGCGCGGATAGGAGCCGACCAGACGCTTCCTCTTCCCCTGCAGCCCCCAAACTCCGAGGCGCTGCGGCGGAGGGGCCGGGCTAAGCGCAGGCAGGGTGGCCCCGGCCCAGGAACCTGACGGTCCAAGTGCGGATTTCTCATCTGAGTATCTGGGAATCGAGAATGAATTGGAAGAAAACCGAAGCGCTGCCCTGGCCGGGTTGCTCCCCCGCACCCTTCCGGAGCACCGAGGTCCTGCCCGGGAACGGGACTTGGAGCTGCCGCAGAGTCAGCCTGAGCCCGAGGCAGGGGTCGCGCCCGCGATGTGGGGTCTCTCCGCCGCCCCGCGAGGCTCCTGGCCATGCCCTCCCTGCCCTTTGTTGTGTAATGAGACCTGTGGCGGCTCCACTGAGACCCACACGTGGAACTCCGCGCCTCCGCGTTAAAGGAGGTGAAACGCAGCAGCCCTGAGAAATCCGAGACCCCGGTGTCCTAGCAGAGGCGCCCCGGATGGGGAAGGGCGTGCGGCCGGCGCTACCCCAGAGGAAAAGCCCAGCGGAGCGGGGCTGGGCGGGAGCCGGCGGCGGCGGTGAGCTGGGCCTTCTGACTTGGATCCTCCGTAGTCGGCACCACTTCCCTGCTCAGATTCGAACCCAGATGCGGCTCCCATGGCTCCAGGGTGCCCAGTCTTGCAGCCAGCTCGCCGCCCGAACCCTGGATGGAAGAAGCGCTCACTGGCCGCTACCTCTGCTGTTTCTGGTACCAGGTGAGTGTTGCCCAGGGAAGGGCCATGAGCAATGGCACAGCCCCATTCCCTGCCATCCTTCTGAGGGTCTATCGACCCCTTTACCCACCCTCCCCACACCCTGACCATCTTTCAACAGGGGCTGGGGCACAGAACAGCTCAGTTTACAGGCCCAGCTCTGGAGGTCTTGATCAGCATAGCAGACTAGGGCACTGCTGCAGCTCTGGACGGCCAAGGCCGGTTCTGAACCTGCTCACCCGAGTGGGCGGGAGGTGCTGGAGCCCAAGAACACAGGCGCTGTCCTGCCTCAACCCTACCAAGGGCAGACTCCCGATGGTAGGCCCAACCTGGCTGGAGCTGCTGGCTAGAAAGGACTCAAGGTCACTCCCGTATCTCTGCACCCAGTTCCCCCTTGCTCCTGCCTGAAGCCTCCGCAGGTTTGGGAGGAGGCCTGGGGAAGTTACTATAGTGCCTGCAAAGCACTCCCACCTGCAAAGAGGGTCCCTTCCCCACCCTTACCCTGCAGCCCAGCAAAGGCCTCCTTTGCCTGTGGCCTGGAGGTAGCCAACAGATGCCAAGGTTGTGTAGTCCTGGCCTTCTTGTAGGGGTGCCCCAGCTCTCTCGGGTCCTTTCCATGCCTCCTCCTCCAGCTCAGGAGGTGATTCTCAGAACCCTGACCAGGCTAGGACAGGACAGCCATCCCTGGCACTGTTGCCAGCACCTAGGGAAGAAGGGCAGGAGGTATGGGAGCAAGCTGGTCTGTGCCATCTGGCCCCTGCCCTCCTCCAGGCTGTAGGGTAGGGATGAGGTCACGGATCTGCCTGGGGAGGGGTAGCTGCCGGTCAAGCCTGGCCAGGGAGAAGCTGGGCTGCCTACCCGCAAGGCACTGATGCAGCCCTGGCTCCGGTGGGTCAGTGTCTCCCCAGCCTGCTCGAGAAGCCCAGGCAGGCTGTCCCCAAGGCCAGGGCCCTGGCCGGGGTTGCATCCTGGCCTGGCCAGGCCCTGCCCCCGCGTGGCCAGACTTAGAAGCGGAGTGCAGGTCAGGATTGAGGAGTCCCATGAGGAAAAAGAGTGGAGCAGGGAAGATGACATGCAGGTCCTCCCTGGGGCCCAGGTCTGTGTTCCTGTCTGGCAAGGGCTTTGGGGGGCTTGGGGAACAGGTAGGGCAAGTGGAGGCCCAGTGGGGAAAAGGTTGGTATTAAAACTTTTAAGGGCAATTTTCAAACCAAGTCTAGGTCTGCAGAGCCTTGGGGCTGACGCCAGGCCCTGGGGCCCCTGTGCTGGCAGTGTGAGTGCTGTGAACTCATTCCCACTGGCCTCCTTGAGTTGTCCAAGGACAGTGAGTGTGGGGTGACCACAAAGAGGCTCCTACACTGGACAACTGCACGCTGCTGTCGAGTTCCACAACCAATCTTATAGCTGGGGTCTTGGAGGTTAGCTAACCACCTACTTCTGCTGGGGTCTCGGCAGAGAGGGAGTCCATGGAAACGTGATTTCCCCATGAGCCCTGCAGGCTCCCAGTGTTTCTAGCGGCTGCAGACCCATGACCAGGTTAATTCCTTAGAGAAAAGGGCAGACTTGAGAGCCAGAAATGCTGGTCCTGCAGCGCTGGAGGAAGCATCTTATTAGACATTGAGTAGGAGGGCCCCAAGCCCCAGGGGTTCCCCAGAAGCCCATTGAGTAGCAGAACTACCATGTCGGCCCACCCTGCACTCCCTGAATCTACAAATGCATTCTAGGGCTAGAGGGCCCCTTCGCTTGGCCAGGTCTTGTGCCCCATGCCAACTGGCAGGATCATAGCTGCCCCAGCTGCCCCCACCTCCAGCCCCTCAGGCCCCAGAGAGCCCTGCTTTGGGCTGTGTGTGCAGGACAGGAGGTGGGCATGGCACCTTGCAAGATGGACTGACCTCACCAGGTTCTCACCCCTTTCCCTCCTGCTCCTCTGTGGGGTTTGAACTTGGCCATGGGTTTTCAGATACTTGGCCTCAGGCTCTATTGAATTCCAAGTCAAGGTTTTACTCACTCCACACCCCCACCTTGTTCCTCCAGGTAGCAAGGAAACACATAGCCTCTGGTTTACCAACGGGCTTTCCTGGGAGATTGGAAATGCCCCAGGTGGGATCCAGACCGCCAGCACTCACCCCACCCCCAATATCTGGGCCACTGAGTCAGGCCAGGATGAGGCTCTCACTCTCTGGGCATGTTCTCCTGCCCCACACTTGGTGGGAAAGTCTCCCAGACTTGAGCAGCAGGAGGCAGGAGACCACAGGGGCCCTTGGGGATGGCTGACTTGGCTCCCACTAGACAGAGGGGAACATGGAGGAGGGCTGCTTGGACCCCGTACCTCACAGGGTCTCAATGGGGGCTGAAAGCTGGAAGGAGCCTGCGTTTGGTCTAGAATGGTGGGGGTGGGTGGGAGACACAAGTCATCGAAAAGGCCATTTCTTCCCTATTCAGGCCTCTGAAATGACCCGAAGTGGGTGCTTCCTCCAGCATTGTGCCTCAGCTGCACACTGGGGCCATAGGAATCCCCCCCAGACTCTGGGGTCAATATTTCTGGGTCCCTTTGAACCTTCTTCTCACCCAAGGCCTGGGAAGCCTTCCTGTGCCCTGGAATACTTGGAGAGGACACGACACAGGTCCCAGTTCTGGCCCAGTGGTGGCAAGGTTCCGTTCCCTGCACTGCTCAAATGTAGGGACCTCCCAAAGCCGATTCCCGATTCCAGGTCCCAGAGTGGGTAGCTGGGAGGAGTGGACTTCCCAGGAATGTGAGCCACGTCGCTGATTTCGAACAAACCCCAGATGTGTGGAAACTGACTTATTTTGATTGCAAGAGGATCCTTGTCCCTTGCAGATGGGCAGCTTCCGGGGACCGGCTTGCCATCAGCAGGCACGATGCTGTGGCCATCCCAGTGGAACCCCTCTGCCCGGCGTTGTGTCCTGGCATCCCCACCAGGGTGCCCCGCTGTCCTGCGCAGATGTCAGGAGTATCTGGATGCCCCATGGGCACTTCAACGGCCCAATTCGGAGTTTTTTGTTTTGTTTTGTTTTAAGAGATTGAGACTGTGAACCTGAACTCCCTTGATCTCCTCCCGTTGGGCCCAGGAGGGAGCCTAATCCAGGCCCAACCGGGCTCACTGAGAAGGTGCAGGAAGGCCCCAACGACTCCTACTCGTGTGCGGCCCAGTAAGGGCCGGGACGCTGCAGTGGTCGAGCCGCTGGGTGTCTGCAACCGGGAGCTCCCCCGCCGCTGGGAGCAATAAACGGAATCGGTTTCCCATGCTTTCCCTCTTGATCTCAGAACCTTTAAAAATCCGCCAACGAATGTCGTTGCCTGGATGCGCTGCGTGTGACCTTCAGCCGTGTGTTCACGCGTACCCGCAGCCGTGGAGTGGCGGTCCCTTCCTGCCGCCGCAACCCCGGGGCCGCCGGTCTGCGCACACCGGCAGCAACTTCGTTACCCACAGCGCCCGCGTCCTGCGGCTCGCGCGGAACTGCGCGCGGAAAGGTGGCAGAGGGACCGCTCCAGAACGCTGCTCGCGTAGACACTGCCTCTGCCTTCAGATCCCAGTTCGGCCGCGCGCGGGCGGGGCCCTGGCAGCAACGAAAATGGCGAGTCTCGTAGCCTTCCGGGCCTGATGGCCGCATTCCGGGAGTCGCCAGGTGGGAGTCCGCCTTCCGCGTCCCCAAACGCCCAGAGCCCGGGACACGGGCCGGCGGCCGGGTGACCAAGCCGGTTCCCCGCATCGGCTTGCGCCAGAATCCATATTCGGCTTGCAAGGCCCCCTCCGGCCGTCTCTCCGCAGAGCGCCCTGCCCCACACTGCCGGCCCTCTTAGCTTGAAAACCAAATTTTGCCTTTGATCCTGAGAGATTGATACCCCACAGGTGAAACCGTGGAGACGGAGCTGCGGTGGGTTTCTTCTCTACGCCTCAGTTTCCCCGTCTGTGAAATGGGACCCGGCGCGCCTGTGCTCCTCCGGGAGTTTATTGCAGGGCTGGCTGGAGAGAATGGCTGGGTGGAAGCCGCCAGGTGGAGGCCCACGGTCGCCCACCCCGTGGGCCTCGTTTGCTGGGCGGGGGTCAAAGGCTTGCGAGGCAGGGATCGCCCCAAGGAGGCTCTGGAGCCGGCCTTGTCCGTCCCTGTCTCCTCCCCTCGCTCCCCTTCCCCCGGCCTTCCCGGAACTCTCTTCGCCCGCTGGGTGGAGGAGGGGCGAGGGCCGGCTCAGCCGTCCCCGGGGTCGCTCTCCTCCCACCCCCACCGCAGAATCTGGCCCGCCCTGGGCTTTCCTCTCAGGTCCCTTTGCGTCTCCAGAAACCCGGAGGTTTCGCGCAGACTCGAGCCTGAGATGGCATCATCCAGCACCCCAAATCCTGCGGAGGGCGGAGGGGATTTGGGGGAGAAGGCAGGGGCTGCCAGGGGCGCTTTGGCTACTGGGGGTGGGGGACAGGGCCTGCGGGGGAAGCGGGTGGGGGAGGACTGGAGACCCAGGCCCCCCTAGATACAACGAACCTCGCGGGAGGGAATACGCCATCCCCGTACCCACTTCCAAGGACGTAGGTCTTTTAGTACCCGCGGGCCGCGTTCCCACACATCTGGGCGGGGCCCCGCAGCATGGCCTGGGGAGCTGAGGCTTCTGGATCTGACACAAACTACCTTTCTGGGTGTAGAAGGAGGAGGTGGGGTGGGGGAAGCAGGGGGCCGTGGTCTGAGCATACCTTCTCGCCTCTGGGCCTCCCACCTCCTGGGGCAGGACCTACGGGGAAGGACGGGAGCGGAGTGCGGTGGCCAGAGGGACACCCAAGGGTCTACCCCTGCGAGCTTTGCTTTCTACTAAATCAGTAACTGTAGTGGTGGTGGCGGTCGAGACACAGCTCAAAGAGCCGGCAAGAATAGAGCAGACACCAGGATCGCCCCAGGCAGGGAAAAAATGACCAATTCTGTAGAGTGACCCGAAGGTGATGGAATCACTCGGGCGTCCTCCTGGGAAAGGGCTGCCTGCCCCCGCCGCCAGAACGCTGCCGGCGTCCATGCCCCCGGGGCTGGAGAGAGCAGCCAGGCACAGGTAACTCAGGAACTCTGGTCTCCTCACCCGGTGCTGCGCTGTGGGGCGCCCTCACCCCCACACTTTGTGTCCCTGGGCCTCCTCACCAAGGCAGGGGCCCTGAGTGGCAGGGACACCCCTGTGTGCACAATATGCCCCCTGCAGCCCCCACAGGTCACCTGTTTGAGGACCTAGGTGGGGCCTGCCCTGGGTGAAGAGGGCAGGTCCAGCCTTCAGCAGCCCCTCCCCCATGACTTCAGTGGAATTACAAGGGGAACACCCAGGGCAGCTCCCATAGGCTGCAGAAGGGAAGAGGGGAGGGCTTCTACTGAGGTGAGACAGAGTGATCCACGCCTCCCACACCATCAGCCTCCCTCCCCTCTCCACCCTTCATTGCTGGGACCCCAGGGCCCATAGACAGCTGGGGGAGCGGGGAGACAGGAGGAACTCAAGCTCAGCTTCTGCCTCCTGTCTCCTGGGACCCTTGAGCAGCCCCTCCAGCTTCCTGGGAGTCCAATTCCCCAAGGTACAACAGGTGGCGGCAGAGCCTGGCCCCGTCGTGGGGCGGCTGCACCCAGGTGAGTGGCTTGCAGTTCCTGGAGCCCTGCAGGTTGTTGGAGAGTCAGGGAGCCTTTCTTCCTCCCACCTGCCCTCTTGCACTTCCTCTCCCACAACCCAGGGCTACTCCCAGAGGCTCTGAACTGGAGCCCTAGAAGGTAACCACCTCCTGGCTGGACACAGAGAGGGCAAGCTGGGGCCAGGAGTGAGGATAGGTGCCCTAAGAGCCACCTGCTCCACTCATCCACGAAGGCCTTAACTGGCTCAGGGGCCCCTGAGCTCTCAGTCAAGCCCCACCCTCCTGACCTTGTCCTGCCCTGGTGCTGCCAGTCGGGTGGAGGTGTCTCAGGGCCAGCTGGTCTCCTGGCAACTGAAGCCCACACTTCCCTTCCATTCACTCATTCCTTGCTTCCCTCACGCAGGAGGCGCTGCAAGGCTCAGTGCTCCTGGAGCTTCGAGTCTATGATATGAGTTAGGGTGTCTCCTCCATCAGTTCTACAGGAGGGTGTCTCCTCCTTCAGACCTGGAACTTCCAAGGCATTTTACCCAAAGCTCCAGCACCTGACCCAAGGCTGGGCTGTGCTCTGTCCTCAGTGAAAGAATGGATGAGTCATAACTGAGTGATTGGAGAGAGCTGAACGAGTAGGTTTCCCTGGGTTTTCCACAGGCGGTTTCAGCCCAGGGGAAGACCCAGGGAGATGAGGACGTCATGGTGTGGAGGCAGCAGCCTGGGGCAGGGACTGTGCTGAGTGCCTGAGGCCGAGACACCCCTCTGTAACCTCCATAATCCATCAGGTCTCAGAGGGCTGTCCTATGTTCAGTTAGCCAATGCCAGCACCATATGACGAGGACACAGCAGTGAGGAGCTGCCCAGGTCGCTTGCACTGTGTTTGGAAAAGGAAGCTGGCTTGTTCTGGGGTCCCCAGCAGGATGGAGAGCAGGGGTGGGGACCCTGGCAGAGCAAGAGTTCTAGGAGAGAAGCTGGTCCACCCACAGGCTCCCTGGCCTGAGTGCCGCACCAGGCAGGGTGCTAGGCGTTGTGCTGCTCGCTTCCCACCCCTGGGCTGCAACTGTGGGCTGTGTGGCCTTCCCAGTTCTGTGAGGTGGCTGCTATGATTGTGCCCACCTTACAGATGGGAAGACTGATGCTCAGAGACTTGAGCAACCTAGGCAAGGACCTGTCCTTAGAGGCAGAAGCAGTACTCAGAGGAAGAGCTCCCTGACCACAAAGCCCCAGGTGACTTACACTGCAGGGATAGAGCTCTCCGGGGTGTGCAGGGTGGCAGAGGTGCCTCTGAGAAGAGATCTCTGCCTGGGACCCTTTCCTGGGGCTCTTATGGTGCTGGGAGTGTGAGCACCACAAGAGCCCCACTACAGCGATGCCACCCAGAGGGCGCTCTGGCCTATTGGTCACCCGTGTCCTTCTGACAATGACCAATACACTTATTTGCCAGGGTCCAGGAAGACTCAGGCACTGGAGTCTGTATTTCCTGAGTCCGCCTCTCACTGGTAAGTCCTGAGCCCCCTTCCTTCCCAGCACCCACTCTTGGAGCAGCTCTCCAGGGCTGTGCTGTGGCTGCTGCTGTCAGGGAGAGGCCCCATGCTCCAGCCAGGGGCTTTAGGGGCTCAGTTTAGGACTAACACGCCAAGCAAGTCATGCTGAGTGTCTGGGCTTCTTCTAGGAAGGTATTTCCAATCATCAAATGTGCCACTAAAAAAAATGCGTGTCAGTTAAGTGTGCACTAAGCCTGGACCACATGGGACATAGTTGTTCTAATAAACACGAATAAGCCAGTTTTCACATTAGAGAAATAACAGTTTCTTGTAGAAATGTGGTGCTTTTAAAAGAGGTTAATTAATAAACAGCAGGTAATTGTTCATGGCACATTGTGGCAGAGGGTAATTTTCATTTTAGAGGATGGAAGGGCCAAATACCCCTCCCCACTCAGCATTTTTCTGTAATAATCACCTCAGCTTCACCTCCGCCTTTCATTTTTACAGCTGGAGCTGTTTATCATCGCTCCAACTTTCACTAAAAAGGAAAAACTATCACTTAAACAAAGCCATTGAAAACCCAGCATCATATGTGGATTTTTTAACATAAATAAATCATACAAACTAAGATTTATGTTCTTGGAATGATGTCATTCATTGAAGGCTGCCTTCCCAATCAAAGCCGTGTTTAGTGGTTTTTCTTTGGTGGGTGTGCTTTTTGCTAAATAGGAAAAACCCGTTCGGTCATCCTTGCTGCTGTCTTTTCTCAGCTTGGCCCAGAATATCAGAAAGGTTTCTCCCTGGGCCAGTCCACAGAGCCAAATGGTGAAAGTGGTTTTAACTCCATAGACTGCTTTTAAAGCCTTTGCTGTTGAACCGTAAGTCTGAGATGAAAAGACTGTTAAACCTTCCCTAAGAATGTTTGCAGGACACAGCAGAAGTTTATGGTCCTCGCAGGTCTCCCAGAGCCTAGAATGAATCTCGCTGCAGAGTGACACATCTGCAGAAGCTTCACTGAGTTGAAATGAGTGAGGAGCATTGAAATCAGCACGCGTGGATAAATAAGATGTGGCACATCCATGCAGTGGAATACTATGTCGCCATGAAAAGGAGTGAAGAGCTGACACTTGCTGCAACATGAATGAACCTGGAAAACATGATGCTCCATGAAAGAAGTCAGTCATAAAAGGTGACACATTGTGTAATTCCATTTATATGAGATGTCCAGGATGGGCCAATCCATAGAGCCTGAAGACAGATTAGTGGTTGCCTGGCTGTAGAAGTAGAGGCAGTAGTACCCTGGCCCAGTGAAGGCACTGGGAACAGATGGGCCACACCAGAGTCCAGCTCCGGCCCTCCAGGCATTGACAGGAGACCATTAGCTGGAAGCCAGTGGGAAGTCGGGCTGACTAATAGGGACAGGTGTCCAGGAGACTGCAGTGTGAGGCTTTCATTTGTTCAAGCAACGCACATTCACTGCGTGCTTACTATGTGCCAGGGACAGCCATAGGCCCTGAGGCTGCAGCAGTGATGGAGACAGATGCTGCTCCCATCAAGGTCATGTTTTGATGGGGAAGGCAGCAATAAGCCAAATACATGTGGGTCTGGCGTGCCAGGCTACATGATTCTAGTGCAATGGACCTGAAGGAGGAGAAAGGTGAAAGCACAGTCTTCAATCAGTTGTTCAAGAAAGGCCTCACTGAAGTAGTGACATTTGGGCAGAGACATGACGGAGGAATGAGGGAGTCACCCAAGAGTCTGGGAGAACAGCACTGGGGCAGAGGGAACAGCCAGTGCAAAGGCCCTGAGGCTCCAGTGACCAGTGTGGCTGGTACAGCAGGAGGAGGAGGGGAGGAGGGGAAAGCCCTGTAGAGTGGCAGTGAGAGGACAAATTAAGGCTGAAGATGGAATTAAAGTTGCTCTCTCAGCAGATTTTAAAGTAGGGAGATAATTCTGGATTATCTGGGTGGCCTTAATGTCATCACAAGGATCCTTAAAAGTGGAAGAGGGAGGCAGGAGAGTCAGGATTAGGATGAAGAGGAGATATGTGAGAATATAAGGAAGATTCCCCTGGCTGTCCTGGCTCCGAAGACAGAGGAAGGGCCCATGAGCCAATGTGTGTGAATACCGACAGACTCTAGAAGCTGAAAAAGGGAAGGAAATGGATTCTAGAGCCTCCAGCAAGGAAGGCAGCCTTGCCCATGCCTTGACTTTAGGACACTGAGATCCATTTCGGACTTCTGACCCACAAAACCAAAATCTAGTAAGTTTGTGCTATTTGAAGCCGCTAAGTTTGTGGTAATTTGTTAGTGGTAATTTGTTAGAGCAGCCACCAGAAATTAATATGGGGAGGAAATAGGGATTTCATCTGTCCAGGGTCAAGACATCCTGGGGGTGGTAAGAATCTGAGCCCATCTCACGTAGATGAGAATGAGAGCATGATGACCACAGAATAGTGGTGATGGCCATCCTCACATCTGGCTCCATAGCCACCCATGCCAATATAGATTGGCTGCCTTCTATGTCCTGTCCATGGCCATTCTCTAAGGAAATTCCCTTGCATCTCCTGCGACCTTTACAGACTACATATTTTGTTGGATTACTTTCTCATTTTCACGAAGCATATCTTCTAGTAACATCTGATAAAAGATGTGTAGGAGATAAATATTTTAGGACTTCCACGTACCAGAATGGTAGTTGAGCTGGGTATGGAATTCTAGATTGGAGATGATTTTTTTGTTCAGAATTTTAGATAATGTTGCCCCATTATCTTCTTGCTACCAGGCAGCTATTGAGAAGTCTAGGAAGATTCTGTTTCCTCGGATTTTGTGTGCAATGTGATTTTTCCTTTTTGGAATTTTATAGAATCTTCTATGTCCCAAGTGGTCCAATATTCCACAATGATGTGCCCTAGAATGTGTCTGTTTTCATCCACTGTGAGTTCTTTCATACTGAAAACTTGTGCCCATTAGCTCTGGGAAATTTTCTTGAAATACTTTGTTAGTTATTTCCACTCTGTTTTGTTTCTTCTTCATTTTTGGAACGTGATATTTATATGAGCTTTCTTCTGCAGATATGATCTGTGTGTCCTCCAAATGGCTTTGTTCTATCTGTTTCAATCTGTCTTTCCTGAGGCATCTGCTGATTATTGGCTTTCTGCCCATGATGACCTGACTGGAAGTTCTGACAGTAAGAGAGGAGGGGTTCATTGCCCTTGAGACTCATGGATGGGGGTGATCCTTGATCCTTGGATGTCAGTATCTTTAGGAACTGACCTGATTCCCAGAGAAGTTACTAAGGGAGCAAGGGAGGGGTCTGGCTGCCAGTCTTCTTGGAGTCAACTTGGAGTTAAAGGCAGGAGTCTTTGAAGTCAGCTGCCTGAATTCTGGGAAATAAACCTCTGGACTTTTGCTGGTGTCAGGGAGGGGTGGTCTCTCAGGGAGGATAAGGAGGGGATGGAATCTGCTTGATCACTGGGTCCCTTCATCTGGCCCTTCCTGATCATAATACTCTTGCACCCCAAAGTCCTAGAGGAATTACTCTTTCTTCTTTTATTTCTTTCTTTCTTTCTTTGCTTTCTTTCTTTCTTTTCTTTCTTTCTTTCTTTCTCTTTCTTTCTTTTCTTTTCTTTCTTTCTTTTCTTTCTTTCTTTCTCTCCTCTGCTCTTTTCTTTCTCTCTCTCCTTCTTTCTTTCTTTCTTTCTCTCTCTCTTTCTTTCTCTTTTCTCTCTCTCTCCTTCTTCCTTCCTTCCTTCCTTCCTTCACTTCCTTCCCTTCCTTCCTTCCTTCTTCCTTTCTTTCTTTCTTTCTTTCTTTCTTTCTTTCTTTCTTTCTTTCTTTCTTTCTTTCTTTCTTCTTTCTTTCTTTCTTTCTTTCTTTTCCTTCTTTCTTTCTTTTCTTGACAGGTTTCCTCTTGTTGCCCAGGCTCCAGTAATGGTTTTAATCTTGGCCTGCAGCCTCTATCCTGGGTTCAAACAATTCTCCTGCCTCAGCCTCTAGAGTAGCTGGGATTACAGGTGCCCACCACCATGCCTGGCTAATTTTTTGTATTTTTAATAGAGATGGGGTTTCACCATGTTGGTCAGTCTGGTCTTGAACTCCTGACCTCAGGTGATCCGCCCACCTCGGTCTCCCAAAGTGCTGGGATTACAGGCATGAGCCACCGTACCAGGCCCCTAGAGGTACTCTTATACTCAGTCCTGAGTGTTGGGTTCCCCTTGGTTATAAATCTGGTAAAATCTCACCTTCCTGCTCTCTATTCGGGACTTTCTCTTGTCTCTGACCCAGTTGCCACAGGTCCATCAGCGATTCAGCTTTCAGAAGGGAGACCCACCCTATGGGTAGATGTCTTTTAAAATCTCTTTATTGTGGTTGAAGTGGGGCTTGTAGAGGGGACGCTATTGAATGGGTGTGTACTTAATTTGCCATCTTAACCCAGAGGCTTTTGTGGCTGTTTTAGAAAGACTATGCCCATTCTTAGGTCCAGGCCTGATACCATACACAGTGTCCACACACAGGGGCTCTGACCCCACAGGGTTCTTTGGGTCCTGATCAGTGATCTTTCTAGAGCCTCGCCTATGACCTGCTTCTGGCCACAGAAACAGCTGATAAATGAGATTTGTTAGTTTCCTACAATGGGGCGTTGCATCGGCAGTGAACATAGGGACAAGAGGGCGTGCTTATCACCTTGCTGACTTGTCCCTGAGACATGGGGGTGACCTTTAAGAATGTCAGCTGAAATATTAACAGAGGTTTTCCCTGGGTGATGAGATCTGATAATATCAAAACTTTTTTCTCTGTTATGTTTCTCTGCATTTAATTTTTCTCCACTGACTATATGTTAGTGGTAGAAGTGTTACAATGTTTAAAAACGAGAACATCAAAAAATTAGCCCAGAGTGGTGGTGGCATGTTCCTGTGGTCCCAGCTCCTCAGGAGGCTGAGGCAGGAGGAACTCTTCAGTGCGGGAGGTGGAGGTTGCAGTGAGCCAAGATCTCACCACTGCACCCCAACCTGAGTGACAGAGTAAGAGCCTATCTCAAAAAATAAAAATAAAAATGAGAAGGAAATCCTATCTGTCCTTCAATAACCAGCTCAGCCACTGCTACCTCCTGGGATTCTCCCGAATTCCCACTGTTGGGAATACTTCCTGCATCACATTAAATAAACTGCATTTCCTAAATATCAATTTGATTTCTGGGTTTGTCTCTCTTCTCCTGGGGTGTGGACAGCTGGAGATGTGCTCTGAGCACATCACATGTTTGGACGGGAGAGGCACGCAGGCTCCCGGCCCTGAGATGTGGGCAGGTGAGTAAGTATGCAGGCTCTGGAGTGACTCTGGATCCATCATGCCCTCGCTCTGGGCTGGAGCTGGTCACAGCTGTTCTGGCCTCAGTCTCCCCTTCTGTAGATGTGACCAGTTTGAGGGAGAGGGTCATTGACTCCATGTAGGGCTGAGGACCGTGCTCCATGCAGAGTGCAGAGCCCAGCCGCTGCCAGGTGAGGTGTTTGTAAATGAAGTCAAATACAAGCCACATACAATTTCACGTCGTAACCATTTTTAAGTGTAGAGTTCAGTGGCATTGGGCACATTCACACAGTTGTGCAGCCATCATCACCCTCATTTCCAGTCGCTTCCCGTAGCCCCTCCCAAGTCCCTGGCACCCCTCTTTTTGCTTTCAGTCTCTACGGACGTGGCCACTCCAGGGACCTCATAGAAGTGCAGTCCCACAGGATTTGTCCTTTTGTGACTGGCTGATCTCACTTGTCTCATGTCCTCAAGGTTCAGCCGTGTTGTCACACATGTCAGAATTTCCCTCCTTTTTAAGACTGAGTCATCCTGCATCACATGGCTGGCCCACGTCTTCCTTGTGTGTTCCTCTGTGGACAGTCCCAGCTGCTTCTGCCTCTGCCACGCTGTCTCCAGCAGTGCCCTCCCTCTGAGCCTTGCTTCTGTGCTGCCCTTGACTCATCTGCCTAGGGCCTACGGGCCTCTTTGGGGGTTCAAGGCATCCTCTTTGACCTTCCTTCTCTGTCCCCTCCTGCTTTGGGGCTCTCGGGGGCTATGTGGGGTCTGATTTGATTTTTTCCCTGTTCCCCAGCAGGAGTGCACTGGGCGCCTTCTCAGAAGACCCCAGCAAGTCAGTAATGGACAATGCTGCCTTTTTGTTGAGATTTTACTCACTTTTCATTTGAGGCTTAAGCCCCACGGGATTTCCAGGGCTGCAGCAACTCCTAGGTCACTGTCCCCACCTTGTCCCTGATTGGATGAGGAAGCAGGGGATGGGGTGAGAACTACACCAGAGGGATTGGGGGCCCTTTGCTGAGTACTTGAGGACAGTGACTGGCCTCACACCCCTAAAATTGGGTGTGTCCCCCCAGAGAGCCAGGGACATGGCTCCTGCAGATCCTGCAGAGACTCACGGAGGGGCAGTAACCTAGCCCCCAGCCCCACTAGATGCTGACCCTCAGCCTCCAGGCAGCTTCAAGGGGAGGATGGCTACACTCCGGACCCCAGAGCTCTCAAGAAAGAACGGATCCTTGGAAATATCCTCAAAACAAGGCCCTTTCTCAAAACAAATGGTGGCAGTGTTTAGAAATGAGAGGATGGCTGGAGGAGTTTCTGTCCCCTTGTTTGGGAGATCTAGCCGTCTGAGATTTGCGGTGCAGGAATTATATGCACAGAGCCATGGGGCCACTCGCACAACCTATGCCACAAAGACGGATTTCATAAACTGGGCTGGAGGGCACTGGATGAGGGTCTCGTGTGTGTGGAAACTGCCCAGGCTTCAGGGACATTGCTTAGCCACGGGGAGTCTGAGGCTGGGGTGGGCTCTGCACCAACCCACCCAGAGAGGGCTAACCCTCTTGCTACCCAGGGGAGCCCCTCTGCACGTGGACAAGGAGAGTGCGGCCCCTCATGTACTGCAGGGGGCAATTTCCTAGAGCTGAAAGGCCATTGATATGCTTTGGATCTGTGTCCCACCCAAATCTCTTATTGAAATGTAATCTCCGATGCTGGAGGTGGGGCCTGATGGGAGGTGATTGGATCACAGGGATGGTTTCTCATGGTGGGAGGTGATTGAATCATGAGAGCAGTTTCTCATGGTTTAACACCATCCCCTCTTGATGTTGTCATCACCATAGTGAGTTCTCTTAAGATCTGGTTGCCTAAAAGCATGTGGCACCTTCCCGCTGTCTCTCTTGCTCCTGCTCCCACCATGTGAGACGCCTCTTGCTCCCCCTTAGCCTTCTGCCATGACTGTAAGTGTTCTGAGGCCTCCCTAGAACCTGAGCAGATGCCAGCATCATGCTTCCTGTACAGCCTACAGAACCGTGAGCGAATTCAACCTTTTTGCTTTATACTTTACCCAGTCTCAGGTATTTCTTTACAGTAGTGCGAGAATGGACAAATTCTCCCACCTTCTCCCAAAGCCCTCGTCCCTCCAGTCCAGTGGGGTTTGCCTCTTGCTCTCTGTGTCTACAGTACCCATGTGGACAGCAGTTATGAGCCCAGGCACAGCTGGGTTCCCACAGGAGGGGATCACAGCCCGGGCACCCCTGCCCCCAGCACAGAGAAGGGACACCAGCACCAGTGGATGCCCCTGTGTGGGGCCGTGTGGTCAGAAGAGACCCACACGGAGAAGTAAACTGAGGCAGTTCTTGGTGTCCTGAAGTTAAGCCTCCCTCGAGGTGGGATGGGGGAGTCTGGTGGCCTGAGGGGCTAAATCAGTTTCCAATGCCCTTCCCCATCTGTGGCGAGGATCAGGGGCACTCTGACCACTCTCCTGCAGACTCAGCCTGGGGTGCACCTTTGGTGTCTTTCCTGGCCTGGATGCACAGATTCCCAATCTTTTCCAGGGCAGGGGTGTGGCGGCTCCACAGTCCCCAGAATCCACAAGGGCCTGAATGCTTCCTGATTCCTTTCAGGTCAGGGCAGCCAGCACAGACTCCTCTTCCCACACACCCTGGGCTGAGCTGGCTCTGCTCCCACACCCCATGCCCCTCTGCTCCCTAGCAAGGGGTGGCCTGGAGGGGCCCAGAACACAGGCCTTAATCCCCACAGGAGCGGCAGCTCCTCCGTCCAGGGCAGTTGCTGCCTTCTGTGTCCACTGCCACCACCTTTTCCTGCACTTGTCACCTCAAAGACTTCCTGAACGGTCCCAAAACCTCCCCCGCCAACACAACTCTGAGGGTGTCACGACAGGGGGGCTTCTTGCCTGTTCTGTTTTTCTTTGTTCCCCAGTGTATAGAGGAGAGCGTGGCACACATGAGATGACCAACAAATGGTTGTTGAACAGATGGATGGAAGATGAGTGAATAATGGATGGACGGATAGAGGTTGATGGATGAAGAATGGAGTCTGGATTCGTGGATGAATGAATGGATGGATGATGGATGTGTGCATGCAGGGATGGATGGATGGGTGGATGGGTGGGTGGATGAGTGGGTGGATGGATGGATGGGTGGGTGGATGTGTAGGTGTGTGGGTTGGTAGGTGTTGGGTGAATAGATGGGTGGGTGGGTAAATGGATGGATGGATGGATGGTGGGTGGGTGTCAAGTTGATGGGTGGGTGGATGGATGGATGAGTGGATGGATGATAGGTGAGTGGGTGGATGCATGGGTGAGTGAATGGATAGGTGAGTGGGTGTTGGGTGGACAGGTTGGATGTGTGAGTTGGTGGATGAATGGTTGGATGCTGGGTGGGTGGGTGTTGGGTGGATGGATGAGTGGGAGGGTGGGGGAATGAATAGGTGGATGTGTGGATGAGTGTGTGAGTGGGTGAATGGATAGGTGGGCAGGTGTTGGGTGGATGGGTTGGATGGGTGGGTTGGTGGATGAGTGGGTTGTTGGATGGTTGAGTGGATGGTGGGTGGGCATTGGGTGGATGGATGAGTGGATGGGTGGGTGGGTGGATGGATGGTGGTTGTATGAATGGATGGGTGGATGGGTGGAGGGATGAGTGGGTGGATGGATATATGGATGGATGAATCCCTCTACCCAATGAACTGATTGTAAAACTGATGCCTAGTAAGAGAATGGCTTCTGCTCCAAGTCACAGGGCACTCTGGCCACAAAGCTGCCCTGAGACCCTAGATCTCTGTTTTTGTGCCCAGTTGTGTGCAGTGGTAAGTTTCACCTTGACAAGCAGGTCTGATCCATGTCTGCTGTTGACCCAGGGCGGAGCTCTCCAGGGGCAGAAACCTGATCCTCCTCACCTCCATTTATTGCATCTGTAGGTACAAGTACAGTCCCCAGTCTGTCACTCCTTGGCATGTGACCCTGGGCATAGGACCCAAGAAAGAGAGGTGATGCCCACATCTCAGGGTTGTTGCACAGAACAAATAAAGTGATGGGCTTTATGGAAACAGGTAAGTAGCAGGCAGATGACATCCATGCCCTTGCCCCACCAGACACTCTGCCCATTGTCCCTCATTCTGCTGAAACTGCTCCCCAGGGTCCCCAGAGATGCCTGAATGGCCCTGTCCCATCTTCATTCTCCTGGGCCCCCTGCAACATGCTTGTGCAGCTCATTCCTGAAAATGGACACACACCTCATGGCTTTCATGAGGTCTCTCCCTGCAGCAGGGTCTTGCCAGGATCCTATGTCAGGAAAATGCTAGAGTCCAATTGTTCCAAGGAGGATGGGAAACCCTGGAAGCTGCTTGGAGTGGGAGGGTCTTTCCTCTAACCCCCTTTTGTGCACCACCCTCCCACTGCCCCAACACGCACACAGACACACACTTCATATAAGTTCATTAACAGCCAGAGCCAATTCTCCCCAGTCCTGCCCATCTCCCTTGGCTGAGTCCCTGAAGCCACACAGCAGGGTCCAGCTGAGACCCTGACCTCACCCCGTAGAGGGAGCAGTGATGAATCTGGCTGGATCCTTCCTGGACCCTCCCTGAGTAGGCATCTTGGGGCCACCCCTCAGGCTTACAAGCTGCCGTGCCAGCAGCATATGATGGGTACTGTGGTGGGGGCCGGGGCTGTTCTTGGCTGTGACTTCTGATGACGGTGTCACAGGTACCCCCAGGGTCTTTTGTCAAACAAGCAACTTTGTGGAACATGGCCCTCTGTGGGGAGGCACTGGACTCTCTGAATGAGGCACTGCAGGAGCAGCTGCTCTGTGCTCCAGAATTTTTATGAGTTTGCCTTAAAGATTTTATTTCCAGAAAAAACCGAAAGCAATTAATCCAAATTACAGAGTAGTCATTTGCAATAATATTTGCTTTAAATATATGTATTTTTTAAAACCCCTAAGCTGTGGGCCTCGAGTGAGTTCGAGGTGAAGGACACCTTGAAATAATTACATTTTTGCTCGTTTTATGTTGTGAAAATGGCTTAGTTGATTTGGGGAAGAATTGTAAAATGTTCAGCTGACTCCCTTATAAAGGCGACATTATTTTTTTTCTCCCATTTCTGCCAACGTTACCACACTGTGGTCATTTACCCTCTTTCTTGGAGGTGGATTTCTTCCAGAGGATGCCCCAAACATTGGTGCAGCTGCCTCTCAGCCTGACCTTGACCAGCAGTGGGAGCCACGCCCATCCCAGAGGTATGCCTAGTGGGTGGCACTGGGAGTCCAGGAGGACCAGTATCTGTTCATGGTGGGAGTCCACGTGCTGGCAGAGCAGCCAGCTGCTCCTCGGGTTGGGAGCAAGGAGGGGAACCAAGGTTCACCTGCCTGCTTTGTCCCATTGATGGCCAGAACCGTGCCCGTTGGGATGGTTGTGGTCCAGAGAGCAGGTATCCCATCCAGCCGGCCAGGCTCCTTGGTCAATGAGTATGCCTGTGAGATGTTTAGGAGCTTGGAAAAAGGGACTGTATTTAAAGATTAAATGATTCTCAGTATAACACCAGAAGGTTATACTGCTTTTTCCAAGCTCCTAAGGCAGGAGGCCTGAGGGAGTGGGGACCTCAGGCAGAACTCTCCTTCCCATTCCCAGACATGGTACCATCCAACGTCTCCTTCCCCAGATTGATGATTTGTGAATATGTTCTCCTAGTATTTGATTTGCCTTGTCATTTTCTTAGCAATGTCTTCTGAAGAACCAACATTTTAATTTTAGCAACATCCTATTTTTTAACTTCATTTATGATTTGTGCTTTTGTTTTTGTCCTGTTTAAAAAACCTTTGCCTCACTCAAGGTCACCAAGATTTTCTGCTATGTTTCCTTTAATGTTTTGTAGAGTTATAGTTTTAGTTCTTATATTTAGAGCTAGGATCTATTTTGAGTTAGTTTTTTTTGGGGGGGGGTGGTGGGTAACAGAGTCTCACTCTGTCACTCAGGCTGGAGTGCAGTGGCATGATCTCAGCTCACTGCAAGCTCCGCCTCCTGGGTTCACACCATTCTCCTGCCTCAGCCTCCCAAGTAGCTGGGACTACAGGCACCTGCCACCACGCCTGGCTAATTTTTTGTATTTTTAGTAGAGACGGGGTTTCACCGTGTTAGCCAGAGTGGTCTCGATCTCCTGACCTCGTGATCCGCCCACCTCAGCCTCCCAAAGTGCTGGGATTACAGGCGTGAGCCACTGCACCCGGCCTCGAGTTAGTTTTTTATGTGGCGTGAGGTAAGAGTTGAAGTTAATTTCTTTGCATTTAAATACCCAATTGTTGCAGCAGTCTGTGCTGAGTTGTCTGTGTTGAGAAATCTATGACTTTCCCATTGAATTGCCTTGACAACCTTGTCAAAAAGTAATTGGCCATATATGTGTGGGCCTATAATGTGGACTCTGCTCTGTTGATCTGTGTGTCTCTCCTTCTGCCAATTCCACACTGACCCGATCACTACAGCTGTGTTAAAGCCATGAGATATAGTGTAAGGTGTAAGTCTTCCAACTTTTGTCTTGTTTTTCAAAAACGTTTTAGGCTATTTTAGGTCCTTTGCATCTCCACATAAACATTAAAACTAACTTGTCCATTTCTAAAGGAAAGCATTCTGGGATATTTTTATTGGTATTGCCTTGAATCTATAGATCAATTTCAGGAGAAATGACATTCTAAGAATACTGAGCATTCCAATCCATGAACTTGTTATATCTCTCCATGTAAGTCATATTTAATTTGCCTCAGCAATATTTCATAGTTTACAGTGTATGATATGAGCCTTATACATTTTTTATTACATTGATCACTAAGTATGTAATATTTTTATTCTATGATTTTTAAAAAATGTTAATTTCCAGTTATTCATTGCTAGCATGTAGAAGTCCAATTAATTTTGATACATTGACCGTCTGTCTTGTGACCTTGCTAAACTCACTCACTAATTCTTGTAGCATTTTTGTAGTTTTCTTTGGATTTTCTACATACACGAATATGTTACCTGCACCTGTTTCTCCTTGAATGAGCATTAGTAGTTTGTGCCTTTCGGAAATTTACCTCCTTCATCTTAGTTTTTGAATTTATTGGCATAAAATTGTTCATACTACTTTCTTATTATCCTTCCACTGCCTGTAGGTTTATTAGTGATGTTCCTTCTTTCATTTCTGACATTGGCCATTTGTGTCTCCTCTCTTTTCTTACAGATGGGTCTGGCTAGAGGTTTCTCAATAAGCCTTTTAAGAGCTAGATTTTGGGTTTATGAATTTTTCTCTATTGTTTTTCTATTTTTTCTATTTCATTTATCGTTGTTATTTTCTTTAATATTTCCTGGTGCTTACTTTGGGCTTCAATTATTCTTCATTCTATAGTTTTCAAAGAAGGAAGCATAGAGTTTTACTTGGAAATTTTTCATTTTTTTCCAACATAAGAATTTCATGTTACAAGTTTTTCTCTAAGCACTCCTTAACTGCATTCCACAAGTTTCAAAATATTATATTTTCATTTTTATTCAGGTAAAAATATTTAAAATTCCTTTTGTGATTTATTTTTTGACCCGTGAGTTATTTAGGAGTGTATTGGTT
The DNA here is from genome assembly GCF_008728515.1 of Papio anubis. Classification (NCBI taxonomy): domain Eukaryota; kingdom Metazoa; phylum Chordata; class Mammalia; order Primates; family Cercopithecidae; genus Papio; species Papio anubis. The sequence continues at coordinate 2,009,962 of NC_044976.1, read as the reverse complement.
AGTTTCCAAATAATTAGGGATTTTCATGTATCATTCTGTTATTAATTTTTAGTCTTTTGAAAGATTTCGATCCTTCTAAATGCATTGGGACTTATTTTATGGTCCAGGATATGGTCTCTCTTGGTGATGGTTCTGTGTATACTTGGAAGGGATGTGTATTTTGCTGCTGTCAGGTCTCTATATATTTGGGATCACTATGTTCTCCTGAAAAATTGACCCTTTTATTCTTAAGAGATGTCCTACTTTATCTATGCTAATATATCCTACTCTCAAATCAACCTTTATTGATGTTAACATAGCAGTTCCAGATTTCTTCTATTGGTGTTTACATGGTATATCTTTTCCCGTCTTTTAACTTTTAATCTGCTTTGTTTTTGTCTTTAAAGTGAGTGTCTTGTAGACAGCATATAGCTGGGTCTTGAATTTTTAAAATCCATCGACAATTTCTGCTTTTTAATTGGAATGTTTTGGCCGTTTACATTTAATGTGATTATAGGTATGATTGAATTTTGGGCTTATGAGCTATACCTTTTCTCTTTAGTGGTTGTTCTAGAATTTATAGAATACATCTTACTGTAACAGTGTGCCTGCAAATAATGTTAAACCGCTTTACAGAAAGTGTAAAAGCCTTGGAATAGTTTAGCGGCTTCCACCTCCCTTCTTCTGTTCTTTGTGCTACTGTCATACATTTTTAATTCCGTGTATATTACAAATTTTAATATATTATTATTTTTCATTTGAGAAGTTATGTTTTATATTTTAAAAATTAATTTAAATGCTTTTATATTTATCCACATATTTGTCATTTCCAGTTTTCTTCACTTCTCTGTGCAGGTTTATATTTCCACCTGGCATAATATCTTTATGAAGAATGCTATTATTTAACATTTATTGTAGTGCTGGTCTGTTGACCATGAATTCTCTCAGCTTTTATTTGACTGAAAAATTCTTTATTTGCTTTCATTTTTTAAAGATATTTTTTATTAGGTATAGAATTCTAAGTTGACCTTCTTGTTTTTCTTTCAGCACTTTAAAGAAGTCGGCACTGTCTTCTGGTTTACGTAGTTTCTGTGAGAAATCTACTTACATACTTACTTTTGTTCACTTGTATGTAGTATGACTTTTACCTTCTGGTTACTTGTAAGACTTTCCTTTTATCATCTTAATGATTTGATTATGATATGCTTTGGAATGGTTTTCTTTCATGGAATTCTTTTTTTCCTGCTTGGAGTTCATTGAGATTCTTAATCTGTGAGTTTACAGTTTTTAAATCACATTTTGAAAACTTTTAGCAAGTATTTCTTCAGCTGTTTTACTGTCCTGCATCTCTTTCCTGCCCTTCGCAAAGCCCAATAGATATATATTAGACTGCCTTATATGACTTCACTGATCACTGCTGTTCTCTTCATGTTCTCGGTAATTCTCTTTTTGCATATCATTTTAGATAATTTTTGTTGCTGCCTTAAGCCCAAGTCTTTCTTTCCTTCTATTTGTTTATTATTTATTTTTAATTAAAAATTTTCGGAGCTACGCTCTTGATATGTTGCCCAGGCTGGTTTCAAATTCCTGGCCTCAAACAGTCCTCCCTGCTCAGCCTCCTGAGTTGCTGGGATTACAGGCGTGAGCCACCACACCCGGCCCAGGTCTTTCCTTAATGCCCACTACATACTGTCAGGTACAGATATTTACGGAATAATTTGGGTACAATGGGTACATTTCTGAAAAAATGCAAAGTGCCACGCCTGGTCAAGAAGAAATGCACAAGAGCTGTGATGGAGATGTACAAGGACACGGTTTTCATGCCTGCTAACACAGCATCCATTCTGCAACCCATGGATCAAGGAGTCATTTCAACTCTCAAATCTTATTATTTAAGAAATACATTTCACTATGGTCCATATACACCATGGAATACTATGCAGTCATACAAAAGAATGAGATCACGTCCTTTACAGCAACATGGATGGGGCTGGAGGCCATACTCCTGAGTGAAATAACACGGGAACAGAAAACCAAATAGCACTTGGTCTTGGTTATGAGTGGGAGCTAGATATTGAGTACTCGTGGGCACAGAGAAGGGAACACCAGACACCAGGGCCTACTTGAAGGCAGAAAGTGGAAGGAGGGAGAGGATGGAAAAACTGCCCATCCGGTGCTATGCTTATTACCAGAGTGATGAAATAATCTGAGACACACAACTTACCTATATAACAAACCTAAGATAAAAGTCAAAAATAAAATACATTTCACAAGACTATAGCTGCCAAAGATAGCGATTCTTCTGGTGGGTCTGGGAAGAGTTGACTGATAACGTCCTGGAAAGGAGTCACCCTTCTAGATGCCGTGAAGAACCCAGGGGATTCATGGGAGGAGGTCAAAATATTAACATGAACAGGAGTCTGGGAGAGGTGGAGTCCAGCCCTGAGGGGTGACTTGGAGGAGTTGAAGACTCTGACAGAGGCAGTAACTGCAGATGAGGTGGAGACAGCCAGAGAACTAGGTTCGAGGTGGAGCCTGAAGATGGGGCTGAACTGCTGCAACCTTGTGGGAAAATTGGAAGTGAGGAGGACCCGCTTTTTATGGATGAGCAAAGAAAGTGGCTTCTTGAGGCAGAATCTGCTGCTGGTGAAGGTGCTGTGGATAATGTTGAAATGACAACAAAACATTTAGAATATTCCGTACCCATTTTTTTTTAGATGGAGTCTTGCTCTGTCGTCCAGGCTAGAGTGCAGTGGTGTGATCTCAGCTCACTGCAAGCTCCGCCTCCCGGGTTCAAGAGATTCTCCTGCCTCAGTCTTCCCAGTAGCTGGGATCACAGGTGCCCACCACCACATGGCTAATTTTTGTATTTTTAGTAGATATATGGTTTTACCATGTTAGCCAGGCTGATCTCGAACTCCTGACCTTGTGATCCACTCACCTTGGCCTCCCAAAGTGCTGGGATCGTAGGTGTGAGCCACCACACCCGGCCTCTTTACACTTTTTTTTTTTTTTTTTTTGATACAGGGTCTTGCTCTGTCACTGGGACTGGCATGCTGTGACACAATCTCAGCTCACTGCAACCTCCCCCTGCTGGGCTCAAGCCAATCTCCCACTTCAGCCTCCTGAGCAGCTGGGACTACAGACGTGCACCACCACGCCTGGCTCGTGTTTGTACTTTTTGTTGAGACAGGGTCTCACTATGTTGTTCAAGCTGGTCTTGAACTCCTGGGCTCAAGCCATCCACCTACCTTAGCCTCCCACAGTGTTGGGATTATAGGTGTGAGCCACCACACCTCGCCATATTCCATAAACTTAGTTAATAAAGCAGCAGCAGGGTGGGAAAGGATTGACTCCAATTTTGAAAGAAGTTCTTTTGTGGGTGACATGCTGTCAAACAGCACTGCATGTTACACAGAAATCTTTCATGAAAGAAGGCCCATGGATGCAGCAAACCTCACTGTTGCCTTATTTTAAGAACTTGCCACGGCCACCCCAGCCTTCAGCAACCACTGATTGCCCTGATCAGTCAGCAGCGCCAACATGGAGTCGAGAGCCTCACCAGCAAAAGGATTACCACTCACTGGTGGCCCGGTGAGCGTTCGCATTGTTTAGCAGTAAAGGCTGTATTTTTTGTTTTGTTTTGTTTTGTTTTTTGACAGTGTTTAGCTCTTTTTCCCTAGGCTGGAGTGCAATGGCACGATCTTGGCTCACTGCAAACTCCACATCTCAGGTTCAAGTGATTCTCCTGCCTAAGCCTCCTGTGTAGCTGGGATTACAGGCACGTGCCGCCATGCCCGGCTAATTTTGTATTTTTAGTAGAGACGGGGTTTCTTCATGTTGGTCAGGCTGGTCTCAAACTCCTGACCTCAGGTGATCTGCCCGCCTCAGCCTCCCAACGAGCTGGGATTACAGGTGTGAGCCACCACGCCCGGCCAGCAGCAAGGTATTTTTAAATTAGAATATGTATGTTGCCTTTTCTGACATAATGCTATGGCATGTTTAATAGAACAACATTTCTGTGGCTCACCTAATTGTGGTAGTCTGGAACTGAACCCATAATATCGCCAAGGTAGGCCTACGGGAAACTTACACAGGTCAAAAGCGGGAATCAAAGACCCCACCGTTCTCAAAAAGAGCCGTGTGGCAAGACGTTTAACAGGTGCGTTCTTTTGAGGGACAGATATATCTCTTACAAAAAAATCTTATGTCTTGTATAAGTTTTTCTGGTAAGTAATAATATAGGTAAAGCAGCCTGTTTCATTTTCACAGACTGGTGTCAGTTTGGTTTCATATCTGGACCAGGGCAACAAAATGAAAGAAAAGAAAGTACAGGCCCAGTTTTCTTATGAACATCTCAAATAAAATATTAAATACTGGCATCCAACAGTGTATTTTAAAACACTCACCAAAACAGCTAAAGTTAACTCCAGACTGGGTGTGGTAGCTCACGCCTGTAATCCCAGCACTTTGGGAGTCTGAGGTAAGAGGGTCACTGGAGCCCAGGAGTTTCAGACCAGCCTGGGCAACATAGCGACACCCTGTCCCTACAAAAAATACAAAAATTAGCTGGGTGTGTTGGTGCGTGCCCGTGGTCCCAGCTGAGGGAGCTAAGGTCCACCACTTACCTGGAAATACATTTAAAAAGATGAACGGATGGATGAATAGGAAGATGGATGAATAGATGAAAATGTGATCAAGCATTTTGGTAAAATATTACCGTAATAGTATAAAATATTAGTAAATTTTATTAGTAATATGTTAGTCTGAATAGTAAGTATATGTATGAGTGTTCACTGTAAAATGAATATTGAACATTTTCATAATAAGCTGTTGGGAAAAAACACATAATAATCAAATATTTCATACTAGGATTGCAAAGGAGGCTTAAATTCAGAAAATTGGAGGCCGGACGTGATGGCTTACACCTGTAATCCCAGAACTTTGGTAAGCCAAGGAGGGTGGATCATTTGAGGTCAGGAGTTCAAGACTAGCCTGACCAACATGGTGAAACCCCGTCTCTACTAAAAAAAAAAAAAACCCATCTCTACTAAAAATACAAAAAAGTTAGCCAAGTGTGGTGACGGGTGCCTGTAGTCCCAGCTACTCGGGAGGCTGAAGCAGGAGAATCACTTGAACCTGAGAGGCAGAGGTTGCAGTGAACTGAGATCACACCACTGCACTCCAGCCTGGCTGACAGAGTGACACTCTGTCAAAAAAAAAAAAAAAGAAAAGAAAAGAAAAAGGAGAATTCACATTCGTAGACTACAAAGGTGATTAACACGTGCAAAAAATAACTTGACAAAGCTCAGTCCTCAGCTCAGTTTACAAACTCTCTCTCTAAAGTTTCTCAGAAAAATAGGAATAAGAATCTTTCTTAACCTGATAAAGGTGATCTCAAAACACCTATAACAGATACCACACTCAACAGAGCTTTGAAGCATTCTCTTTGAGATGCTTAGAAGACAAGGTTCCCTGCCACTCACACAATCACTCAACAAAGACGGCTAGTCTTGTCCCCTCAGTCAGACACAAACAAGAAATAAGGGCTGCAAAGAGTTCATGTTTGCAGATGAAGAGTAGTCACCTGTATAAAAATCCTAAATGCAGACAAACAATAGCAGCAAAATAATGGGAAAGGTCAGTGAGATTCTAGATAAAGGAAAAACTCACAAAAATGCTAGAATTCCTCTGCTTTGATCATCATAAAAGCAATTTTTAAAAAGCTGCTATTCACGTTTGCAGCAACGTCTGTAAAGTACCTAGAAAATATTCTAATAAAGAATTAATGCGGCCTTTCCAGAAATGCTTAACCTCCGTTAAAGAAGATAAAACAAGATGAGTAGAAAAGCCGAAACATGCTGAGGGATGAACAACTTCATCATAATATTTCAACATATTTAGGGGGCACGTGATATTTTGATACATGCATAGAATGTGCCACGATCAAACCAGAGTAGTGAGTGTTTCCAACACCTCAAATAGTTATCATTTCTCTGTGTTGGAAGCATTTCAAAGCTTCTCTTTTAGCTGATTTGAAATATACCGTGTATTATTGTCAACTGTAATCATTTTAAAGACAGGAGTTCTTCCTATCACAGAGTCCATTCCACTTCAATCAAAATTTCACTGGAGCTTTTAAAGGACAGAATGAACTTATTCTAACATTTGCAGGGCTGAACTAAGGATAACAAATAGCTAAGACATTTTTGAACAAGAAGAGTCAGGATGAGACATCTATGAAGCCACAGTAAGGAAATGAACCTATGTGATGCGGCTATGGGGCAGGTGCAGAGCCACACAGGGCAGGGCAAGCTGAGAATGAAACCCCGTGAGCTGTGGAGGTTTTGTCTCTGGAAAAGGGATAGATGGTTCAGTGGCTGTGTTTGGAAAACAGCTTGCTGTATGACAAAAAGTCAATTCCAGACCCAAGTGACCTCAGATGTGTGCAGTCAGTCCTAGGTGTGACCATTAAAACTACCCCAATTTTATCAAGAAAAGAACATGTGAGAAAATGTCTTTGTCATCTGGATAAAGATGTCTGGTCAGGGAAGAGCACAGTAGAGAAAATCAGCCGAGGGGAGGATATTGGCTGAAGCTACTGAGTGATCAGTGCGGGAGATGAAAGGAAATCCTACAACTACAAGCTCTTAGAGAAGGGGAGACCTTGGTGGCCAGCATGCACATGGAGATTTTCATCCTCAATCATCATTGAAGAAATGCAAATTTGAGAAGTGATTTTCCACCTCACACCCAACCAATTTGCAAAAATTTGAAAGTCAAATAATTCCAAGTGTTGGTGAGTGTGTGGAGTGTGTGGGGGAATGGAATCCCTCCTCCTCTAAGGGGACCTGGCAGAGCTTAGGGAAATTCTGGAGATTTGCTGCCAGGGCAGGCTTGGGACAGACTCAGCCCTGTTTGTGCAGGTGCAGAGCTGGGGTCGGCCTGAGGGGAGGCAGGAAGGAGAGGGTGGGCCGCATGCAGCACTGAGGAGCCATGGCCTCAGCGCCGGCACTGCTGGGTGGGTGGGTCCACACAAACATGCTGTTCAGTGAAACATACATGCAATGCTGTGAAACCAGCACCATGGGAGCAAACCGGACATGTGCAGACACACCATTATAGACACATGATGCAACCCCCATACACAGAACATGTAACCCCCATGCACACAACATGCAACACCCATACACACAACACATATGCAGCATATACACACAACATATATATACACAGCCCACATGCACACAGTACATATACACACACCATGCAATACCCATACACAGAACGTGTGTACACAGAGCATGGACACAGAACACATATGCAGCATATACACACAACATACATATACACAGCCCACATGCACACAGTACATATACACAAACCATTACACACATAAACATGCAACACCCACACACACAACACACATGCAACATATACACATGACATATATATACACAGCCCACATGCACACAGTACATATACACAAACCATTATGCACACAAACATGCAACACCCATACATGGAACACATATGCAACATATACACACAACATATGTATACACAACACATATACACACAATACACATATGCACACTATGCACAGAAATATGCAACAGCTATACACAGACCATGTATATGCACCACATGTATACACAGAATGTGTATACAACATATACACACAACATATATATATACACAGCACATATACACACAACATATGTATACACATAGCACATATACACACAACACAATACATATACACATATTATACATTATACACACATTACACACACAAACACACAACGTCTATACATACACAGAACCTGTGTACACACCACACATATGTGCAGAACATATATGCAACATATACACACACGTGATGTGTGTACAACATATATAAACACAACACATATACGTATACACACAAATAGGCCACACATATACACAGAATATATATGCAACCTATCTACACACAGCACATATACACACAACACATATACACAGCATATATACACGTAGCATAAGTATGAGACATATACACACAACACACACGTAAGTGCAAACACCCGACCATGACCTCCAACACCAGCAGTCACCCCTTGCTTCAGTCGTGTTGGCCCCAAGGGCAGGTGCACTCATGTTCTAGAGAAGGGAAGAGGAACACAAGTAGAAAATAATAAAAATGCAATCTCCAAAAGTGCTGTGAACCCAGGAAGTAAGAAGGGGGAGGATGGAGAGGAGGGGGAGGGAAGAGGAGGGGGAAGGGGAGGCAAGAGTACCTGGGCCATGGCCCAGCCTGCCCAACCTGCCATGAGTGCCAGGGGTGCCATGGCACACGATGCCTGTCTGGGCTGCCCCTTCCCTGGCTGGCCAGTGGCCTCTGCCTTTGCACCTGTCCCTTCCTCTGGCCAGGACTGCTCAGGCAGGGAGTGAGGAAGAACAGGAGAGAGGAGGGAGAGGAGAGAGCTGCTGGGGCCGCAGGGAGTCCTGGCTGCAGGGCACAGTGCTGCCTCTTCTTTCGCTCCCAGAATCTGAACCGGACAGACGTGGCCTTCTGGGTGGTCCACAAGGCCCCTGACGGCCCCGCCTGGAGCAGCTAGATGTCCTCCACTGAGTGTGGCCGTCCAGGTGGCTGTCAGCGAAGGGTGGGCAGCCCCCAGCCCTGCTCCTCGAGCCCTGAAAGTGGCACCATTCCCAGCCCCAGGCTGCGGGATCTGGGGACCCAAGCACGGCTGTGGCGGGCATGTCTCTGGGGGCACAGAGCTCAGCAGCAGGTGCGGTGCCAAAAGCACCAGCTGGTCCCAGCTGTGGCTCAGCAGGCTCAGCCCAGGACACAGACCGTGAGAAGGGCCTCCTTCAGCCTCCAGCCCCTGTCCCTGCCCCAACCCCCTGAGGGCCTGGGGTCGCAGCTCCCGACCACCATGGTCTCATTGAGGCTGGCCTGGGGTGCAGGGACCGCACAGCACCCCTACCCCTGGATGGTGCAGGTACAAGGCAGGTTCTCACCCACCCTCCCGGGGGCGGTTCCAGCAGGTGAACTGGGGGCAGTGGGGCTGTGAAGGAGCCCAGGTTGGGTGGGACGAGCGCCCACTTTGATGGGCCGTAAGCTTCTACTTTCACCCCATCTGCCTGACACCTTCGTAGGCCTCTGGCAGGCTGTATGGATTTTAACATTCCTTATGTATTATGTGAGGTAGCAGAGTCACAGAGCCCAGGTTACCGCCCGAGGCCTAAAGTGGGCAGTGTCCAAGCCGAGTCTGGATCCGAGACTGGCTGCCCCCATGCGTGTTTTGCAACCACTGTCCTTGACTGCCTGGCACAGGCAGAAAAAATGGGTGAGGAGACGCAGGAGCTGCAGGAACAAGGTCATATGACAGGCATCGGGGCAGGTGTACTGATGTGCAGATGGAGGTAGGGAGTCCCCGGTCAGACTCCAGGCCAGGTTGCTGGGCAGGAAGGGGGCTGGCTAAGACTCTGGGACTGCTCCCACCTCCTGGCCTCGGAACTTCTGCCCCTGCTTTCCATCCCCTTTCTCCAAGTCACCCCTGCTCATCCTGCAGATGCCAGCTCCGTGGACCTTGGGGGAGCCTCTGCTGATCGCCCTCTGAGGCGAGTTAAATGTAATCTTTTCAGGGCTGAAATCATGACTTTGAGAGAAACACAAAATAACAATGTCAACAATTCCACTTAGTTTGTTAATTTATGAGACACCAGTCAGATGTAAAAAACAATTAAAGGGCTATCCGGAGTCCAGCCCCAGCTGCACAGGCGGCCGGGAGCACGGAGAGCAATCTGCGGCAGACAAGACCCAGGGAGAGGGTCCCTGGCATCTGCACCTCGCTCTGGGTGGGACGGGTGGCACCTGCTCCATGTGGCATCCCCTTATCTCCTTCTGGGAAGGGGTCCTCTGCATTACCCTCCTTGTTCTCCCAGGCACAGGGCTCTAGAACAGCCCAGTGAAAAGCAGAGGCACGGAGCCTGTCATTCAGATGAGCCGGGAGGGGCTGTCTGCTGGGCAACCTCGCTGGAATGACAGCCAGTGAGTGTTTGCCTGTTTCAATGTTGGGTTTTGCCCGATGGGGCCAAATGCTGCCTTTACCTCTCCCCTGTGCACCTGTCACCTCAGTCATTACCCTTGGTACCCGTTGGTCATGGCCTCCTTTCCCAGCAGACAGTAAGCCCCAGGAGAGTGAAGACCTGTGTTCCTTGCCATCTTGCCCTCACTTGGGCCTGGGATAGCCATAACCATGGCAGCCACCCCAGCGAGCACTCCTTAGGCAGCGCTCCCCTCAGGCTAAGGTCAGAGACACTAGTGTTGCCCACAATGTGCTGAAGGAGAAATTCCAACCAGCTTCTCCATCACCACCGTCCTCCCGTGCTGGGGAAGGGCAGGTGGCATCTGAGACCCACAGGCTGGCCTTGGAGTCAGGGTTCCTACCTCCCCACTCAAGAGCCTCCTGCAAGGTGAGTGGGAGTGAAGGGGCCGAGTGAATGGTGGGGACACTGGAAAGGGCTGTGTGAGGAGCTTCCTCCTGGTAGGATGAAGACCTCCCGGGAGAGCTCGCTGCTCCGTATACTCGGCTGCGCTCAGGGGAGTAGGAGGCAGACCCTGGCCCACAGGGAGAGTCAGGGGAGGCACTGTCGGGTCCTGGGTTCTGGGCGGTGTCATAGAGAACGCACCCATCAGGAGGAGCCAGGTGGATCTCACTGAACAGCAGGGAGAGAGGCACTGCGCAGAGCTGAGCACTGCTCAGAACACAGCAATGCCTCCGGACCCTGCAGGCAGCCGGCAGGCAGGGGACAGCTCCTGCAAGAAATCGATTTGGTGTCAAGGGTGGGGGTTCTTGTAAACGGTCTCAGCAGGGTTCTTGCTAAAATGGCTTGGCATGCCAAAGAGAGCTGACCAAGGCCAAACCAAAGTCAAGGCTTCATCAGAAGAGCCTCCAAGGTTGACGAAGGAGCCCTTCTCAGGGGGTGGGGCTTCCTTCCTGTCCATGGGCCTGGGGCACCCATAAAAGCCAGGCTCAGGGTCCCCCTCATGCGTCCTCCCCAGGTGCTGAGACCTGGAGTGGCTGGGTTGGCTGTGGTGACCTTCCCTGCCACTCCCACAGGCAGCCCTCATCCCCCGTGCCCAGGAACATGGCCCCTAGGGTGGACATTCGGATGGGTTTCACATCCCTCCTCAAAAGCCTGAACATCACTCTGCCCCTGCCTAACTCCATGTGCCCAGCCAGGCTGCTGGACTCAAGCACAGCCTGGAGTCAGGAGGGCCGACAATGCCTCACAAAGTTCCCAGGCCATGAGCACCAGCCACTTCCACAGCCTGACAGTGAGAGCTCCTGGTTGTTAAGGGCCTGGATGCTTTTGCTCGCTGTGTGTTTCCAAACATTCTCTATGCTTCTGCCTCCTGGATGTGGCCGCAGCATCCCCAAAGCACACTTTGGCAGTTAGGATGTGTCCTGCGTGGGGTAGGGCTGATGGCATCCAACTCTCACAGCTCATCAGTGGGCAGGGGCCCCACCCCGTTTCCAAGGCCAAGTGGAGATGCGCAGGGGCCAGGCTGTGTGGGGGTGGTGAGGACCCTCATATGGAGACCAGCACTCAGGGTCCCCACCTCCTGTAGAAAGCAGGTCAGTCTTCAACTGTCCCCCTTGGCTGTATTCCATGAAATGGCCTCTGTCCCCACTGGCCAAGGGCTTGGGGCAGAAGGTCTCACTCCTTATCCCCGGAACAGAGAGAGAAACATTTAAAATAAAAGCTATTGTGTAATCCTCGTGGAAAGAATGATTTTGGTTTCATGTAATCCCCGGCAGAAAAGCTGGAGTCATTTCAGACTTTGGCTGTGTAAGAGCTTCGCTGGTGAGGGGGCCAGCTGGACGGAGCTGTGAGTGCAGGAATCCCCCCAGACCCTGCCGAAGAAGCTGAGCTACAAAGTCGTTTTGTGGAGCTGAGCTGCCTTGCTTTCCATCTACACATGTGGCTTCTAGAAGGGGGTCTCTCAGGCCCCCCAGGACAGCTCAGTCACAGCCACTCGTCTCCTAGCATGAGTCAGACCTCAGGAAGGAGGCTGGGCTCCACAGCCCCTATTGCCTGACACCTGGCCCCTGCCCAAACTGCTGGCCATGAGCAGGCGCCACCCAGGAGGGACCTCTTTGGAAGGGAGGGAAGAAGGGAGGGAGGTACATACCTTTTCAGATCGTAAGCCAGATGGGGCACCCCAGGCTCCCCAAGGTCAGAAAAGATATCCATCCTGAGGTTTGATGCCCCCAGTACTTGTCATGGGCTTCGATATTATGCTCCAAGCTCTGCTGCCCTGGAAAATCTGGGTTTACTGAATGTCAAGCATGCAGCTCACTTCTCGTCCCACCGCTCTGTGGCCTGGCTGGGCCCATGGGTGCTGCTCCCTACTCAAGGAGCCCAAGCTCCTGATGGGCTAGGCCCTGACCCCTAGGTCCTCCCAACCCCATGCCCACCTCCACCCTCACAGCAAGTCACTCTCCTGAGGATGAAGCCCTGGAGTTTGCTGCTGCAGAAGATACCTGGGGTCCTGGTTTCCCTGAGCATCTCCTACACCCGCCTGGGTCATGGACACAGCTGCCCACGTGCACCTCCTCCCAACGCCTCCCCTACCAGGATCTCCAGGCCTGAGGCAGACACCCGGGTGGGGACATGCGGTCGGTCTGAACACACTGCTTCATCATTCTCCTGTGGTTGACTACTCTGGAGGCGCAGGGAACAAAGGAGGGCTCTCCCGCCCTGGTCAACAAACCCAGAGAAGGGCAGGACACAGTTCTTCCTCCCCTCCAGGGACCCTCTCCACTCCAGGCTTGTTCAGGAAATCCTGCTTCTGCAGGACTGGATCAGACCGAGGATTTCATGTATTTACTATCCCTGGAAGGTCACGCATGAGTCTTCCCTGCAAATCTCTGGCACTTAATTTGCACAGCAAGGAATAGCCGTCTGGAAGCCTGGGTAGAGTCAGAGGCTGACTTGCACATGGAGCTGATTGCTGTCTCTCCTCCCTCCATGTTTGTGTGTGCATGACGGCACACATATACATGTGTGCACGTTTGTCTACTTGCATGCAAGCATACATATCCACGTGTGTGCGCATGTATGTGTCTACCCCATAGCCTGCTGTGCAATACAGAGGATCACCACACTGCAGGTGGCTGACCTGGGGTGGGACCAGGACTCAGGGCTGGGAGCCTGCCTGACACCTCACAGCCTCAAGGGTCAGTGTCACAGCCCCAGGGTGAGTCGCCCAGGATTTGTCTTCAGAGGAATCACCAGCTTCTCTCTAACTGGTCAGAGAGGGCACAGCAACTTACACTGTGTGGATTGCTTTCAACAACGTTGGAATCTTTTTTTTTTCCCTAGATCTGGCCTTTGCTATGGTTTTGGTTTTAAATTTGTATTTGCATTCAAAAAGAATTGTATCCAGAAAGGATTCCTACCTTTCATTGACCAGTTTTCAGAAAAGCAAGCTGGTTTTCTAGCATCCTACAAAAGTGGCAGGCGCTTAGTGAGTCTGCTGCTAGCATCTCTGTGAACTTGGGCTTAGGGACTGGGACATGCATCCATCCTCCATCCATGCTGCAGCCCAACCTCTCTCAGGGATGCCTCTGTGTCCCTGGCTGAATGTCACTTCCCTGTGTTTCATATCCAGGGACAGGGGCTAGAGCACTCAGAGCTTTGTGTGCAAATGGGAGGAATTTTGCCAAAGCCAGCAAGCCAGACAACACGTCCAAAATGCTCACAGCAAAAACGTGAGCCTGAACTGCAGAGCGGGGCTGGCACTCCCTGCATGAGGTCTTCCTCTCCAAGGGGACCCTGATTGGATGGGCAGCCTGAGTGTCCATCCCGACACAGTGTGTTTTCGCCTGGCTCTGCCCAGTCAGGCCTCGGGGCCCTCCTGGGCTCATATGGCACCCCTGCACCGTAGGAAGTGCTTGATAACAAGGGGTCTTTTGAGCAGAGGGCGTGTTGCATTAAACGTGTGCATGAAACGTCATAACTATTTCCATCACAGTCCTCCTGTTGGCGAGGGTTCTTCAGAGAAACAGAACCGATAGGAAGTGTGCTAGACTCTATGTGTATGGGCAGCACGGGGGGTAGTTCAAGGAACTGGCTCCGTGATTGTGGGGCGCTTGGCAGCCTAGACTCTGTACGCAGCGCGCAGGTTGTGGGGTAGCGTTTAAGGAACTGGCCCGGTGATTGTGGGGCGCTGGCAGCCCAGACTCTGCACGCAGGCGTGTTGGGGGTAGTTTAAGGAACGAACCACCCTCGGGTGATTGGGGCTTGGCAGCCCAGACTCTGGGTGGTAATGCAGCGAGCCAGGGGTAGCTTACGGAACTGGCCCGTGATTGTGGGGATGGCAGCCTAGACTCCTGTACCGCAGCGGTTGGGGGTAGCTTGGCTGAACTGGCCCCGTGATTGTGGGGCTGCTTGGCAGCCTAGACTCTACCGCAGGCGTATTAGGTAGTTTACAAACTGGCTCCGGGATTGTGGGGGCTGGCAGCCTAGACTCTGGCACGCGTGCGTGCTGGGGCAGCTTCAGGCCGAACCGGGTCCGTGACTGTAAATGGCAGCCCAGACCTGCAACGGTGCGTGCTGGGGCTTGGCGAACCGGCCCCAGTGACTGGGGCGCTTGGCAGTCTTGGCAGACTGGATGGTGCTGGATGCTGGGGTTTTGAGTCTGAGGGCAGGACCCCCTCCTTGGGGACCTGGTCTTCTCCTCTGAAGGCCTTCCGTTGATTGGATGAAGGGCCCCCGTGCGTGATTCAGAGCCCGCAGATGTCAGGGCTGCCCACATCTAAAAACACCTTCACCACAACATCTGGTGAACTTGGGTGAAGGTGGCCCAGCCAAGGTGATGTGCAAAGTCGCCCACTCCCTACGCCTTACACACGTGACAAAGCCATGGGAAACTCACAGCTCCCAACACTCCCAGCCCGGAAACGCCCCCCGAGAGGCCCAGGCTTTCCTGCTGAGCCCCTCCCTCCACTGAACGAAGCCAGTGCCTCCAGGCCTTCCTCCAGCCTCACTTTTGCTTTTCTCCTTCCCGTGTCTGGGGATGGGCTTTATGAGAACCATTTCCCGGGCTCCATGAGATAAGAGACGCGCCCCCTGCTTAGCCGCACAGCCCCTCGCTCCCCTCGTGGTCTCTACCAGGCTCCACTTCCTGACCAGCTGCTGCCCCTTCACCACCGTGGAGGGTCGGCCTCATCCGGGACCAGCTCCAGGCCAGTCATGTCCTACTTGTGGGGCCCCAGCCTGGGGTGCATGCCATGGAGCATGTCCCCCTCACCTCCTCTCGGGGCTGGTGGTGACTCTTGTTGCATTTGGCTGGCCCTGGAGATGGCCAGCAAGAAAGCGGGCTGTGCCCTCTACAGATGCAGGGTGCCACGCCAGGGTAACATGCCTTGTTGTGTGTGTCTCCCCTCCCCTGGGCCATCCTCAACATCAAGTCACCCCAAAGCCTTGGAGATGTCCCCAGGGCAGCCTGGCACAGCCTACATGGTCCTCCTTTTCCTCAACATTTAGAGGGCATTCACTCTGCCCCGGGCCCTGAACCAGGTGGTGGGATGCCCCTTCCTTCCCCGAGCTGACGCTGGCTCCTGCCCCTGCACTGTGAACTCCTGGTAACAGCCAAGCCTGGGCTCCTGTCAGAATCTCTGGAACCCAACAGGGCCTGGCTGCTCGGAGAGCCCATGTCCCACTGGGGACCCGCCTCCAGGAATCCCTAGGCAGAAAAAGGGAGCAAGAGTGTCTCTGGCTGTCCCTGTATCTCGCACCGAGTTAGTGTGTGAAATGTCCCAGTCTAACTGGGGGAAAGAGGAGAAGGCTCCGGACGCCTCCCCCTGTCCTCCCCAGGGTGCCCGGGTGGCAGCAGGGCCAGACCTCCACAGGGTGGGTCAGGCCTCACAGCCTGCAGGCCTTCCCGGGAAGGCTGTTCCCCCATCCAGCCCCCAGCCGGCTCCCTGAGCTCCCTTTAATTGGGCCTGACAATTTCACACTCTGGAGCCGGACGGTGCTTGTTTTGGCTGGCCGGGCTGCAGGCCCATCCTCGCTGGCCCGGGTTGCTTAACTGTGAGGTATCCTCTTACGCCGGCCGACGCCTCTCAGTGAGGCCTGAAGCCCACCACGGCGGGTGGAGCAGGCTCCATGCTCCCTCTCTGGGAGGCGGCCCACCCCTGCCAGGCTTGGGGTGGGGGCTCTCGTGTCCCCTGACCCCGAGGCCGGGCTGGCAAAGGTACATGGAGCCTCCAGCCTGTGGGAGCCAGGAGTGGCCACCTCTGGCCAGAGTTGGCCTGCAAGGGTGGTGGCAGGCGGGCGTGTCTCCACCCTCTGATCACATCTCTCCCGGCGTCAGCGTCATTGCTGGCCCTGCCAGAGACTGTGGGCCTCGGGTCCAGAGACAATGGTGAGGAGGGGGTGAATCCAGGAGTCGCCTGCTGGGAGTCCTTGTTGCTGGCCGGCCCCCTGAGGGATCCCTCGGGGAGCGGTACCCGGCTCCCTGGCCCCTGTGGGCCCCTGGATGCCAGCCCAGATAGGAAGATGTCCCAGGGCCCTGGGTTCCAGCCCGGCCACTCTCTCCCTTCCAGTGCTGCTGACACCCAAAGGTGGAGTGAGAGAAAGAGATTTGAATAATAGGAGAAAATTATTCTGTCTTGGCAAGCTGGAGCCCAGCCCCGTCCCCCGTGGGTGTGATAACTGAGGATGTCTTACATTTCCCCGTGCTGAGCCAGGGCCAGCCGTGACAATGTCTGCGTTGTTTCCCGTGCTGGGCATCGTCACCAGAGGACGGTGCCCCAGACACACAGGCCATGGCGCACAGGGATTAGCACGCACTGGCAGATCATGGACCCCTACCAGAAAGCCGAAAGCTGTGGCTAGATTTGAAAGCAAATGTGGAGGAGGGAAGTGGTGGCTTTTGCTGCTCCTGGCTTTGTGCTGTGGCCTGGTGACAGTTTTGCCCCCAGCGGGGACACAGCCCTGGGCCGGTGGGGGTAGCAGGCGCCCTGGCAGACAGGCAGCCATTGCCCTTGGGGTGAAGAGATTTTCACTTTTAGCAAAACTGTGAGGCTGGAGGAGGTCCGGCTTCCTTGCTGGGGCTGGAGTGAGGGACTGGATCTTGATGGCTGTGGGGCCTGACCCTGCCGAAAGAGGCCTACTCTTAGGGCAAGAGCAGGGAATGAGAGGGTTGGTCTTCCCTGGTTCCCTGTCCCACAACAAGGGCCAAGGAGGGGTACTGCGCCATGTTCCCTTTGGCGAGCCTGGCATTCCCCCATCCCACCAGTCCAAGTGCCCCTTGCTCTTTCTGGGGCAGCCCCACGCTCACAGAAATTCTCTGAAGAGTCGTCCTGGTGACGAGTGCCAAGTGAGCCAACCTTAGCACATGCGGCCACCCTGGCCCTGCCTCCCTTTGCCCCTGCGCTGGGCTCTGGGTTGAGCGGGAGCCTTGAGAGCATGGAGTCTATCTCGGGGTCCTCACCAGGTCCACCCTGAGACCTGGGCCTTGTGTCCTGACCTTGGCCCATTGCAACTTCAGACATCCTTGCTTATCCCAGGACAGGCACTGCCGACTCTGCCCGGCACCCAGCACAGACCTGACTAGAGGGCCGGGCCTGCGGGAGGACCCGCTGTTCCTGGGAGCACCTACCAGGCAAATGAATGACCTGAGATCTCCAGGCCCCTCCTGGCCTTGGCCAGACCGTCCTCGGGCTCCTGGCTCATGCCCACACTGCAGGGCTTTCCTGCCCCCGGGACCACAGGCGTGGACTTCACCTTCCAGGGGTACTGTGGTCTGTGCAGCGCTCGTGGCATGCCCGGGGGCCTCGGCTTGTGGGGTGCTGACAATTTCACACTCTGGAGCCGGACGGGGCGGCTTGCCGGCTTCCAGATGAAAGGGGACTTATGGGCTCTTAGGAGTTCAAGCGAGTTCCCACCAGCAGCTGCTGGAGCCCCTGGTGGCAGAGGTGCCCTGAGATAGCCTCCCTGATGTCCCAGGAGGCGAATGCCATGAGGCATGGGGTGCTTGAGGATGGGGGTGCCCTCTTGGCCCGAGCCTCCCCAGCGTGGCACTTTTTGCGTCTAATCACTTCTAGGCTTCTGGCCTAGAAGGCGGGAAGGGAGCACCATGGCCCCTCTGTGGCACGGGGTCACCCCACCCCACCCCACAGCGTTCATCACCATACATTTAGGGTCACATCCACGTGCCTGCATACCAGGGGCTAGAAGCACCGGGGAACCCCACCAGCCCCTTCTTCGTGGGGCCTGTGAGCAGCATGGGAGCCAGACTCCTTCCTTTCATGGCTGGTCTCTTCTGCCTGCAGGTGCCTGCCCAGCTCCCAGGACCATGAATCCGCCCTGCAGCCAGGCCCGTCTCAGGGACAGCATCCCCCACGCCTTCCACAGGGAAGGGAGCTGTCTCCACATTGGGATGGACGGGGCAAGGGGGGCCAGGATGAAGTCACCCTGTGGGAAGGGTCCTGGCTTTGCGTGCCGACCCCTGGGGTCCCCTCCCAGGTGACAGGGGCTCCGCCGGGAAGGGTCCTGGCTTTGTGTGTCAGCCCCTGGGGTCCCCTCCCAGGTGGCAGGGGCTCCGCCCGCAGCCGCACTGCACTCCTTATCTGCGTTGGATTACCGGGAACCCGCTTGAACTCCTAAGGGCCCGTAAATCCCCTCTCATCTGGAAGCCGGCAAGCCGCACAGCATTTAAACTGTCGACAGTTACACCTCATTTGTTTACAAGCTTCCTGCGCTGGCTCAGGGGGACTCACATCCCTGCATCGGGTTTCCTGGGGACCCCCGGGAAGGCCCAGTCCTGCCCTTACCATCCTGGAGGCAGAGGAGCCCCGTCCTACCCTCAGGAAGGAAGGTGGAGGGTTGAGGGGTGTGGATCCAGGGCCCAAAGCCTCCCCAGACCATTGGCTCGAGGGGAGTGAGGCAAAGGGAGCTGAGAGCTCTGTCCCCTGCTGTGGGCCGCCCACTCCGGTCCCCAGAGTCAGCAGTGACCCCTGGGTCAACTCTGGCCTCCCAAGCTGGGGTCTGGGTCCCTGCAAAAGGAGAGAGTGAGTGCAGTGGTCGGGGCACTTATCTAAGTTGGCTGTATGCCTGGACACACTTGGAGGGGTGGAGGCCCGGAGATAGGGGTCAGGGTGACAGAGGCTCTCTGTGAGCCCCCAAAAGCCTGGGAATGGCAGGGCCCTGTGCTCTAAACACCTGCTGGCTGGATGGAGGGGGCTAGGGCCTTAGAGACCCTCAGGGTGGAAATTGCGGACACCAGGGTGCAGTGGGTGTGAGGAGAGGGCTGGGGGCTCCTTCCCACCCAGCTGAGGTCCATGCCCAGGACCGCCTGGTGGCTGCTCCAGGTGGAGAGTGGCGGCTGTGGCAGAGGCCGGAGCTTTGCCAAGCTTTGCCCCACATGCGAGGGCCAGTGCCTGCCTGGGAGGAGCATTTGTACCGAGCTCCCTGTAGGTGGGACAGGTGACCCCCGCCATCCAGGAAGGCTGAGTGCAACTGAGCAGAGCAGCGTCCCACCGGTCTGAGTAGGGGCAGCCCGTGGTGCCTCTGGGGCCGAGTGCGGAGCTGCCTGTGAGGCTTCCATTCCTCGGTGGACCTTTGGGGGTTTGAGGGTTGGTTTCCTCCTGTGTGGATTCTTGGCTGCACTCGGCCTCTCCACGAGGACCAGCTGTGGATTCCTGGAACCTTGACCTGGGCCTTCATCATACTGAGTAGCTCTAGGGCTTAGAAGGGCCAGACTCTACCCCCAATGGCGTGGCCACTGGAGAGGACAGAGTCATGCCTGTCTTCCTCAGATCCTCCCGCATCCTCTGCCAGAGTCTGTTGGGAGCCTCTTCCTAGTGTCCTGCCCAACTCACCCTCAGCGCAGATCACAGAAGGTCCTGCTCTCACAGAAGCTGGCCCGGGCGTCAGGCTCTGTCTTGCCCTCTGGCTGCAGCCATGCCATGGGGCAGGCAGCCACTCTCAGGACTGTGCGCCATGGCCCCCCACTGCCTCCCCCGGTGGAGATGAGTCTGCAGGAGTGTAGGACCCGGGAACACCAGGGCCTCCAGAAAGCATCATCATGGTGGCGCCATTCAGCAAGGGATCGTGGCGTCTCCATTGGGGCACGGGCCTCTGGAGCCCCTGGTGGCAGAGGTGCCCTGAGATAGCCTCCCGATGTCCCAGGAGGCGACCATGCCATGAGGCATGGGGTGCTTGAGTATGGGGGTGCCCTCCTGGCCTGATCGTCACCTAGAGTGGCACTTTTTGTGTCTAATCACTGCCATAGATGAGGCTCCTGGGCTCCTGTGCAACCTGTTTCTGAGGGTCCATAATGGAAGCCAGGACTGGAAGTCGGTGGAGGAGATGATGGAGGCAGGGGCACTAAGCATGGGGTATCCCTGATCATCCTCCACCTGCAGACACAGCAGTCACTTCTGAGATGCCCCCTGGGCAAGGGGCAGGAGCCCACAGCTTGAGATGCCCCCTGGGCAAGGGGCAGGAGCCCACACCTTGAGATGCCCCCTGGGCAAGGGGCAGGAGCCGACAGCTTCTGGACCCCAGCAGTGTCGCTACAGGGCCAGTCTCAGAAAGAACCAGGCCTCATGCTCTCTGGGCTCTGCTCCATGTCCTCTCTTCTGCCAGCAAGTTTTGAAACAGAAACCCCTCCAGCAGAGCTCCCAGAGGGCAGCATCCAAATGGCACTTCACAGAAAGATCTTGCTTAGGACCAAAGCAAAGAGCTGACTGGGGCTCGTGGAGTCCTCTGACAGAGTCTGGGCATGGGAATATGTATGTTCCAGATAGGGAAGCGGGCTCAAGCCAGCTCCCGTGGATGCCTGCTAGGCAAGGTCAAACAGTTCAAAGCCAGAGGGAGGCTTCTCTCTCCTCCTCCAGGGCTTAGCCCAGCCCATCCCCTGGCCTTGGCCCTTCACTTTGAACACCTCCAGGCTGAAGCAGGGTCAAGTCTCAGATGCAAAGGTTGACCTCACAGTTCCTCCCAATTCTCCTCCCTTGCTAGCAGCAGCCTCATCTGCTTGACATGCTCTGGACCTTCCACCCCTCTCAAGGAAGCCACAGTTAAAAGCCAGCTGGGTTACAATGCTCTTTCTAGAAACTCCATCAGGGCCCTGGGGGACTGCTTACCATCTATTCACTGCAGTGCCCCAGGAAGAACATAGTTCTGAAGAACTAGAGGTCAGAAAACCACCATCACTATTTTCACCACCATTATCACCACAGTCATCTTGATTGTGGTCATCATCACCACCATTACCACCATCATCATCGTCATTACTATTGTCACCATCACTGTCATTAGTAATTTTATTAATATTTTACTATTTATTCACTTTATTATTATTTTTTTGCTTACTTATAAGTAGAGCAGTTTATTACTTTATTATTACTATAGATACATTATTATGCATTTTATTACTATTACATTAATTTTATTACATAATATTACGACACATTATTACTTATTACTTATTACTTACTTACTTTTGAGATGACACATACATGAGCAGATATTATATTTACATGACATTACCATGATATGACATGCATTTATTACGCATTACATGACATGGTGACATGACATGACATGACATGACATGAGCATGGGACATAATATATTATTGCATGCATTTTATTTAATGATCACCACAACATGTCATTACCATCATCATCACCATCACCATCATCATCACCATTGCCGTCATCACCACCACCATCCTCACCATCATCGTGATCACCACCACCATGTCATTACCATCATTATCACCGTCACCATCATCATCATTACCATCATCACCACCATCACCATTATCACCACCACCACCACCATCACTGCCATCATCACCGCAGCCATCACATTCCTACCACCATAGCAACAGCAACAGTAGCAGAAGCCACCATAAGAAGAGAAGCAGGGTATCTTGAATAGAAAAAGGAAGTTTTCTTTTAGTTCTGTTTTATTTATGGTGCAGTTTATTAGTAACGTGGGGACCATCTAGAGTGGAGAAGGGTCTAGAAGGAGTATACAAAGAAGAAAGAGCCATGGTCTGCGACTCTGGACTGAGCTCTGCTCTCAACTCCCCGTGTGGCCTTAGAAAGTCATAGGTTCTGAGCCTTGACATTCTCACCTGTAGACTGGAGTGACCCTGACAGGAAGGACTTCGATGGTGGAGGCCAGAAGACCTCACTACATTTCCTTGTAACTTTCAGGTTCTATGGAAAGAGATAAAAACCTCATTCAAGGACCCCATTCCTCCCAGGTCCTCCCTTAAAAGGCTGGATGTAACACAGCAAACACACATAGAAAGACCGGGAGGTAGAAGGCGGGCAGGCCGCCCAGGGACCTTGGGACTGGGGCTCCCAGGCTTCCTGACTGTCTCCCACACATACCTAATAGGGTGCTCAGAAGCCTCCGACCCAAATCTCCAACAGGCACAGACACAAAAAGTTCCCAGTAAAGCCTGTTCCCACTGGGAGCAGGGTGACCCAGAAGAATAGCTTTTTGGAAATACCTGCCTTAGTCCAGCCCAACACCGATGAAAACACCTCACCCCACCTTCGCGTTTCAGTGGGAAGAGTGGGGAATTGATCTAACACCCTACCCCCACCTCACTCCCACCCCATCCCACCCCCACATTACCCCCACACCTCACCCCACTCCATCCCCTTCCCTACCCATCTCACCCCCATCCTATCCCCACCTCCCTCCACCCCCCACCCCACCCCACCCCACCACCCCCAGCAGCAGCAGTGAGGCTGAGCCAGGTGGTGTGAGCCAGTCTCATCGCCACCACTTCAGCCTGACCCTTAGGGTCAGTGGGCTCCCTGCAGGGAGGTGAACCCCCAGCATTCATGAGGTGGGAAAAGGTGAAGGGATAAGCCCAAAGAAATCCACCCCAAGACGCATGAAAATTAAACTTGTGAAATCTAGAGACAGTGAAAACTCTGAAGCAGCCACAGAGACCTGACCCTTGACCTGGGGAGCCCAGCAAGTGACAGAAGATGCCTGATCTGAAACCAGCAAATAACAGAGGATGCCTGATCTGAAACCAGGCGGCTGGGGAGCCCGAGAGCTGAAAGGAAACTGTGACCTGCAGATTTCACGTGCAGTGGACACAGCCTTCAGGGATGAGGCAGAAATTAAGTCACCTCAGTTGAAGGAAGGCAAAGATTCTGTTGCCAGTGTCCTTTCCTTGCAGAATGGCTGCAGGAAGCTCTCTAAACACAGGAGGAATAACAGCAAAATGAGTCTTGGGCTTCAGACAGGACAAAAGAACCCCAGATTAGGGGTCAATAGATTCAATATGATGAGCTTCTTAAATCATTTTTGATGGTTGAAGGAAAAATTTCAGACCCCTCTGGTGTTGCGTTCAGTGCACGCACAGCAGACAAGACAACTGTGTTTTAGAGGTGAGGGGAGAAGGGTCCTGGACAGAAGAAGGTTTCACGTTTCCCTCTAGTGGTACCACGTCAATGCCTGTAGCTCGTGACGTCATATACATCCCCGCATATACGGCGTAATACCCAGGGTGACCACTAAGAAACCTACAAAAGTAAGGTACTCTAAACATGCTGAATAAATCAACACACAATCCTGAAACATGTTCCAGTAACCCAGAGGGTGGTAAGAAAAGAGAAACAGGAATGAGAAGCAGAAGACACAGCAGAGAGTGATCAGATGGCAGACTTGAGATTCTGCATATCGATGGGCTACCAGGTAAATGGACCAAATACACCAATCAAAAGGCAGAGACTGGTAGGGTGGATGAGAAAATGACCCAGCTATACACTGTCTTCAGACCAGCCCCGTGCTCACTTCCGACACAGCGTAGGTCAGTTGAAAGTGAAATGATGGAAAAAGATACACCTTGTAAAGATTGAAAGACATACGCATTTCAGGTAAATGGGTTTGTTTCATTCAGGCTGAATTTCTTGAGCCCTTTTTTTCCCTTTCTTTTTTCCGCCTGCATTGCCTCTCCCTCCCTCTTCCCCCTGCGACATGCTGGAACCCACAGTGCGTGCACTTGGTAACCACATAGAACACAGGCATGGGTCCATACAAAGCTGCAGACACAGGCAAAGACGTGGGGAAGGGGCGCTGTTTCTTTTCCAAAAAACCAAGGGAAGGACCATGTATAAAGAGTTATCTGTATTTTCCACTTCTCTCCCAATAATATTTTGGGTTAATTCCACCACATCAATGTGGAAAAATTCCCTCCATGCATAATTTACTCAACTGTTAACGTTGGTGATGGCCATTAACTCTGTTTCCAGCATTCTGCCCCCAAACAACGATGCTATAAACATCCTTGAAAGTAAAAACAAACAGAAGAATCACACTCACTAAGCAGAAGTGTTGATTCTTTGTACTTCCTTTGGGAGCAGGACCCCTGAGTTTAGAGGGCCCTAAGCAAACAGTGACTTCTGTTCCTGTCTGTTCCTATCTGCTGAGAACGACACCTCCACCCTGTTCAGCCGCCCGGCCTCTCACGAGCAGAGCCCAGGCCCTGGCATGCTAGCTAAGGGCCCACATGAGTAGGGGTTTCTTGCTGAGCCCTCAGAACCAGGCGCACCCACTAGTCCCCACCCTCCCTGCCGACTCTCTCGGCCCACCTAAGACCCTTGTTTAGAATGCAGACTTCAGTGCCCTACCTGCCTGAGGTCCAGGGCCCTACTTTCCTACAAACTGCAGATGGAATAGTTGGACTCAGCCTGGGCTGTCTTGGGAGGAAGCAAAGGGGAGTGGGTGTGGACCAAGCCACTTCACAGATTCACCACCAGGGCCAGAAATGACTCTGCCGCCCCCAAGAAGGAACTGAGTGGAGACGGCCACAGGTGCTCCCGTATTTGTCCTTTATTGAACATCCTCCCAAAGCTGGGGCTCAGGTTCACCCCCCACTGTGCCCCGCGAGAAGCGGCCTTCAGAAGCATCTTCTCTGCACTACGGAGCTCCCAAACTCCTTGAAGTCTGCGGCGGTGACCCACATCTGCTTGAAGCTACTCAGAGAGGTGACGATGGAGGCTCCAATCCAGGTGGAGAACCACCGGTCGGGGGGAGCCGTGATCTTGATGGGAGTGTCCTTGGAGGCCAGCTGCTCCAGCTCCTTGAGAAGCCGGTCATCCAGCCCGTGGAACAGGGTAGTGCCCCCCGACAGCACGATCTCCCCAAAGAGGATCTTCTGGATGTCGGCATCACACTTGGTGATGCTGCTGGAGACCATATGCGAGAGCCCGGGGCTCTGGCAGCCCAGCTGCTGGGGCGTGAACAGGGCCTCGGGCGCCTGGTACAGCGGGTCCCCGAGGCTGATGATGTTCCCGTCGGGCAGCTTGTACTCCCTCAGGACCTCCTCCGGCCTCCGGGAAAGCTCCTTCTCGGGCTCCAAGGCCACGTAGCACAGCTTTTTTTTGATGTCATCCACCAGGCCCTTGTCCAGCTCGCAGGAGAAGGTGTGGCCGCTGGCCAGGAGCAGCTGCGTGAGGAGCTCCGTGATGTCCCTGCCCGCCACGTGGAGCTTGGTGACTGCGTGGGGCAGGGAGTAACCCTCAAAGATGGGGACAGTGCAGGTGACCCCATCCCCACTGTCCACCACCAGGCCCGTGACGCAGGCCGAGGCGTAGAGAGCCAGCACCGCCTGGTCCGACAGGTAGAAAGCGGGCACGCCAAAGTTCTCAAACATGACTTCCGCCATCTTCTCTCGGTTCTCCCTGGGGTTCAGGGAGGGTTCCGTCGCGAGCAGAGGCTGGTCGCTGGGTTTCACACCCAGCTCCCACTCAAAGAGATGCTTCCAGAGTCTCTCCATGTCATCCCACCCTGTGATCAGGCCACGCTCGATGGGGGAGTGCAGCTGCAGGGCCTCGAGCTTGTACAGGGCCTCCTCCCCCACAAAGTACTTCTTCTGGTTGGCCCCTGCTGAGGGCGCCTGAAATTTCAGGTGCCCCACGATGGAGCTGACGATATGCCGGGGTCCAAACTCCCCGGACAGGCCCGCTTTGCAGAGCCCCGAGCCATTGTCGAAAATCACAGCGGGGGAGTCTAACGCGTGCGGATTAAACATGCCCGCAGCCTTCCCTTCTCAGCCTCATCAAAATAAAGACCAGCCCACCAGGGCCACTTTGTGATGCAATAGGGGATCCCACGGCTCTCGGGGTGTCTCAAGGCAGGGCTAGCACCGCACCAGGGAGCCCTCCATTCTCAGGCTCAGGTCTGCTCTCCCTTCAGGGGGCCCCCGCCTGCTGAGGCCTCTTCTAGGGGGCTGCCTCCTAGGTAACAATCCAGCCAAGGCAACGATTGTCCTGAGCCTCAGCGGCCCTGGGGGCGGGGCTCTGAGTCCCCCATCCCCCACAGGGTGAGGAGCTCAAGAGAGGGAGGCAAGCGCATCCTAGGGTGGTGCTGGACAAGCCTGTGGGCTGAGGCAGAGACTTAGCTTTAGAGTGGAGAGAAGCAGCCCAACCTGGGTGCACCCCAGAAAACCAGCTTCTCTGAGCTGCAACCTCTGGGGTGACAACACTTCCCTGTGCTAAGGGGGAGAACCAAGCACCAGGTTGGAGGGGTGTTGTAAGCAATTCTGTCCCAACAGGCACTTAGAACGTGCTTTTGAATAGTGACTCCTCCAGGAAGCTCTCAGGGATTTCTCCTCCCTCCATCCCATTAGTCCCGGCTGTCTGGCCCACTGGGTGGACCCTATTCAAAGCCCTCTGGGCTGCTGGCTGCTGGAATACATCTCTGCTCTCTGCAGACTCTGAAGTGCCGGCACACAACAAAGTCCAGCGGCCACAGAGTTGGGAACCCCAACAGCCCCGAAGATATGGTCCACTGGTTTCACACGGGCAGCCTGGATTGCAGCCTGTGACACCTCTCTGTGTCTACGAGCTGCCACACAGTCAGGCCACAGCCACAGAGGAACGCTCAGAGATGACCAGGCCATTAAGGGTCAAGGTCTGAACACAACCAGGAAGGAGGCACTGGGCCAGGCCAAGGGCAGCAGCTCCGGACTATGAGAGGACCCACAACAGTGCGTGCCCGGCACTCAGACCCCCACCTTGGTCTTCTGCTTGGGGAGAAAGTGGGAGGGGATCCAACCTGGGAACCAGCTTCACTTTTTTCCTGAGGAGGGTGGAGGTGGCCTTGGAGAATATGAGGTTTATTCCCTCTCTCCTGTCATATCCACAATCACCCTGCAGCCCAGCTTGGTCTCCCAAAGTTCTCCCAGAGGACGCCTCCCGGGGTCACTCCCCTCCTGGAGCCCCTCGGCTCCTGCTGGTGGCCCCCTCTGTGTGTCCTGCCTGCCCTGCTGACCCAGCAGCAGGCATTAAACCCACGGTGGTGTAGACACATGTTGTAGATGGGCAGTCTAGGCACGTGGCACAGGTAAGTGGTGTAAACACAAGGTATAGACGCATGGGATAGATGGGTGGTGTAGACACGCATTGTACACTCGTTGATGTGTGGTGTAGATGTGTCTTGTTGATACGTGGTTTTGTGGGCACCACTGATCTCTGGGCGGGAGTCAATAAAAACTTGATTATTGAAAGATTTTCCTAGAGGGCACCCCCCTAGAGGGAAACTGAGTCAAATGCATGCCAGGGCGGTTGTGGCTTTTAAATCTCCATTTCTCTGGAAACTGTGGCAGCCACCCCACAGCTTGCTTGCAGTTGTCTCAGAGACCTCCAGGCTCCCCGCGGCGGTAAGTGTGGACGGAGGCACTGACCCATGGGCATGGCCTGGGGCCCTGTGGCCTCCTTCGCAACCTGCTGAGCCAGGCCCTGGAGGTCCTCCCTGCCCACATCAAGGTCACCCTGCAGGTCCTGCTGAAGGTCACCTGAGGCCTGGTCAGTGCTGGGGGACGGGGAGAGTGTCCTGGGACAGGGGCAGGCACCATCCCGACCCTGTTCCTGTTTGATAGCGTGCACGGGCAGAGGGTGCCTCCCTCGAACGCCGTCTTCCAGGCAGGTCCCAGGCTGCAAGGTGAGTTGTCCTCCGATGCCTTTCCGGTTCTACGGTGCGGCCACACTCACAACAGAAGGACCACCCTGCACGGGAAGAGCTCCCCCCACGCTGAACTGGGAGACCACAGGCACCAGTCCTGGGAGATACAAGTGGGCCCATCCCTGCTGACCTGCACAGCCGGGGGTCCTGGCAGAGGTGTGGCTGTCCACAAGGCTGGCCCTTTGAAGCCCTGGGACAGGATCTGGGTGGCTCTGTCCTGGCCCTGCAGAGGGGCAAGGGCCCCCTCCGTCACATGCCCTGCAGAGCAATAGCTCAACATCAGCCGATGCCGCCAGAGACGGCCCCAGATGGACACCAGGTTTACCCAGGAGGGCGACAGAGTGCCACTCAGGGATGGTATGTGCCCCCACTGGCTGAAACCTCTGCCCACAGCCCCTGGCTGAGCCCCCTCTACCTTGCAGAGGTGGTCTCGGCCTGGGAAGGGCCACCAAGGCTGGGACGACCGAGCCTGCTGTGTTGTCTCACAGACCCTGGCTCTGCACAGCCCAGATCCACCATCAGCTGCAGGGATTGCTAAGGTTTCGAGTCTCACGTCTTGGGGAGAGCATTCCCTGGCTGGCTGCTGTGTCTTGGGGTTCCAGCCCGCAGCCGTCACAGATGGTCTGCATCCTCGGTTCTCAGGTGTGGCTGGAAGTGCCTCGGTGTCGCCTGAGCTGAGCCGGGAGGAACGGGCTCTGACGCTTCCTAGATTCTGGCTCTGCCAGTGGCCACAGTGGGAGGCGGTGGCAATGCTGGGTGGGGAGGGCTCTTGGGTCAGGCACAGAGACACGTTGAGGTGGCCCTGGGTGGGCTGGGGTCTTGGGCATCTGCAGGCAGGACAGAGGAGGAGACAGACCCACTAAGCCTGGGCTGCTGAGCTCCTGGCGGGGTGTTGTGGGGCTTCTCCGTTCCTCCCTCCCCTGTTACTGTCACAAGGCACAGTCACAGCGTCCGAGGCACAGCCTCTTACCCTTGTGCACGTCCTGCAAAAACACACAGGCCCCTGTCTCCGCCCTCCCCGGCCCAGCTGCTTCCCCAGCCTCCGCATTAGGTCTGGGACTTTC
This sequence comes from Papio anubis, assembly GCF_008728515.1. Taxonomy (NCBI): domain Eukaryota; kingdom Metazoa; phylum Chordata; class Mammalia; order Primates; family Cercopithecidae; genus Papio; species Papio anubis. The sequence continues at coordinate 1,980,902 of NC_044976.1, read as the reverse complement.
CACCTGTTTCCAGCTCTTCTCGGTCCCTCCATGACCCTGCCAGTCCCCGCTTTGCAGGAGACAAGGGCATACCCACAAGTACACAGCTGGGAAAGCCGGGGCACAGGCAGCACTGGCCAGGTCCTTTTTCCCTAAATGTTTTCTCTCCCTGCTGAGCCTGGGAGCAGTGGTGCCCTTGGCCCTGGGTCTGGTGGCCTGACCCATCCTGGTAACTCAGATGATCGTGGCCGGGGTGCCACGTGCCCGGCAGAGCAGGCCCTGTGAAGCCCACTACGTTGCTGTTTGTCTATTTGGGAGAAGCAATTTGCAGGCAGGGTGGTCTTGCCCCAGTTACCATCAGGATGCTTGGACACCCGGGGCGAGGCTGGCTCCATCACCGTCATATCTGGGTTTGCTGTTGGAGCCGAGAACCTCAGGGGCAAGGCCCGGCTCAAGGCCCGGCCACTGGCTAGGCAGGCGCTTCTGTCCTAGCTGCTCGGTGTCTCACTGGGCTGAAGATTGTCCGCCATGTGGGCAGAGCCAGAAGAAGCAGGAAGGACTCTGAAGACCCCCCACCAAGGAGGCAACTGTCTGGGGCTGGCACCACGTGGCCACTGAGAAGATCCAGTGGGTTTATGAGCCACAGCCTACGTGACCTTGTACTGGTTTCCAGCTGCCCCGGGGCAGAGGTTCCTCCCTGCAGTTCTCAGTTCTCAGGTGCCTGGGAACTTCGGCCTCCTCCCAGCAGTGGTGGGAGACGCCGGGCTCGCCGTCCACGAGGAAACATCTTCGACCCTCTTACTACTTGGTCTACACCTCCTGGAGGTGCCCGTGTGAGACGCACGGGGGTCCTTGTCACCTGGAGGGGTTTGATGTCCAACTGGACAGAAACCCCAGTGACTCAGCGGACTTGGAGCTCAAGGGGAGCGTTGGTGGTGAAGGTTGTTATTAACACAAGGACGTCCTCCTTTCCCTGTTCCAATTAGAGGCCACAGTTCCGCCTTGGCCCGCCCCGACCCATGCTGACCAAGCCTCATAAATCGCTTGAACAAGTTTATGGGCAAGCTGGCCGCACCGTCGTCCCCCATCCAGGGCAGGGCTCACCCTGAGATGATTCTGGGGCCATCATTTCGTCCTACACAGAAAGCCTCATTCTTCCTTCTGCTGGAGTAGTCGCGCCCAGCACAGGCCCCTCCCACTCCCCCAGCAACCCCCACCCACCTCCCATCCCCGGGGAGGGGCCCCGAGACTGCAGCTGGAGGTGACGGACATGGGTGTCCCTGGGAAGCTGCCAGGCATGTGAGCTTGGAGTGGGTAGCCCTGTATCTGCTGGGCACCCCCTGTCCCCACCAGCCTGGCTCAGGGTGCCTGGGTCACCCAAACCCTGGGTGAGGGGCCTCTCTGTCGGCCCCATTGTCCCTGGTTCCATCTGTCACTGGTGGCCAGAGCCTCAGCCAATTATTGACCAGTGGACAGGGCTCATTAGTGCCGGCTCACATCTGGTTCAGCCCTCAGTGATCTGGGTGAGGGTGTGGGGAGCACAGGGCCCACAGGTGGTCGCAGGAGGACCCGGTGCGGCTGCTCCCCTACCTCTCTGCCCGTGCATTCTCCCTGGCAGCTCAGTCCTTGTGAGTCCCTGAGATGGAATCCGAGTCCCCTCCGTGTCCATCTGCCCATGGCCACCCAGCCCGGGATCGGATCGACCGGTAAATGAAATTTCCATTGCGTTGGTATCCGCAGATGCACATCACATCATCATCATCATCATCGGATCATCGTTCATCATCGCATCATCATCATCATCGCCAGAGAACGCCATCATGGCATTAATGTCATCATCGGCACATCATCACGTGGTTTCATTCGTCGTGTCATCATCGCCATCATCATCATCATTGGATCATGGCATTTCACTCTCATTCCATTGCATCATTTTGCTGTCGCTCATTATTTTACCGTATATTTCGACCTGTGCTGTTGGTTTCATTTCTCGCCAATCATTCCATCATTCATTCATCATTGGCGCCATCCTCAGTTCGTCATCATTGCATCCGTTTGTCACATCATCATTGACCATCAGCCTGTGTTTTCTCAATATCATTCCATTATCATCATCGTTTCATTCATCATCATCATCATCATCATCATCATCATCATCATCATCATTTCATTCCATTCATCATCATTTTCATCATCGTACCGTATGTCATCATCATCATCATCATTCCGACAAATATCATCATTTCATCATCCGTCCGTACCACCATCATCATCCGTCCCATCATTGCCATTTCATGGACATCATCATTCCATTTTCATCATCATCATTCCCATCGCAAACCATGCTCATCATCATCACGTTTCATTATTTTGTTTTATCCATCATCGTTTCATTGCCATCATCATCATCATTGACAATGTTCATCATGTTTATCATCATCGACCATCTCATCGCGCATCATTTCCGACCATCATATGTCCATCATCGTACATTTCATCATCATTTTGCCATCAACCGTTTCATCGACATTCCCCTTCCTCTCCCCCTCCCTCCTTCGCCCCCACCCTTCCTCTCCTCCCTCCCTCCTTCCCTCTTGTTTCTCCTCCCTCCCTCCCTCTTTTCTTTCCTTCCGTGGTGCCCAGAGCCTCAACCAATCAGTGGCCAGCAGGGGTGGTCTAGGGTGAGTGGGGGCTCCAGCTTCCCTGGTCAGGGGATAAGCCCCACCTAGGCACACACTGGGTGCAGAGGTGGCCTGTCACCTGGGACAGGTGTGGCAGGAACCTGAGATGGAGGTTTGGGAATATTGGGCTCTGGATGCTAAAAAGACAAGGGGCCTCCCTGCAGCAGCTTCCAGGGCTCTGTGACTTGCTCCCCGACTGCAGGCTGGGCTGGAAAATGCAGACCCCAGGACCATCTCCCTTGTGGGGTGTCGGGTAGGTGTCAGCCATGAGGGTGGGTTAAGCCCTGGGGCCCAAGACCACATCTCAGTGGCATCATCCACATGCAGACAGAGGCTGGTAGACAGCTCCGCGTGGTGCCCAGAGATGGGCTGCTGCCACTGAGGGCATCCTCACAAAACCCACATCCTGGGGACTTCGACAGAGGCTGCTGACCTCTCACAGTTCTGAGCCTGGGAGTTTGAGATCAGGTGCCAGCACTGCGGGGTCTGTGAGGGTCGTCTCTGACTGCATCCTCAGTGGCAGAGAGGGAAGGGACTCTGGTCTCATTCTCTTCTCACAAGGACTCTAATCACCTCCCAAAGGCCCCATCTCCTGACCCCACCATGCTGGGTGTTAAATGGCTTCACAGAGAACTCTGCAGGGGAACATTCAGTCCACATGGGACCGGCCCTCTTTAGCTCTCCATGCAGGGGCCTGGAGTGAGGCTCATGGGCAAGGTCGCCAAGGCTTGAGTGCCAGTGCAGCCCCAAAGCACTCATGAGTGTGCACATCCTCAGGTGAGCTCTGCTCAGTCATCAGCATTATGAGTACTGTTGTTATTTTCCAATGCAGGGGCTCGGCGCTTCCCCTGACCAGGACTCCGTGCCTCACTGCGGGGCCGGGGGGAGCATCCAACCCTGGCGCAGGGGAGGAGGAGAGTGAGCCCGGACACTGCCAAGATGCCAGGCACCTCTGCCTGGAGGAACAGAGGCAGGAGGGTGGCGGGAGGACCGAGCTGCAGGGACACTAAGTCTGGAGGCTGGGCAGTGCCTTTGCTTACCTGCCTGGGACAGGGTGGCATCAGCGCACAGGGCAGCCTCATTCCTCCGGACTCGGAAATCTTTTGCTCTGGGCACGCATGTGGTGGGGGGTGTGGGAGCCAGGCCTCTCCTCTGCCCCGTCCACGGCAGGTGAGGCTGGAGCAGGCTTGAGGCTGACTGGGCAGGGCCACAGGCATAGGGGCCTGAGGGATGAAAACAGACCCTGCCCACGCCCACCTCCCTCCGGAGAGCTCTGCTCACATTTGTATTATGACTTGCATGGGGAACTGGGCTTTGACCTGGAGTGTTGGCGCCCGGCACGGTGTGAGGTGCCAGGAAGCCCCCTCCCAGCCCCTCTTGCTGCTCCAGTGTCACTGCAGTTAACCTGGGCCAGGCGTGTCCCCCACGTGTCCCCCACGTGTCCCTGCCCCTCCTCCGAGCGAGCGTGTGGAGCATGGTGCTGCTCTTCCGAACAGCTGTTCAGTGACCTGTTGTCTGCTTTGCCCATTTTATTAGACCAACCCGCTATTGAGGTGTTTCCATTTAATAATTGTTCAATTATTGAGGTTTTTCTGTTTCTTTCTTTTTTCTGTTAGAAACGAAGTGCCATCAATTGCATCGCACATCCACTTGCACATGCTTGCTGTGTACTCAGGGGCTGCACTGGAACTCAGGGCTGGTCCGTCCAGGGGTGCACGTGCTCACAACGTGGACAGAAACTGGCAGAAAAATGCTTTCCAGCTTCCTCCTTCCCTTTCCCAGGGTCCAACACCCCCTATGTGAAGAACCACGGGACAATTCCTCAAAGGGTTGCTTTCCTCCCAAGGCCTTCTAAAATCTCCACGTGAAAACTCGAGGGCAAATGGAGGGGTGGATTCTGGCAGCCGTTGCACCCGTGTCCTGGGGCTGCTGGAAGCACGTGCCGCAAACTCAGCGGTGGAAACAGCAGAAACTCATCCTCCCGCAGTCCTGGAGACCGGAAGTCCAACATCAGGGTGTGGATGGGGCTGCCAGCCTCTGAGGGCACTGAGGAGGCACCTGCTCCGGGCCCAGCTCCTGGTGTCTGGGACTCCTGGGCTGTGTGGGTGGCATCACTCTAGTGGGCCCTGTTTATGCCTCTGCATCTGGTTCCCCTTCTCCCAAGGACACCAGTCCCTTCGGGTTAGGGCCCACCTCAATGATCTCATCTTGCCTTGACCATCTGCAAAGACTCTATTTGGTCTCATTCCCAGGTGCTGGGGGCTAGGACGGGAATACGTGCATTTTAGAGGGAGCCAGAGTTCAGCAGGTGCTGCCTGCCCGCTGGGAACCAGCTGTGTTTGTTCACAGCAAGCAGCGGTGCTTCCTGCCTTGGGGATCCAGGTGACAGCATAGCACCCAGTGAGAGGCGGGAGCCTGGTGGGCATTTCAGGAGAAGCTGCTGCATGTGGAGCGGAGAAGGAGGGGCCATGGTCCTGTCCGGCCACGTAGGGAGTTACTCTCCAGTCCTCTCCAGCTGGGTAAGGAGTTACTCCACACTTTAGCAGCTTAAGACAAGTGTTTCTCATCTCACATTTCTGAGGGCCAGGAATCTGGGCACAGCTTGTGTGGGTGCCTTTGGCTCTCAGGTCCTGACAAGGCTGCAGCTGAGCTGTGGGCAGGGCCTGCGGTCTCATCTGAAGGTTCAGTGGGGAGTGAGAGGGGAGTTTGACCTCCAAACTCTCATCTAGCCATTGTCTGGTCTCGGTCCTTTGCCACATGGGCCTCTTCCGGTGGCTTCACACATGGCATAAGCTTCCCTTGGGGAGACCAAACCGAGAGAGAGAGAGACACACAGAGACACAGACAGCAAAAGAGACAGAGACAGGGAGAGAGGAAGAGGGAAAGAGAGAGCCAGAGCAAAAGGTGGGGAGAGAGAAGGAGGAGGCAGCCAGCCGAGGCAGAGGCCAGAACCCTCTCTGGAAAGTGGCATCACCTGTGCTGCTCTCCACCCATCAGAAGTGCTCTGGTCAGCCCAGCTGAGGGGCAGAGAGGTCATCCAAAGGAAATGGCACATCAAGGGCCATCTTGGAGGCCCCCTGGACAGGACGTAGGCCAGGGCCCCAGGACTGAGGCTCAGAGTCACCCCCTGGGAGCCCCTACCCAATTCCAGCCCCTCCAGCGCTGTCAGCCAGTGCCCGGGCAGGGCTGGGGGCCGAGCCCGCCACACACAGCCTTTTGGGGAGTGTGGCTCCCGTGGCACGGGGCAGGTGGCAGGGGCACCTGGCAGGGCTCCTGAGAGATTGGTGGGGGGGCTCTCCCTGCTTCAAACCACGACTTCCACCCAGTTCCTCATTCTTCAGCATCGCAGGTCCTGATGTGCGACGTCCGGAAGGAACTGGGTCTTCCTCTGCCCCTGCATCCGGGGAGAAGCCTGGCTTCCCTGTCCCGGGAGCCCAGAGCCAGGCGGGTCCCGCGGGAGCGCCGCGTGGGGCCCTCAAAAGAGAGGCTTTCTCGCCCCCTGCCGGCGCGCGGTGGGACTGCCACGGGCCTGGGGAGGCGGCGGGGTGGGGGCGGTGGGGATGCGGGGACAAAGCTGACTTGCTCATTTCACAGAGGCAGGACCATGGGGGAGGGAACAAAAATCAATGTTTGCTAAATAAGGGGAAAAAATCGCCCTGCCTCGGTGGGGAAAAGGTTTATTTTCAAGTGTATTAAAGTGATTACCCAGAGGAAGGCCAGGCAGAATGAGTGTGTGTGCAGGGGGCCAGCGCTCGTTTTCCCAGCACGGCCTGCAAATGCGCTCCCTCTGACTGGACACAGCCGAGCTTTTGGTTTTAAATAGTTTATAACATTTCAGATGCAGCTCCTAAGTCAGCAGTCCCCGGAGACGCTCAACAGACTTCTACACTTAGCCAGTGATAAATAACCGGGAGAACACAGGGCCTGGAAGGATCCAGATTTAATTCAAAGAATTTAAAATCGAATGTTGAAAGAGTGCTTTGCATTCATGAGGCGTGCTCACTTCCAGCTGGAGAAAGAAAAGGCTTTGTGTTTGGGGGAGAGGCAGGAGAGCTAACCTTTCTGCCATGTGCCTGCCGCTTCCAGCCCGCTAGCCGACATTTTTCATCCGCAAATGGCAGGCGTCGTTTCTGGAAGCCGACACGAGGAGAGATTTATCATCTCCGTGGACTTTCGGCTCCAGGTGGAAGGATTTTCCTCCACGGCGAGGTTGCCGCCTAGCCAGCCCTGACGGGGAGGGGAAGGTCCTGCCCCTTCTCTGTGGACACCTCTCTGGTTTCCAGATGGAAGTGCTCCCAGCAGAAGTTGTTGCCCGCTGCAGGCCCTGGGCTGTGTCCTGGATGACAGTGCACGTGCTGCCGGCTCAGGGCCGCCTGGTCTCTGTCACAGGTGGGGCACATCAGGGGCTGGATGGCCGGTCCAACACGTCCTGCACAGCCAAGGCCATCTGAAGAGGGGGCTCCTGGCCGAACTGCTCCCTTCCTACCTGCTGCTTCCCCTCATTCCAGAGATCAGGACCCTGGCTGGGCCCCAAGGGACTGGAATTGCAGCTCATTCGAGCCTGAGAATCCACATTCAGTTTTGAAGGATCTGTGCACCTGGGTGTACCAGGTTGAATAACGTCCACCTGGCACCTTCGGAATGACTTTATCTGGAAATAGGGCCTTTGCAGATGTAACTAGGTAGGTTGAAATGTGGCTATACCGGATTAGGGTGGGCCCCAAACCCAATGACTTGTGTCCCAGAAGAGACACACGGAGAGAATGCCACGTGACAAGGAAGCAGAGATTGCCGTGATGTGCCGGCAAGCCCAGGAACTCCAGGAATGGCTGGCCACAAACAGGGAGGAGGCAAGGACCAATTCTACCAGAGTCTAGAGGGAGCAAGGCCCTGACCACACCTCAGTTTGGGACGTCTGGTCTCCAGACCATAAGAACATAATGACACGGAAAGCTCATCCGTGTCAGGCTAGCATTTTCCAGATCCTGTTTTAAACAGCCACAGAAAACGAATGAAGTGGTTCATCAGAGCCACAGATTGATTGTCAGAGCTTTTCTTAGGTTGCGAAGCTGCAACATGCTCCACCTCTCTGCTGTGTCCCTACTTGACATGGTTTGGCTGTGTCCCCACCCAAATCTCATTTTGAATTATAGTTCCCATAATTCCCACGTGTCGTGGGAGGGACCCGGTGGGAGGTAATTGAATCATGGGGGCCGGTCTTCCCTGTGCTGTTCTCGTGATAGTGAATAAGTCTCACAAGATCTGAAGGTTTTATAAAGGGGAGTTCCCCTACGCACGCTCTCTCTTGCCTGCCATCATGTAAGATGTGACTTTCTCTTCCTTTGCCTTCTGCCATGATTGTGAGGCTTCCCCAGCCGTGTGGAACTGTGAGTCCATTAAACCTCCTTTTCTTTTCTTTGTTTTCTTCTTTTTTTTTTTTTTGAAAGAGTCTCTCTCTGTCACCCAGGCTGGGGTGCAGTGGCGTGATATCAGCTCACTGCAGCCTCTGCCTCCTGGGTTCAAGTGATTCTCCTGCCTCAGCCTCCCAAGTGGCTGGGATTACAGGCATGTGCCACCAAGCCCAGCTAATTTTTGTGTTTTTAGTAGAGGTAGGGTTTCACCATGTTGGCCAGGCTGGTCTTGAACTCCTGAGCTCAGGTGATCTGCCTTCCCCTGCCTCCCAAAGTGCTGGGATTATAGGCGTGAGCCACCACGCCTGGCCCCTTTATAAGTCATCCAGTCTCAGGTATGTGTTTACTAGCAGCATGAAAACAGACAAATGCACTACCCTTTCCCCTAGTTCTGCTCTGAGGTGGCCCCTGGGTGCTCTGAGCCCCACAGATCCCCTTCTTCAGCCAGCTTTCCCTGTGATCCCCCACTGTCCACTGTCCACAGAGAGAAAACCACACTTGCCAACTCATCTTTTAGAAATTATGAACTTTCCCTCTTGCTGGCTGTTATTCTTTTTAAGAGGACCCGCAGGGCCTTTGAGTGGAAGGTACCACAAAGGCAGCTGCTAGTCTCAGACTTCACTCCCAGCTTGGATGATGGAGGCCTTGGAGAGTCTTTGGGGAGAAGTGGAGGCTGGGGGTCCATTGGCTCTGGGCAGCTGAGAAGGTTGGCTCCCCACATAAGCAGGTCCCAGCCTCACATTGCAGCTCAATATCTCTCCCCCAGAGATATCTCAGTGGAAAGCCTGTCTATGTCAGGCTTGTATTTTCAGGTTCTGGGCAACTGTCAACAGATTTAGGATTTTAGGAGGTGGGGATGATTTATTTAGAAACAAACCCAACATTGACCTTATCAAGTGGCAGAAAGAGACATTTCAGGCTCCCCACCCAGCTTCTGAGGTTCTGCCATTTCCAGGGACCATGCTTTCACCTCCAGATGGGGAGGCAGCTCCAACAGGGGCATGTTTGGGGACTCTGTGACAGATGATGTGGCCATTCTGTTGGAGGGGATGAAAGAACTCTGCTCTGAAGAAGGGCCACACATGAGCCAAGCTGAGCCGCTCCAAGGAGCTGGCATTGCCTGTTGGAACTTTGCATCATCCTCTACTTTCTTGCCCAGGGGCGCCGTGCTCTGGGCCTCCTATGTGAACAGTCAATAATTACCTTTCTCTTCAGGGATTCTGCCAACAACAGCAGGGATTCTGCCAACAACAGCTGTGGAGCAGCTGGTACAGCTCCATCATCCCACAGGAGGTGGGCATGGAAGGCTAGACCAGGACACACCTCCTCCACATGCTGAGTCTGTATACTCGGCTCCACGCGGTCACTCAGAGCCCAGGGGATGGGCACCATAGTGTAGTCCATGAGACAGATGTGGGAGGATACTGCCTCCACTTAAGTGACACATGTCACTTCTGCTCACACCTCATCAGTCAGGACGAGTCACACGGCCACGCCCACCTGCATAGGAACCAGGAAATGCGGGCGAGCAGAGAGCCAGCCTGATGCACAGTCCTGAGCCTGCCCCAGATGGGCTTGCCTGATTCCATGGGACATGCCTATGCAGCATATTTCTCCTTGTTCATCTGAAATTCAAATTTAACTGGGTGTCTTAGGCCGTTCTTGCATTGCTATAAAGAAATAGCCAAGACTGGGTAATTTATAAAGAAAAGAGGTTTAACTCATTCATTATTCTACAGGCTTTATAGCAAGCAAGGTGCTGGCATCTGCTCAGTTTCTAGGAAGACCTCAGGAAACTTTACAATCATGGCGGAAGGCAAATTGGGAGCAGGCATGGCATGTGGTGAAAGTAGGAGCGAGTGAGGGCCTGGAGGGGTGCCACACACTCTTAAATTACCAGATCTGGTATGAACTCAAAGCAAGAGCTCACTCATCACCAAAGGGATGGCCCAAGGCATTCATGAGGGATCCTCCTCCATGACCCAATCACCACCCACCAGGCCCCACCTCCAAGACTGGGGATGACATTTCAACATGAGATTTGGGTGGGGCCATACGTTTAAACTATGTAAGTCCACCCCTGACCCCTCCACAATCTCATGGCCTTCTCACATTGCAAAATATAATCATGCCTTACAAACAGTCCCTCAAGGTCTTGACTCTAATTTCTAGGGTTAACTGAAAAGTTGAAGTCCCAGGTCCCAAGTCTCATCTAGAGATGTTTTCCTTCTACCTATGAGTGTGTAAAATCAAAACAAGTTATTTACTTCCAAGATACAATGGGGGCAGAGGCACTGGGCAAATGTTCCTATTCCAAAAGGGAGAAAAACTGACCAAAAGAAAGGGGCTGTAGTCCCTGCGAAAGTTGAAACCCAGAAGGGCAGTCATTAAATCTTAATACTCCAAAATAATCTCCTTTGACTCCATGTCCCACATTGAGGACACTCTGGTGATAGGGGTGGGCTCCTAAGGCCCTGGGGAGCTCCACCCCTGTGGCTTTGCAAGGTACAACCCCCACAGCTGCTCGCACAGGTTGTTGAGTGCCTGTGGCTTTTCTAGGTGTAGGAGGCAAGCTGTGTAGGAGGCTCTACCACTCTAGGGTCTGGAAAAGGATGGTTCCCTTCTCACAGCTCCACTAGGTAGTGCCCCACAGAGTAGAGCTCTGTGTGGCAGCTCCAACCTCAAATTTTCCCTTGGCACTGCCCCAGTAGACATTCTCTGTGAGGGCTCCACTCCTGCAGCAGGCTTCTGCATGGACATCCAGGCTTTTCCATACACCCTCTGAAATCTAGGCTGCCAAACCTCAACTCTTACACTCTGTGTACCTGCAGGCTTAATACCATGTGGAAGGCTTATGGCTTGCACCCTCTGGAGCTGCAGTCTGAGCTATACCTGGGCCCCTTCAAGCCCAGGCTGGACCCAGAGCTGCCAGGATATAGAAAGCAGTGTTCTGAGGCTGCACAGGGCAGCAGGGCTCTGGGCCTGACCCACAAAATCATTTAGTTCTCATAGGCCTCAGGGCCTGTGATAGGAGTGGAGACCAGGAAGATCTCTGAAATGTCCTCAAGGCCTTTCTCCCATTGTCCTGGATATTAGAACTTGGCTCCTTTTGATTCATACAAATTTCTCTAGCAAGTGGTTGCTCTGCAGCCTGCTTGAATTCTTCTGTTGAAAAAAGCCTTTTTTTTTTTTTTAATTTGCCACATGGTCAGGCTGAAAATTTTCCAAACTTTTATGCTCTGTTTCCCTTTTAAATATAAGTCCCATCTTTAAGTTATTCCTTTGCTTCTGCATCTGAGCATTGAATGTTAGAAGCAGCCAGGCCACATCTCAAACACTTTGCTGCTTAGAAATTTATCCTGCCAGATCCCCTAAATCATCACTATGAAGTTCAAACTTCCACAGATCGCTAGGGCAGGAACAGAAGGCAGCAACCAAGCTCTTTGCTAAGGCATAACATGTGTAATCTTTGCTGCGTTTCCCAATAAGTTTCTCATTTCCATCTGAGACCTTAACAGCCTAGACTTCAGTGTTCATACCACTATCAGCATTGTGGTCACAACCATTTTACCAGTCGCTAAAAAGTTCCAAACTTTCTTTCATCTTCGTGTCTTCAGAGCCCTCAAAACTCTTTCAACTTGTCCCCATTACCCAGTTCCAAAGTTGCTTCCACATTTTCAGGTATCTTTATACTAATACCTGACTCCTGGTACCAATTTTCTGTATTGGCAGGTTTTGCATTGCTATAAAGAGATACCTGAGAACCAGGTAATTTATAAAGAAAAGAGGTTTAATAGGCTCATGCTTCTCCAGGATTTACAGGAAGCATGGTGTTGACATCCGCTTGGCTTCTAGGGAGCCCTCAGGAAGCTTACAATCATGGTGGAAGGTAAAGGGGGAGTAAGAATGTCACATGGCCAGAGCAGGAGCAAGAGACAGAGTACTATGGGGAGAGGTGCCACATACTCTTAAACGACCAGATCTCATGTGAACTCAGAACAAGAGCTCATCCATCACCCAGGGAATGGCCCAAGCTATTCATGAAAGATCCACCTGGATGATCTAAACACCTCCCACCGAGCCCCACATCTAAGACAGGGGATTACATTTCAACATGAGATTTGGGCAGGGACATGCATTCAAACTGTGTCACTGGGCGTCCAGTATTGCTCAGCTTGGCCACCCTACCTATGTGGCCAGACTTCCAATGGTAAATTGCCGTCTCTTAAGTGTACAGTGATTGGTATGCAGAGAGTTGGAGTTTTCCGAATATGGGTCTTTAAGTACAGAGAAACATTGGATCAAACTAATCAGAATGGAGTTGTGGCTGCCCCCACCTGCCCAGGGCTGAAGGGAAATACTCAAGGAAGAGCTTGGGGAGCTGCTGGCTGAGCTGCCCTGTGGGGGTGGCCGAGCTGCCCTGTGGGGGTGGCCGAGCTGCCCTGTGGGGGTGGTTGAGCTGCCCTGTGGGGGTGGCCGAGCTGCCCTGTGCGGGTGGTGCTCCACCCCTCTCTGCATCCTTGCCAAAGACAGACAGGGCACCTTCCAAAAGGGAATTCAACCTAAAAATGGAGGCTGACGCCTTCTCTCTCTCCCCTCCCCTGCCCTGCCCGCCCAGACTCCCAAGAGAGGACCGACTGGAAAATGTGTTGGCAGAACCTGGCAACATCCACATTGTACTGTGATTCTCAGGAGAGCCTGGAGGTAGAAATTACTCAGGCACGAGCCTTATCACCCAGTTCCCAAGGTGTCAGCGAGATCATGTAGCCAGAGCAGCCCAGCGCAGGGGGAAGGAAGGTGCAGACTCCGGGGCAGGGGTCCACCATGCTGCAGGGAGAGCAGTGGTTCTCTTTTGCCAAATGAAACAGGAGATAAAGCACACAACCCCCTTCCCTGGCTGTTTCCTCCAGTGGCTGAAACTTCAAGGATGCTGCTTAAATGATTTCGTGTGGACCAGGCCAAGGTCCCCACCTTGTCGCAGGTGCCCCTGCACCCTCATAGCTCCTTCGCCACCCACTCTTCCATCCTCCATCCCAGGTTTGAGCTGCCTTCCCACCACTGGACACCATACCCCGTGTGTCTGAGTCTCCGTGCAGGTGCTGAGATGCTGGGGATGAGGTCGGGACACCCCCTGCGTCATTGGCCTGCAGTCGAGAGCAGGGGAAGGGGGTGGGGTGGGGGAGGTGTCAGCAAATTCAAAACAAGATAGTGCTGAAGTGGGATATGCCCCATGAGGAAAATGAAACAGTCAGAGGACAGACTGAGCTGAGGGCGAATTACACGGGGTGGGCAGGTGGAGGGTGCTAGGGGAGACCAGGAAGCAGCACATTCCTGCACGGGGAGGGAACACCCAGACAAAGCCCTGGGGAGGAGCGCTGTCAGCCCTTCCTGGTTTTCGGCTCATCCCAAGCTCTGGCTCTGTGTTTCTCAACCAGCCTTGACCTGGTACACGAGAGAGGTTCCTGCCGGGGAAGTGCCACGCAATCCCAGTTGGAGGCAGCCCTGCTCGGCAGAGGGCCCCACACTTTTGGCGCAGGTTCCCTGGGGCCAGTCCCTTCCCCTGGTGCCTGTGGACACAGCCGCAGCTGGGGTCCTCGCCCCCAGAATGTGGGAGGTTCCAGAGAAAAGCCTCGGTCCCAGGGGCTCTGTCTGTGCCGGCCAATCAGCTCTGTCAAGAGGTCCCTGTGCCCTGGATTTTGCTCAGTCTGGTGAGCAGGGGCAGGGCTTGTGAGCCCTTTGGGGACGTCTCCCCACAGCCTGAGAGCCAGGCTGAGCCGGAGCGGGCACAGGGCACATCCCAACGTGGAATCGCTCCTGTGCACTCCTGCCTCCCAGGGCCCATGACAGCCTTGGCCGTATGATGGAGACTGCACAGCTTTCTGTGTCCGGAATTCACTGCAGTGACCAGTTTCACCTGCTACAAGCAATGGTAACCAGGGCTGCAGTGGTGCCTGTGCATAGGACATCCTGGCACGCGGTGTCCTCAGCTCCGCAGGGTGTCCTGGGGTGAGATTTCCAGGTTAGACGCCCTCTCAGGCACCTTCCTGTGGCTGACTGGCTGCGCTGCTTGGCATTCTGTGTTCCCTGGTGATGCACAGGGCTCAACCGGCCAGGGGCTGCCACTCACTGCTAACAGCCTCCTGCATCCTTCGAGTTTTGGGAAGTGGCTCTAATTCCCACCATTCCCCACAGCCTTTTCTACTGTTTTCACTTTGCTCTCTGGGCAGGGGCAGGCCTGAGGACAATTTCCATGGCCTCCACACAGCCGTTCCTGCTAAAATACATCACCTCGCCTCTGCCGGCCGAGGGAGCAGGGTGAGGGTTTGCAGTTTTTGGGATTCAGGAACAGGGGACAGGACGCCCCACTCAAGCCCTGTCACTATCTAAGTCACCAGTGTGGCCCCTGGGAAGCCGGATGAGCTGTGGTCATGGTGAGTTGGTCACAATCACAGCTGAGAAACAGCACAGCTGCAGCCCTGAGGATGGAGGGAGTGTCGCACTCGAGCCCGCACACCTCGGCTACGCGCTTTGTGGGGGCCCATCTGCGAGCTAATCCTTTTCCACGTCCGTCCCATGGTGAGGCTCAGAAGCCGTCCACATGCACGTGGCTTGGCCTCGGTGAGCACCCCCAGTGAGCTTCACCCTGGGGCTGTGTGGAGCCTCCTGCTTTGACAATGATGAGAAGGAAGGGAGGCATTGGAACCACCTGGACATGGCCCAGACCCTGACGGCAGCCCCATACGCTGAAGCCAGCACGCAGATGGAGCTGGGGACTCGGCAGGGGTGCACACCTGGAGGGGACTCAGGGTGGGGGACACGCCCCCTCCAGAGGTGGCTGTTGTGGACTGGAATCCTGCCGCAACATCCCGAGGCCCCTGCGGCTATGGAGGCAGCGTGGCCTGTGCTTGGCACCCTGATCCTGCCATTCATCAGGTACCACCCAGGCAGTTCCTCTTCCGCAGGCCCAGGACCCAGCGGGCGCTGCAATCCACCCAGGCTGTGTATAAGCAGCTCTGTCTCTTAGGCCCTACAGCCTGGGAGACCCCGCGAGGTGGAGCACGATGCTCACCAAGAGAGCAGCCGTGCAGACCCCAGAGCTCGGGAGCCAGGCTCCGTCATTGCTCTCTGTGGGAGAGAATGGACCATCTTTCCAGAACAGTCTCCGACGAGCTCCTGCACCTCGGCAGGCAGGGAGCCTCTGGCTAGGGGACTGCAGCTGTCCATGGAGCCAGTATCACCCAGGGAGAGCTGTGCACCGCCAGGCCCGAGTGACAAGGCTGGACGATGCAGTGGCCATCCACCCTCACTGACGGGGTCATCTGTGACCAGGCCCAGGCAGGTCCAGGGGGCACAAGGAGGCTCCACAAACAGGAAACCCACCTCCGTGTCCTCTGCCACCACGCACCAACGTCTCTCCCCCAACTCACACCACTGGCCTCGTCGGGGTCTCTCTGACTAGTGGGCAAAAGAGGAAGAAGCAATCTTGACTTTCAGATGCTCGGTTCAGCTCTCAGGACAAGCCAGAAAGGAGCTGCTGCTGTGTGACTACTCCGCAGAGGCCAACCTGAAAGCCAGCGTCAGGGGACACCCTCTGGGTGGGCGGAGCTCTGGGCCGTGCACCTGTACATCCCCTGTGAGTGGGGAGAAGTGACCCTGGATAAGGATGGACATGGAGTCGGCGCAGTGGTGAATGGCTTGGAGGACGGGGAGGTCTCTGTGTCCCACATCCCCACGCTCCAGCGGGCATTGTGTGGAAGAGGCCCAGGATGAGGGCATGGGCAGGGCAGCTCTGCCAGGTGTCAGGCAGCCTCTGTCCGGGGCCACTGCAGGATTGGGGTGACGAACGTGTGGTGGCAGTAGGCGAGGTGACAGGGTCTGAAGCTATGCGTCCCCTCAGTGGCACAGGCTTCTCATCAAGGTCATTGTGATCACTGTCACTGCTGTATCAGAAACAGACCGCAGCTCATGTCCTGACATCGTCCCTCAAAGACACCAGCCAGCCCTTCAGTGGCAAACTGGTTACAAAGAACCACTCTGCACTGGAGAGGACAGGGGCCTGTCGGGACTGGGATTGGTGCCTGTGCCAGATGAGGGTTTGCTTTTCTTCATGCACCACAGCCAAGAGCCCAGATTCACTAACAGAAGGTCCCTAGCCACATGGCCGCTGACCACAGGACCCCACGATGTCAGAGGAAGGGGCTGGGGTACACAACCGTGGATCTCCTGGCCCCACCGTGGACCTCCCTCCAGAACTGGCCCGGCCAACAGGGACGGAGTGTCCTCCCAGAAGCAGCCTAGGCTTGGCTAAGAGATGACGTCTGAGAATGTGGGCATCCGAGAATGTGGGCGTCCGAGAATGTGGGTGCTGTCCTTTAGTTTGCAGGATATTTCTCGAGCCAGTGACAAGGACATGGTGCCATGTCCATGACAGGCAGAACGCGTGGATCTGGGAGCCGAGGAGTGAACACATGGGGGGGTCCCCTCGCCATCGTTCCACGCAGCTCGCTGTGGGAACATGGGTTTGCCGCCCTCACCCTGTGGCTCTGTGGCTGCCCGAAGGGTACATTTCCACCAGGGTCGCGGAACGAATCCCTCTGGATTGAGAAGGCATTGCCATCTGGTCACTGTTGCCTCATTTGTGTCAGGCACAGAAAAGAGTCCTGGCAGGGGTCGCTGGCCCCGATCTTGAGGGGTGGAGATGGGGCCAGGGCTGCTGCTCCCAGGACAGGGTGGGGATGTGCCTGGAGTCCATGTGACCCACGGGACACCTCCTGCTACCCCAGTGCCCAGCAAGTCCACTAACCACAGCCTTGTTAAGGTATGGAAGTTGGGACTCAGACTCCTGGCAGATCCCTCACCAGCCAGGCCTGCTGGACCAGAGGCAGAGGCAGCCTAGAGCGCCCGGCAGGTCAAGGGGTGGGTGAGGGTAAGTTACGGCCTGGAGACCACAGCGGGACCAGAGTTCATACGCCAGCCCCCTGCTGGTGAACCTCCCAGGAACTGAGGCTGCAGAACCGTGGAGAGCCTGTGCCTTGCGCAGCTGCAGTGAACTCACTGACCTGTGAACAGCAGGTGACTGCGGGCTGGCCAGGGGCAGACTGTCACAGGTGCCGTTGGAGCCCCTCCAGATCCCCTTCACAGGCTCAGTGACTCCACCTCTAAGCTGCTGGAGTGAAGGGTGCAAATGGCTTGCATCCCCTGTCTTGGGAGAACGGCTTTCTACCAACCTGAGCCGTCTTGCCCAGGAAGTGGTGAACCCCCTGGAGAGGCCCCTGGCCAGTGACTGGCTGTCCAGGCACAGACAGCTCGATTGTTTTCTCTGCAGTGCAGTTCATGTTCCAGAGATGCTCTGAGACCGGGCGATCAGCTCTTGACCCTCCCCTACCCTGCTTCACCATGACCCTCAAAGGCTTTTCCTGATGAGCTCTTCCTGGAGAAATGACACACACGCAGACTCCCATGTCCAGGGAGCCTGACTCAGGACGATCCTCTGCAGGTCCTTGCTGCTGGCTCGCTGGATGCCTGGAACTCCCCCTTCAAAAAAGAGAGGTCAGGATAAACTATGATGGTTAAGAACATGGACTCTAGGGTGAGAAAAATTCCGGGTTCCAACCCCAGGTCTTCACCTTAGCGGCTCTGTGGCCACAAGCAGCTGGCTCCCTCAGCCTCTCTGAGTTTCTTCTTGCTTTTTTTAATAAAGGAGAGAGAATGATGAGAAGGAAGCCCAGGCGGCTGGAAGGTCGAAGTGATGTGGTACCATGAAGCTCTTAGGACCTGCATGTGGGGAAGCGCCAGGGAGGGTCGGCCGCGGACGTCACAGTGACGCCGAGGAGGGAGAGGTGTTCCACGCTCCACGCTCTCACCAACCTTTCTAACAACTCGATTTCGGTATAAAGGGGCCCAGCCATCCCAACTCCGGGAGCTCAGTCCCAGCCCTGCTGCTGCCAAGTTTGCAGCCGATGGGATCACTGAGTGTTTGGGGAGCAGGGAAAGAAGGGAAAGCGGACCCTGTGGCCATGCAGGTCCATCTAGGTGTGGGGCTCACAGGCTGGGAGGGGATGTGGGTGCATCTTGATGGCTGGGAAAGCCCCAGACACACTTTCTAAGAAAACCACAGCCCTTGGAAGGACTCTCCCGCCAGTCTGTCCTTGGTCCATCTGGGGAATTTGAACCCCGCTGGATAGATGCACGTCTTCCTCTCACACAGGAGCCCTTGGCCACTCTCCCTTCAGCCCCACCCTCATTTCTAGCCCATAAAGTTCTCTTACAAACTGATCCACTTTCGGGACCACCAACTTCCTCCATCCTCTCCCAGCGTGTCTCTTCCTCCTCCCACTCCTCCTGGCACCTGCTGTCCTGGACCTTGGGCCTGTGGACCTTCCACTTTCCCCAAGCATTGGAGGGGGCACCTCTGCAAGTATCACCCAAGGCCCTAATGATAGTCCCAGGGGTTCCAGACCACTGCCTAGGAACGGCAGGCCCAGTGTGGACAGGCAGAGGCTCTGGGCAACAGGAGGCTCCCTTAGTCCTGCTGCCGGCAGTCCAGACACCCCACTCTTGTGTCACTAAACACCTCTAGTGAGGGCTGCAAGTGGATGAGGTGGACCTGAAGACCCCCGGGCCCAGGACAGACCCTCTTATCTGTCTTCATGCCAGATGCCCCCATGCACCGCCCGCAGCATAGCTGACATTCCTGCTTCTGCTTGTTGCACTTGGCCACTTGTGTATGTGCGTGTTTCTGTGAGTTTTAAAATATACAGAGAGCAACTTTTTCCAGGGAGAATTTTGATCAAGATAACCCAAGATCACTCCTGTTTTTTTTTTTTTTTAATAGCTTAGCAATGCCAGGTAAAATAGGATATGCGTGCTTTAAATGGAAAGCTGAGCTTGCAAAAGAGTAATGGAAATTTCAAGAGGCCCAAAAATGAATAACATGACCCAAAATAGTAATTGTGGTGACCTAATGCTTGGGCTGCCTGGGGGTGGTTCCCAGATGCTGCTCTTGATAGCAGGGAGCTTGCAACGGGCTCCCAGGACAGGGGATGAAGCTCTTAGATCCCCAAGAGGCAAGAATCAGAATGGAAACTTCTGTATAGATCCATGGTCGCTGCTACAGCCTGAGTGAAAGGAATGGGTATAGCAAACCCACCCACCAGCACAGGAATATAACAAACAAGCAGGTCTGTCTTGATCCGGACTGACCTTTTTGCAAGACTCTCCTGAAGGGAAGCATTTCCAGAATAGTGGAATAAGGATCCCCATGTTCCGCCCCTCCATAAAAGCAAGGAGAATCCTTGCAAATAAAATGGCCAAAATTAACTTCTTAGATGCCCTGGAAGTTCACCAGGGTCAGGGGACATCCTCTTGGTGGGTGGAGCTCTGGGCCATGCACCTGAACATTCATCTTGAGTGGAGAGAAGTGGCCCCGAGGTAAGGATGGACGGAGACTCGAGGCAGTGGTGAATGGCTCTGATATGGTTTGGATCTGTGTCCCCACCAAATCTCATGTTGAACTGTGATCCCCAGTGCTGGAGGTGGGGCCTCGTGGGAGGTAAGTTCTCGTGAAAGGTTTAGCATCATCCCCTCACCGGCTACTGCATAGTGCAGGAGTTCTCATGAGATCTGGTTGTTTAAGTGTGTGACCCTTCCCTGCCCCTCCTCCTGCTCCAGTTGTGTGAAGTGCTCACTCTCCCCTTTGCTCTCCGCCATGTGTGTAAGTTTCCTGAGGCCTCCCCGGAAGCCAAGCTGATGCTGCCACACTTCCTGCACAGTTTGCAGAACCATGAACCGATCAAACCTCATTTCTTTATAAATCACTCATTCTTTGATTTTTTTCACAGCAATGCGAGAACAGACTAATACAGCCTCCAACAATTTGAAGAGCATTTGTTTAAGAAAAAAGACTAAATATTGGTAAGAATGGAGAGCTGTGTGACATTTCAGCTTGCCCTATTTCATCTCCCTCTCCCAAGCTGTGTAGTGGCCTTGAAAATTAACAGTCTGCCAATCATGATAGCTGTGACAAATGGCAGCCTAACAGCTACTGAAGGGGGAAATTCCAAAATATTCCAAGATATTCTAGAGGACCACATGCATGTATCATGCTGTGCCCATGCCCAGGGAAGACCTGAGGAGGCGCTAGCCTGTCACCTCTAGCTAGCCTTGAGACTGCACAAGTAGGAACTGAAAGCTAAGGCAGAGCTGCAGCCTGCATGCTGGAGAACTGAAGTCTTCCTCCACAAAATCAGGGAGACTTTTTGCTCCAAGGTATTTGAGGAAATCTCTCCCTAGCTATTAACTGACCACGAAGCAAAATGAACTTCAGTGGCTATACATGAAACAAATACAGACTTTATAGACTTCATTCAGCAAAACAAATAGCAAAAACAGAATCTGTGGGGAGAGGAATCTAATTTCCAGAGTTGCTAGATTAAACTATTTAAAACGTCTACTTTTCAACAAAAAATTATGAAACATGCAAAGAACCAGGACAGTGTAGCCCATACATTGGATACAAAATCAGTCAATAAAAACTGTCCCATGAGGAAGCCCAGGTGTTGGACTTATTAGACAAAGACTTTAAATCAGCTGTCATAAATATGTTCAAAGAACTAAAGAAAACCATATCTAAAGAACTAATGCAACGTATGAGAATGATGTGTCATCAAGTAGAGAATATAAATAAAGCAATATAAATTATTTTTTTAAATCGAATAGGAATTCTGGAGATGAAAAGTGCAATAACTGAAATGAAATACCCACTAGATGAGCTCAACAGCAGATTTGAGCTGGTAGAAGAACTGGTGAACTTGAAGCTAAGTAAATTGAGATAATCCAGTATGAAAAACAGAAAAAAAAATGAATAGTACCTCCAAGATCTGTGGGGACACTATCAAATATAGCAACATATGTATGATGGAAGTCTCAGAATGAAAAGAGAGAAAGTGCAAGAAAGAAATGTGAAGAAATAATGACCCAAACTTCGCAGATTTTGTGAAATGATTAATTTATACATTCAGGAAGCTCCATGAAGTCTAAGTAGAATAGACTCGAAGGCGAGGCACACTAAACACTTCATAGTCAAGCTGTCAAAGACAAAGACAAAGACAGAAATAAAACTCATTCTATGAAGTCAGTATTATCCTGATACCAAAACTCGGCAACGACATCCCAAGAAAATGACAGACCAAAATCCCTTATAAATACCAACGCAAAAATCCTTAACAAATACTAGCAATTCAAATTCAACAACATATAAAAAGCTTAATATACAATGACAAGTGAAATTTATTCTAAGAATGTCGGACTTGCTCTACATATAAAAATAAATTAATCTAATATACTATATTGGTAGAATAAAGGACAAAAGTATCGTGATCACCTTAATAGATACAGAAAAAGCATTTTGACAAAATCCAACACCCTTTAATGATAACACTCAACAAACTAAGAATAGAAACTCGACCTGATAAAGGACGTCTAGGAAAAACCCACAGCTAATATACTTAGTGAGGAAACATTGAAAACTTTCTTCTTAAGATCAGGAGCAAGACAAGTATGTCTGTTCTCATAACTTTTCAACATTGGACTTGAGGTTCTAGCCAGGGGAACTAGGCAAGAAAAAGAAATAAAAGGAATCCAGATTGGAGAAGAAGCAAAACCATGCCTATTAACAGATTACATAACCTTGTATGTAGAAAATCCTAAGGATTAAAAAAAAAAAACTATTAGAACTAACAAATCCATCAAAGTTTTGGGATACAAGATCAATATATGAAAAGTAATTATATTTCTATACTTTAGCAATGAACTATCTGAAAATGAAATTAAGAAAACAATTCCATTTATAACAGCTTCAAAAAGAATGAAAAATTTCTTCTTTCACTTTCAACTTTCACTAGCCAAAACTGGGACAATTTGAGTAATAAAATAAAAATAACAGTATTGGACTAAAGTCCAGAAGAGAAAAATATCCACAGGTCCATAAATAAATGATGAATAGATAAGTAAATATGAGAGAATTGGAAACTCTTCCTTAGGGAAACATTTCAATTCATAAATGTAAAATGAATTAGTCCAAATTTTTAAAATCACTAATAGAAAACCACAGTAATAATTGTTATGGGCAAAGTCCACTGATGAATACTAAAATTACTGGGTAAAAGTTTAAGAAGGAACAGAATATTTGTGTAGTCTCATAGCATTTCGTCTCAGATATTTATTAATTACAAATGGAAAACAGTAACTTTACAGTAGAAAAACCTGGCAGACCTCACCTTAACCAAGGGCTCACATTTAACATTACCAGTATGATGTGACATCACATGCCCCCATTATGATGGACTAAGGAATTTTCCCCTAAATCCACAACCTTGATTTTATTAGAAAGCAGAACAAACTCAGGTTTATGAACATTCTTCAAAATACTTGACCTGTATTCTTCAAAAGTGCCAATGTCTGTGAACAAGGAAAGAATGAAGAACTGTCACAGATTGGAGGAGACCAAGAAGACATGAAAACTAAATACAAGGTAGAATCTAGATTGTAAAAAAGAAAAAAACAAAACAAAAAAAACAGAACATTGGGGAAAAATTATGACTTTCAAATGAACTCTGTAACTTTTTAAAAAACTGACTAAAAGAGAAATATAAATATCTGTGATATAAATATCACTTTTTTATTTGAGCATTAAGGATTATTCAAAATATACCCATAAAATACCCCATTAGAATCAGAGAATTTTAAAGAGAAGTCTCCAAAATATTCTATAAAGTCTCAATTCTAAAAAACGGCTTCAGAGAATGTAAAGAAGGAAATGCCCTCATCAAACCACTTAATGATGCTAAAATTTCTTTGATATTCAGGATCAGAAAAAGACAATGTAAGAAGGAGAAATTATAGGTAAATTCACTTATAAACATTGATTTCTTAAAAGTAATAAATAATATAGCCAAAAATTGAATCCAGCAATGTGAAACATGCAAATATAAATTAAAAAACAAAATATCATGACCAAATTGGATTTGTCAGAGGAATGCAAGGATGGTTTAACATTAGAGAGTCTAATTCAAGTCAGTTGCTATGGGTATTAATTAGACTTCGGTTTGAAGGCATTTGAGAGGGGTAAATGTCAAATATATAATGGTTTAAACACATAAATTTTCATTGTTCCTCACCTAATGTGGAGAGGCCACATCCAACACTGGTAGGATGGTCCCATTTTAGGAGGTCATCTGAGGAGTTAGACTCCAGTTTTGTTCTCAGCACTCTAGGGTATGACCCTCAACTGTCTGCTCCAAGATGATTAAACACTACAACCATATGTCAATATACAGGACAGAAGTGACAAGAAAGGTCAGAACACCCATAAGAACACAGTCAAGAAATTATACACAGCACTCCCACTCCAATTAGTCAAATTGCCACCATGGTGACAACCAGCTGCAAGGCAAGCTGGGTTGTGGGGCTTATTCTGGGCAATCATGTGCTGAACTCACAACAAGGAATTGTATTGCTATGAGAGGATGAATTTCCATGTTGTTATCGTGCTGTCTCAGAGCTGATAACAGAGGAGCCAATAATGAGTGCTCCTCTCCCAGGTCTGGAACAGACTCCCCAGAGACCAGCAGAAGACAAGCCATCCACTCCCAACACGCCCAACACACAGCAGTGGGGAGAGGAACAGGACAGGGTTTGCAGAGGCAGTTAACGTGGCAAATCTGTCATGAGGGAGATTACCCTGGGTGGGCCTCGCCTAATCAGATGAGCACTCAAAAAGGGGCAGAGTTCTTTTGGCAGAAGAGACGTGAAGCATGAGAGCGATTAAACAGCAGGGATGGTCTTTGCTGCTGGCTTTGAAGATGGAGAGGCCACATGGCAAGGGCATCAGAGAAGATTCTAAGAACTGAGAACAGACCCTGGCTGACAGCCAGCAAGAAAATGAGGATCTTAGTTCTACTATCGCAAGGAACTGACTTCTGCCAAAAAACCTCAAGAACTTGAAAGAAGATACTGAACTTCAGAAAGGAACATAATCCGGCTGACACCTTAATCACAGCCTTGTGAGATCCTGAGCCAAGAACACAGCCAAGCTGTACTGCAACTCCTGTCGCACAGAAACAGTGAGATGATAAATGTGCGATGTTCTGAGCCATGAGACGTTCACTGCTTTGTTACACAGCATAGAAATCGAAGCTGCCTTCTCTCTCTGTTTATTACTGACAAGCTCCTTCCTGATTCGATTGTCATCCTTACAGACTCATGGGAGCAGGACTGAGTCCAGAAACAGATGGACATTTACATGGGTTCTGACAAACATGGCAAATCAATTCTGCACAGGTGGAGGTTCCAAATGGTGGGGAAAGGATGGCATTTTTTTCAAACTTTTATTTGAAGTTCAGGAGTACATGTGCAGGATGTGCATGTTTATTAAACAGGTAAACATGTGTCATGGGGGTTTGTTGTACAGATTATTTCATTGCCCAGGTACTAAGCCTAGTAACCATTAGCAATTTTTCCTGATCCTCTCCCTCCTCCTACCCTCCACCCTCTCATAGGCCCCAGTGTGTGTTGTTCCCCTCTGTGTGCCCATGTGTTCTCATCATTTAGCTCCCACTTATAAGTGAAAACATGCAGTATTTGGTTTTCTGTTCCTGCATTAATTTTCTAAGGATAATGGCCTCTAGCTCCATCCATGTCCCTGCAGAGGACATGATCTCATTCCTTTTTATGGCTGTATAGTATTCCATGGTGTTTATGTACCACATTTTCTTTATCCAGTCTATCGTAGATGGGCATTTAGGTTGATTCCATGTCTTTGCTATTTGAATAGTGCTGCAATGAACATATGTCTGCATGGGTCTTTATAATAGGATGACCTCTGTTCCTTCAGGTATATACCCAGTCATAGGTCTTTATAATAGGATGATCTCTGTTCCTTCGGGTATATACCCAGTCATAGGTCTTTATAGTAGGATGACTTCTGTTCCTTCGGATATATACCCAGTCATGGGATTGCTGTGTCAAACGGTATTTCTGTCTCTAGGTCTTTGAGGAAACCGATGGCATTTTTAATAAATGGTACTGAGTCCATTAGACAGTTGTAAAGGAAAAAATGAAATATTGTACGCCTCCCAACAGGCAAACAAAATATTCCCAGTGGATTGTAGCTAAACGTGAAAGGAAAAACACCTCGAGAGGATATCATGGAACGTAGTCATGACCTTAGGCAGCTCTTGATCACAAGTTTCTGATCTTGGACAAGATTTTAAACCAAATACCTAAAACGCTAACTATAAGATAAAGCTGAATCAATTGAACTAGGTGAAAATGAAGGCATTTCGTCCGTTACTAGTATGAGAGTGAAAGGCAAGCTGCAGCCCAGGATGGGACACTCGCAGCAGGTCACTGACAAAGAGCTTGCGTCAGCAACACAGGTGGGGCCCACACCAACCAATGAGAAAACCACAGGCAACCTCCTATGAGCCCGGGCGAAAGTCTCCAACAGGCTGTTTATGGAAAAAGAGCACCAAACGGCCAATAAACATTTAAGAATTCCCAGCTTCAGCCATCAGGAACATGCACCTTATGGGCACCCTAAGCCACTGCCACAGACCTGCACCTTGGCTAAATTCAGAGGACTGGCAAGCCCAGTGCTGGCAAGTACACGGAGCCACAGGAGCTCCTCACACCGCGTAAGGGCGTCCATGGGGGCAGAAGCTTTGAGAGCCTGTCTGCAAGTCCCCCCAGACCAGGACATGTGCCCCAGCCCAGGAATTCCACCCCAGGCTTAAACTCGAGAAATGGCACAAATGCATATCAAAAGGCATTTACAAGAATGTCAGTAAGACTTTTAAGCAAAGTAGTCTAAAACTGGAAACTAGTTAAAAGTCCATGAATATTAGAATGGATAAATGAATAGACATTGAAATGAGGGGATACTGCAGAGGAACAAGCATGATTTCTCCCTGCAGTGACGCAGTGCACCTCACAAACACGTGACGTGCACAAAAGAGGTCGAACCTGAAAGACAGCCGCTGCATGATTCTACTTAGGTAAACTGTAGACGGCAGGGGGAAGCCACGCTGGCTCAAGTCACAATAGCTCCTGCCTTTGGAGTGAAAGGTGAGGAGCGGTGGGAGGAGTCCCTGGGGCATCTGGAGCCCAGGCTGCTGTTTCTGGACCTGGTTGCTGAATACATGGGTATGTCCACTTTGTGAAAATTCAACCAATTGCACAATTACTTTTGCATTTTCTCTGTATATATGTTGTCTTTTAATAACGTGTTCATTAGGTTAGGCATGGTGGTGCACACTTCTAATCCCAGCTCCTCAGGAGGCTGAGGCATGAGAATCACTTGGACCCAGGTGGCGGAGGTTGCAGTGAGCCAAGATCATGCCACTGCACTCCAGCCTGGGCAACAGAAAGAGTCTCTGTCTCAAAAAACAAACAAAAAAGATAAAAAATAAAATAAAATTGTTCATTAAAAAATAAACCACAGTAAGCCAGGTGCAACAACTTACACCTGTAATCCCAATGCTTTGGGAGGCTGAGACAGGAGGATCACTTGAGCCCAGGAGTTCAAGACCAGCCTGGGCAACATGGTGAGACCCTGACTGTACAAAAAATACAAAAATTAGC
Organism: Papio anubis; assembly: GCF_008728515.1. Classification (NCBI taxonomy): domain Eukaryota; kingdom Metazoa; phylum Chordata; class Mammalia; order Primates; family Cercopithecidae; genus Papio; species Papio anubis. The sequence continues at coordinate 1,954,192 of NC_044976.1, read as the reverse complement.
CTGGTGTGGTGGGGTGCGCCTGTGGTCCCAGCAATCGCTTGAGCCCAGGAGGTCGAGGCTGCTGTGAGCCAATATCATACCACTGCACTCCAGCCTGGGTGACACAGTGAGATCCTGTCTCAAAAAATAAAATAAAATAAAAATAAACCGCAACAAGAAAAAATAGAAATGACGAGACAATCCAATGGAAAAATAGGTACCGGCTGTAAAGGGCCATTTTACAGTGGCAGAAAGGCAGACGCCGGGCACCTAGGCAGAGACGCTCGTCACCTGTCACTAGGGAGATGCTAGTTGAAGTAGGAGTGACCGCCTATCTCTCAGGCCTCAATGGGCACAACAAGAGTTTTACTCACACCAGGTGCTGATGGCCTCACTATGGGCCACGGCGATGCAGAGCAATGTGGCCACTTCTCAACACGCGCTGGAAGACCACCAGGCCCGCCTGTGAATTACTGAAGGGAAGAGTGAAAGCCCGGTGTGAGGGTGATAAACGCCACATGTGAGGGCTCCAAGTGGGAACGGGACAGGGCAATGCGGCATCCGTGGCCGTGAACCCGACTGACCACACAGCTGAGCGTCAAGGGTGTTCCACCTGCTGTCCTCACACTTCTCAATGATCAAAAGATTCCATGCTTCTAAAAAGCACGTCCAAGAAGGCCACAGAAACAGAAACTCAGGTGAACTTCAGACGCTCTGCAGGGTCCGTCTGCATCCCTGCACGCCTCCCCGGCCCCGATCAAGTCCTATGTCCCGTGGGGCAGCCACCCCCTCCAGCCTCATGTATCTGCTTCACCCTCAAGCCAGAGCCACAGCTGTGATGGTGTCACATTTCTCCCACGTGGACGGGGGCGGGTGTACATCTTCCTAAGGGGCTTCTCAGGTCTTGAGAGGCACAGACCTGAGTTCTGGTCCCCTGGCTTTCTGCAAATTCCCCAGTCCGTCTCACTTGCCACTGCCTGGAGGACCCCACACAGCCAGGCACGCAGAGCTCGTGGCCCACGCTGGCTACTGACTCTACCGTCTGCCACCCACGGTGGAGAGTTGACAGCCTTAAGAGCTGAGAGCTTGGGATCTCATTCAGCTGAACCGAGGGCCAGGCTGCCTGGGCTCTGCTCCTGGCTGACACTGGCCATGTCCTCCGGGATCCTGGGCATCTTCTCTGCTGCTGCCACCAAGGAGGGGCCTGGTAGAGAACCTTGAGGATCTTGGAATGCTGGCCCAGGTTCAGCAGCCGTGACCACAGATAGGGGTCATGGGAAGGCCACCCCCACCCCACCCACATTTCGGCCTGGGTACTAGCAGAGGGCAGGGGGCACACCTGGTCACCCAGAGGAAGGCATGGAGGGTGGGCCGGCCCCCAGTTAATGGCCCCTGACTCTCACTTCCCCAGTGTTAAGCTCCCGTTTCTCTGCTCGCTAATCATCCAAAGGTTTTTAAGACCCTGTGCTCAAGGAAGGGTTTCTTAGGGGGATTCGGGTTGAGGAGGGAGAGCCTTTTTGTGGGAGGGAAGCCCTCCAGGTGCAAGGCAGAGGCCCAGACAGACATCCTTCACCCTGACTCTGCATGGGCAAAGTTTGCTTATGGACGTCCCTGCCCTTTCAGCTTCCACTACCTGCCAGGCTCCCCAGCCTCCTCCAGAGCCCCTCCAGCAGCCACAGGAGCATATGCAGTACACATGAGGTGGGGGAGGAAGAGAGTCCACACACTGGCTGGCATTTATCAGGGCCAGGTATTTATTGGATGGGTGGATGAGTGGATGATGGATGGACAAATGGATGGAAGATGGAGGATGGATGAATGGATGAAGGATGGAGTATAGATGGATGGAGGATGGATGAGTGGTGGATGGATGGATGACTAGGTGGATGGATGGATGATGGATGGATGGAAGATGGATGGATGGAGGAGATAGATCAATGAAGAATGAAAGATAGATAGATAAATAAATGGAATGTCGTCACGTGGTAGATAGATAGATAAAATTAAGATAAGACCGATCGTCGTGCATTAAATTATAAAAGATGTAAAGATAGATACATAGAAGATAGATATGAAGATAGAAAATAGATAGATAAATAGTAGATAATGGAATAGATAGATAATGCATCGTCATTAGATAAATCCGAATGTCGTCGTCGATGTCGACCAAATGCGTCGTCGTCGAAGAATAAATCGTCAGTAGATAGATAAGATAATCACGTCGATACCGTCACAGTCTCTCTGAATCTCGAATAAATCCTGAAAAGGTCGTCAGAAAGATAAATCGTCGTCATCATCGATGTCGATCGTCGTCGTCGATCGTCGATGCGTCGATGCGATATCATCGATAAATAGAATTATATAGATGCTCGAAAGATAGATACATAGAGAGATAGATCAATAGAGAGATGGAAAATAGATAGATAAAATAAGTAGATGTCGATAAGATGAATGTCGGCGAAGAAAATAAGATACGATGCGTCGAGATAATGAATAGATGGGCTGACGCTGAATAAGTAGATAGATAGATGAAAGACGATAAGATGCGTGGTCAGATAAGGCAATGCGATAAAGTGAAGTGGTAGAGTATATAGATTAAAGATAGATACATAGAAGAATAGATCAACAAAGGATAGAAAATAGATAAGTCGACCGTGGATAATGGAATGGATGAATAGAAAAACAGGCCGGTAGATCGTGAATGTCGTCGTCGATAATGGATCTCGTCTCGTCGTCGAAGATACGTCGTCTAAATCGTCGTCGATCGTCGTCGCGATAGAAAGATCATCGTCTGATGGAATGGATCGTCGATGGATGGATGGATAGATGGCAGATATTGCAGCCTTGGACTCTATCTGAAGCCAAGGTTTCCTTCTGACGCATTTTTTCAGATAAATCCAAGCAATAGCTCTCTTGGGAGCTCAGTACTTCCAGCAAATGGGAGTCCTCACTAGCCAGGGAGCTGTACCTATTTTAACTTCTGTGACAGAAGCAATGCCCTGAGATACCAGGAGCAGCTTCCAGGCCTGGATACAACAGTTCTAGCAGCTACAGCTTCAGTTGGCTGAATTGGAAAGGGTTTGGGATTGGACACGGCTGCTTCTGGGCCTCCCTAGTGCTGGCTCTTTCTCTGAAAAAGTGGAAGACAAGGAAAAAAAATCCCCATTCTGCTCAGCAATGTACTAGAATCTATGTGTAAAACACAGTCAGCCCCTGACTTCAGGGAGTTTTCTTCTAGATTGGAAGACTCGGCAAATATATTCAAAATAGGAGTACACTGCCAAAAAGCTGTATTCTTAGAGAAAATGCAGGAATTTGTGGTCAGGGTGGTGGCGCAGCAGCAGGGAAAAGGCTGGGCGGTGTCCGGAGGACAGAGGCTTCCTGGCTAGGGGAGGCCATGGCCACAAAGGCTGGCAGCTGCTGAACAGGCCTGATTGATTCACTGGGAGTGTTCAGTGCTGAGTTCTAACAACCTGGTGGCAGTCTTGGAAAGGCCACAAGAGCCTCGACCCAGAGGAGAGGAGCGACCAGTGCCCACGAGGAAACAGCTTGCCAAATGGCCGGGCACCTTTTTATTGTAACCCAAACAACGGCCACAACGCTCCGCAGGCCTCGCACCCATGGAAGTTTTCTAAGAGACCCGTCACCAGTCTGCCGTGCAGGGTATTAGTGAGTTTTGTACATGCCAATAAAAAAATAAAAGCTGCTATTAAACGCGAAGTCCTGGCACATACCTGGTTTAGGTCGCATGGGAGCTGGCCTTTTGCACTGGAATTTGCAGCATCTGTTCCAATTAAGCCTTGTTTTTTAGCTTAAAGATATTAGCCGGATCACTAGTGTGCTGTGTGGGACATGAATGGTGCATTGTTCTGCCCCAAGCAGCCCTGCAGACGTGGCAGACACCATTAAACGGCTTCGCGGCCCAATTAGAAGTGGAGGTGGGCTGGAGGTGGGGGCGGGGACTGACCACCAAGGCACAGGCTTTCTGGCTGCAGTCAGTGGGGGCGGCCAACCTGGGCCACGTGGAGCCAGGGCGGTCCCGCATGTGCAGCCTCAGCTCCGCAGCAGGGAAAGACCAGGCACATCCCTTTTGAGGGACAACTGCAGAGCTCCATTGGGCAGGGAGGAGCCATGGGAATGATGCTGAGATGCAAGGCCAAGGATGCTGTGATGGGAGGAGGCCAGGCAGGGGCCCTGTCCTCTCTGCAGCAGCACACAGTCTCAGGCTCACACTCACACCCTCCTGCACCCTCTTACATGCATACACACGGCCACACACTCCTACACACTTACACACACTCACACACACACACGAAACTGAAGGTGCCACACCATCCCTGTTAGGAGGGCGTTATTTTATGACCTGCCTTTTGTCTGCTTTAATGCCACATCTAGACACAGGCCCTGGCATATTGAAGGGCCTGGTCGGTCGGGGTCCACGCATGGCTTTCTTTGTTGGGGGAAATGATTTTGTCCTATGGAACCATTTCCTGACAAGGGAGCCTCAGCCTCATGGGCGTCATCCAAAAGCGGCACCTGCCGCCCCCAGAGCCCTCCCGGTGCATCTGCCCACGGATGGAGGGAGTCCACCCCACACCTTCTCTGCATCCACTCAGAGAGCTAACCGTGGTTGGGTTCTGGGGATTGTTTTCCCAGCCATCCAGGTGTGGCCTGGCACCTCTCTGCATGTCTATTCTATGCCACCAGATTTGTAGTAAGTGCCTGGCCCGTGTAACAGGCCATGCTGAGCATTTTGTTTATAGCCAAATCATCTCTGCCTCCCTGGCTTGGCAGGTCACCCCTGGGAATGGGGGCAGCCCCTGGCTCTGCCCTCCTTTCCCGTCTAGCCATGGTTCTGACCCCTCTGGGTCAGGAAGAACGAGGGTGGAAAGAGCTCTCCCTAAGCCCACACTGAGCTGGCCTCGGCCTGGTCTGGTCCAGGGGCCATTCTTCTTGTCTGGAGACAGCTGCCACCTGCAGTCTCATTTCACAGCAGAGCAAGTGGAGGCCCCGACAAGTTCAGGTGTTGGCCCTGGACTGCATGGCAGGGAGTGGCAAGGTGGGAGTCCCCTGCCATCAGCCTCTGGGGGCCCAGGCTGCTCTGAAGGTGTCTTCCCATTCATTATAAAATTGCCTGACCTGTTGCTGTGAACCAAGGTGAACATGGCACTCACTCAAGCTGCCTTGCTGTGAAACATGGGCTGCTTTATGGGAATGGCTGGCGCACGCTCCTCCCGCCTCTGCTCTATTGTGCCCAGTGGGGCAGCCTTGCACTCCGCTGACTAGCTGAGGCCCTCCACACCCACCGCGCTGCCAGATGGGTGTTTTCTGAAGGTTCTTCACAACAAAAGGTTCTCAAGCAAATTGTCATAGGAATGTCATTAAGGAGCAGCAGCAGGTTGCAAAAGGCACATGTAGATTTTTCCAAAATAAAAAAGGATGAGAACAGATGATCAATATTTCATACATTGAGTATCAGCAATTCCATATGGTTTGATGTGAGAGATGGCTGGCTGAATGGATAGATGGATGAATGGATTAAAGGAAGGAAGGAAGGAAAGACAGATGAACGACTGATGGACGATGGGTGAATAGATGGAAAAAGGAAAAGAAGGAAGGAAGAAGGGAAGGAAGGAAGGAAAGATAGATAAGTGGATGACGGATGGATGAAAGAAAAGAAGGAAAGAAGGATAGATGGAAGGAAAGATGGGTAAGTGGATGATGGATGGGTGGATGGAAGAAAAGATAGATGAATGAATGATTTATGGATGATGGGTGAATGGATGGAAGGAAGGAAGAATAGATAAGTGAATGACGGATGGATTATAGATAGATGGATGGGTGGACGGATGGATGAATGAATTGATAGATGATGGATGGTGGATGGATAGAGGGTGGATGATGGATGGATGGATGGATTGATGGATGGAAGGTTGGATGGATGAATGGATTGATGGATGGATGGTAGATGGATGGTGGATGGATGGAGGGATGGGTGGATGGATGGATGGATAGAGGGTGGATGGACTGATGGATGGATGGATGGATGGGTGGTGGATGGATGGATGGATGGATAGAGGGTGGATGGATGGATGGATGGGTGGATGGATGGATGGATGGATTGATGGATGGATGGATGGATGGTGGATGGATGGATGGATGGATGGATGGTAGATGGATATTGGAATGATGGATGGTGGATGGATGAATGATGGATGGATGAGGGATGGTGGATGGATGGAGGGATGGGTGGATGGATGGATGGTTGGAGGGATGGATGGATGGATGGGTGGTGGATGGATGGATGGATAGAGGGTGGATGGATGGATGGATGGGTGGATGGTAGATGGATGTTGGAATGATGGACGGTGGATGGATGAATGATGGATGGATAAGGGATGGTGGATGATGGGTGAATGGAATGGACGGATGATGGAGGATGGATGGATGGATGATGGATGAATGAATGATGGGTGAATGGATGGATGCATGAATGGATCGATGGGTAGATGGATGGACAGAATGAAGGATCAATGGATCAATGAGCTGGTGAGTAGGTAAGTAGAGGTACGTGATGGAAACAGAAGAAAATATAATGAAGTGAGATTTGGAATATTTTCTATTTCTTCCTCTGTAGGGTAAACATACATAGCTTTCAAAATCTGAAGGAAAAAACCCTCAAAGGTGTCAGCACTCCTCTCATTTCTGAAGCCAAGGCGGGGAGAGAAATTCCAGTTCCCGAGAAACTGGCCTGTCCTGGCCCATGGGTTTGAAACAGAGGGGCCTCTTTCTTCCCTAGATCCGGCTGGCGGCCGCTATGACATCATTCCCGCGGCGTGTAACTCGAGAAGCATGTTGGGAAGTGTTGGGACTGATTGATCACGCGTGCTGGTGTCCTCTCCCCGGAGGCTGAGGGGCCGGGCTAAGGTGGCAGCTGGCTGTGTCTCTCACCAGCACTCAGGGTGGGGGGCAGCATCTTCATTCCACCGGGCAGCATCGGGGGAAGATCCTGGTAGGGCCTCATTTTTCGATGAGCACACTGAGGCCTACTGCCAGGGCATTGCAATAACTCACAGGGTCAGGGTCCCTTCCAGGGTCTCCCCCGGCCCCACCTCTCCCCTCACCCCTCACTCGCTGCCCCTGCCCAGCTCCCTGGATGGCCCTTCCCCACAGAGAAGATAGAGGTGGAGAGGGCTGGGGGATGCTGTCCATGTCATCTGTGGGTGATGGGTCCGCACTGGTGGGTCGGGAAGAGGATGGGACCCAGGCTGCCTGGCCGATGCTGTGGACGCAGGAGGAACGGCAGCTTTGTTTTCTGTCATTTTGTCATCCGAGGCTGGGTCACAGGCAGATGCATCTGACAGGCCAGACCAGGCGTGCGGCAGGCCCAAGGAGCTTCTCGGCCTGGCTCTACCTGCTGCCTGGGTGCTCTGGCTGCTGAATGCCTTGAAGCCTCAGTGTTGCAGGCTGTAAAATGGGAAACCACCTCACCTCGAAAGGGTGGTCACAGGAACAACGTGAGTGATTAACTTGATGGCTGGACCCAGAAAGTGACTGGCCAGTGGTCCTGCCTGGTCACCTGGAACAGGACTCAGAGCCTCTGTCTGATCGGTTTCAGGGATCACACAGATCTCCCACCCTTGGCCACTGGACCGCCGGCAGGATGGCTGTGCTTGGACATCCTCCTCCCCCACCTCCAGCAGGGGAAGGGCAGGGCCTGTCTCAGCCCCAGGAGGAGCACCTCTGGTATGGGAGGGGTTGTTCTCTGTGGCCCCTTTTACTTTCTCGGTGTGTGAGCTCTTGGCACACAGGTCTCTGGGCCAGAGTGCCCTGGACATCTTGCTGCTGAGAGCCTGAGAGACGGCGCAGAGGTACAGGTCTTTTGTGGTCCTGGTGCGTGGTGATGGCTGGGCGAGCAAGGCCCCTCACTGACCAGAGCCCCTTGACTTCATGGCCTCTGACTCTCCAAGGGGACTGGCTGGCTGGGCCCAGGAGTCAGCATCTGTGTGTGCCAGGAGGGACGAGATGCCTCATGTTCCTAGTTTCCCAGGGAGCATCCAGGACCCACCACAAAGCCCCGGGAATCCCCTGGGGGGCTTCTGAGCCACTGCACAGGAGGCTGGACCCGCTGCCTTGCAGAAAGGTCAAGGACAGACCGGCTGCATTTTCTGAGCCTTACACAACTCTGTGAGCCAGAAATTGTGAATGCTCTTGTTCTCACGTTGAGGAAACTGGGGCTCAGAGAGGTGAAATAATGAGTCCAAAGTCACACAGCTTCTAATCAGCAGAACTGGATTTTGAGCTGGCGTTTCTCTGGCTGCAAAAGCCCAGCTCTTTCTATGCAGTCAACAGCCTGGCCGGGGTTGAATGGCCCAGGCCAGGCTGCCTCGTGGGGCTCACCTGTGGCCCACATTAGCTAATGCAGTACACAAAGGGATGGTGGAGAAAAATCAAGTTGCAGTGAAACTGGCCATCTATTTTGGGGCAAAAACAATTACCTTTATGTTCAAGAGAAACAGGCAGAAAGCACTTATTTAAATTGCTATCTTATAACTACCCAAGGAGCTATTTTCAGAAACCATTCAAATGCTTTTCCTCCCTTTCCTGAAGAAAGCCACTTCCAGTCCTCCCCAAGTGCCGGCTCAGGCTCTGGATGGCACAGGTCTGCAGACCCCCAGCCTCCTGCCCCGGGCGCCTGCGTGGAGTATGCCGGCTCAGGCTCTCGAAGGCACAGGTCTGCAGACCCCCAGCCTCCTACCCTGGGTGCCTGCGTGGAGTGAGGCTGCCCCCCCAGGGCCCGGGCCAGGCGGGGACCGTGAGGCCTTTCCAAAGCTACAGAGAAAATGAACTTTTGAGACCTCGAAGAGAACGTTGCCTTTTTACCATGGAGGGGGATGGGGAGGAGATAGGTCAGGCCCCCCTCGCCGAGGCAGTTAAAAAAGTGCACGCAGCCCCCAAATCACATTAAATATGTTAAGCAAACACGCGGCAGGCGGCGTGGATATTAGGTCATTTCTCATAAATATTAATACCGGAGTTTTCCAACGGGCAAAATTAAAGAAACAAAGACGCCTCTTGACTTGCAGCCTCGTGGACTGCAGCCCCTGGAACCGGCCCAGCGGAGCGGGGAAATATCAAGTAAATTCAGCTCCAAAAAAGCCTTCTCTGCACTCTCAGCAGAGCTGCCAGTTGTGGTTGGCAGGAGGGTGAACTTTCCCCGGCCCCGGCCCTGGCCCTGGCCCTGGCCCTTGTAGAGGCAGTGACATGTCAGCGAGAAGAAGCCACGTGAGGGCCAGGACTCCGGCCTCCAGTGGGGCTGAGCCTCCCTGCCTTGGGGCTGCCCCTCGCCGGGGCGTAGAACTCCTTCTCCTAGTCCCGATGGCCCCACCCGGGGCTCACGACCAGAAAGTCTGGGAAGAAACTGCCCCAGCAAGCCCAAATGCCCTGGCACACTCTTCCGCAGGGGCCCACTCCCTGGCACCCCAGGCCGTCCCTCTGGGGCAGGACCCTGCGTACGCCCCAAGCTGGTTGACCCTCCTGAAGCTGCTAACGAGGAAGCTGGAGTCCCGGGTGCCTCCCGTGGCACCCAGATGCTGGTGTCCCTCTCGTCAGGGTCTGCTTCCCGCTCTGCACCTGCCAGGTCTCACGGCACCTGCGCGGGCCCCAGAGGTACCCCTGCAGGTCAGCATGCAGCCTCTGTCCTTGGGCAAGAGGACGGAGCTGGTCACACTTGACCCCCAGACTGCCCCCGAGGGTGGCCCAGGCGCTCTGCTCACCCCGACAGCTGTGACCTGTCCCTCAGCCCATTGGCCCCAGCGAGGCCACAGCAGAGACTTTGGTCCAAATCGACCTGATCAGGCCAAGGTTCCAGCCCGATGGTGAGAGGAAAGGACACCGGAGGGGAGAAACGTCTATGTGAAAACTGGAATACGTCTGCACAGCACTTGCCACACGGGGGCTGAGGGTCCCCCAGGCCTCCATCTGTAGACAGGGCTGTAGAAACGCCCCAGGGCCTTGCTGCCCCACAGTGTGACGGATCTGGAGGCCTGGCAGCTCCCTCCCTTCCGCCCTTGGGACATAGCCTCCTCTGTGCTCACAGAGCCGCACGTCTGAGCACCGCAGGGCTGGGCCTGGGTCCTTAGAGCCTGTGTCCCCACCCAGGACCCCCACACACTGGCTGGCCTGCCACAGTCCACCCGGGCGACAGAGCAGCTGTGGGCGCAGGCTCTGGAGTCAGGCGGATGTGGCTCAGATTTTGATGCCCAGTGACCCTGGAAAGGACAGCTCACTTCCCAGTTTGTTTATTTTTTTTAACCTGAAAGGGAGGCTGTGGGGGTCAATGGTCTTTACCTGGGTAAAGAGAATATGTTCATGATAAAGCTGCCCGAAGGCGAGGCCCGGGACGTCTTCACAGCAGCCAGAGAAGGAAGAGGTGTTGCTACAGAGGAATGGTGATGGCTTCTTGCTAGAAACAGCGCGAGCAAGGAGGTCGTGGAGGGGCCGCTTTAAAGTCCCGAAAGGGAACAAACCCCACACACCGGAACCTGTGAGTCTGCAATTCCACACCCTGCAAAAACCTACTCCGAGTGCCAAAGCGAAATGAAGACTTGTTTGGATGAATACACAAACGCAGGGAGAGTTCATGAGCAGGAGCTCACACTAAGAGGAATATCCTATCCGAGGGCCTGAACTACAGACAGATGCTGCAACAGGACCAGCCTCTGAAGGAAGAGCCCGAGAGAAAGGAGACAAAGGACTGCAGGCCTGTGATTCCCCTCCTGTGAGATTCTAGGAAACACAAACCAATCTACAGCGACAGGCAGCAGGTCCATGGTCGCCTGGGGAAGGGGGACAGCAAGAGGGAGAGCTGGCAGAGGGGCGGGGGGGACTTCCAGGGGCCATGGCGACGCTCACGGCCTTGCTTGTGGGGGGGAGGGGGGCCTTCTGGGGAGCAATGGCGATGCTCACGGCCTTGCTTGTGGGGGGTAGGGGGGTCTTCTGGGGAGCAATGGCAACGCTCATGGCCTTGATTGTGGGGAGGGTTCTGCAGGCTCATACCTGTGCCAAAATTCATCACACTGCATGCTTTAAACGGTGCCATTTCTTGTAAGCCAACTGTCCCCCAATAAAGCTATTAAAGAAGATCCGAGACGCTCGCTGCGTGACCTGCGAGGGCTCACGGCCAATAAACAGGAGCGTTAAAAATGAGCTTTTAAGACAGGGCTTGAGTGGGCCAATAGTGGAGCCTCATCCGGCACCAGACCTCCTGTTACCAGACCTCCTGTTGACCCATTTTGCAGGCAAAGCCCAAGTGGCCTGAGGAGCACCCACTGGAGCCCACCCTGCCCCACCCCCAGCTGCCCCTACCTGGCCAGCCCCGGACCGACTAGAGGTACCCCCCTAGTCGAAGCTCCACTGCTTGGCAGAGCCTCCTGGGAATCTCACTCTTGCTGGGTTATTTTTGGAAGCTGTTAATGATTTTGTTTGCATTTCCAATGACCTCAAACGTTCCACTGCCTGGACCCCTTCCCCACCACGTGGGCCCAGCTGCCCCCCTTCCCTCCCTTGGAACTCAGACCCACAGGCAAGGGGCTTAGGACCTGGGCTCCCCACTGCAGGCCAGGCTGCTCCCAAGTGCCCGAGCAACAACTTTGATAGCAGGAAGGGCGTGTGCCTGGGGAGGAAGGCAGCCCTGCCACTAACTCAGCCGCCTGGGAGCTCCCGCTGCCTGCACGGTGGGGGCAGTCACAGCACGGCTGCCATGGCTGACGGTCGTGAGGATGAGATAATGGTATACAGGTTGGCGCAGAAGGCACTGGCATCGTACTGGTGGGGCTGGGGGTTGGGGGGATGGGCAGGGTGTGCACCTGCGTGGAACTGCGTCTACGCTGTCTAAGCTGGGAACTGGGGCTGGGAGCAGGACGAGAGCCTGCCTGGGTCGTGGCCTGAGCTGGCTCAGCTCGGTTCAGCAGGGAGTCCCGTGCCGAGGACCTGCCAGCCGCCTCCTCTCACACTTGCAGGGGAAGCGTACACAGCGTTTTATGAGCCCAAAGCCGCTTTTCCCCTTGATTTCCAAACCCACGTGTATTTATAAAGGAAATTTAATCGGGTTGTTTTTAATTCTCTCACACTTAACTCATCAAAATGTTATTTGGTGAGAGTGGGACCAGGCCCAGGGTGCCTGCCAAGTCTGCCTGCGAAGGGCTGAGTGGGGCTTGCCGGACACAGCCAGGTCCACCCGGGAAGGACGCGCTGAGTCTGGGACAGCTCGGCTCCGAGGAGCTCCTCCTCCCCACGAGGTCTCTGCGGGCCGGGTCCCACACGACAGAGCCTGCGCCCTTCTCAGCCAGCTGGGGTCCCTCTCCCCACTGAGAATCTCGGGGATCCTGGAGCTTGGACCCTGCACCCCAGGTGTAGCCCATGTGTGGCTGAGGCTGAGCACACAGAGGTGGAAGCGGGAGGCTGGCCCTGCCCCTAATGCCTGAGGCCTCCTCCTGGAGACAGGAGCCATTCTCAGGAAGGAGGCAGGAGGGCCGTGTCCACAGGGGCCCAACACACAGCCCAGCCTCAGGCCAGCAGACAGAGCTGGGGTGGACGGCTCTGCTGGCCGCTGTTGGCCAGAGCAGGTTCAGCCACCAGAATGGAAGGGATGAGGCAGGTGTGTCTCCACTCACGACAGGAGTGGCCGGGCACCAGCACACCCCCACACCAAAGAAGCTGAGAGCTGCTGGAAATGGGGCGTGAAGCGTTCGTGCTCACAGGGCCGGCAGTCAGGGGCTGAGAGGCCTTCGAGACACCGTGTGTGGGCATGGGGTGGGGAGGCTGCTGCCAGACCCGGACCGTGGGGAGGCTGCTGCCAGACCTAGAGCACGAGGAGGCCGCTGCCAGACCCAGACCACGGGGAGGCCACTGCCAGATCTGGACTGCAGAGCCCTGATGGGCAGTGGGAAGTCAGGGGCCGCCTCCTTGGCTCCTGAACACAGCCAGACATGCAGGCCCCCCTAACAGGAGCTGGACTCAGGCAGGAGTGGACGCTACCGGACTCCATGCATGACACACACCTTCACACACACAGTGTGGGCCTGGGACTCATCTTGCTGCCCCCTCGAGGCCTGCAGGCCAGGTGTGCGATAGGCGTGCCCCACCTGGACCCCCCAGGAAGCTCCCCGTCACTCCGTGTCCACTCCTGGGCTGCCCTCCTCCTTCACCGTCCTTTCACCACTGGGAGGAATGAGGGGGTGGGGAGGACCCTGGGTAGGGACAGCCCCCTACAAGGATGAGTGTGGTGGGTGCCCGGACAAGCGCTGCCCTTTCTCCCAGTGGGAAGTTGGCCCTGAGGCTGCAGAGCTGGGGTCTGGGGACCCGGAACCCCGATGGACCCCTCAGAGGAGGCCAGCGCGGGCGGCCCCGGCCCCCAGCCCCATGACATCCCCCTTTCCCTCAGCTGCACCTGCTGGCCTTTCCTGCCCCAGCCTTGCTTGGTGGCCCTGTGCCCTCGCTGCCAGTGGCTTCTGCTGGCATGTAGGTGTAGATTAGGGATGCCCTTGGCATGGTGAGAGCTGCCTGCCCCCACTTGGAGATCTCAGGCTCAGGCCAGTGGCTGCCTTGCCCCTGGTGTCCTCAGGTTGGGAGACCTTCCAGCCCAGCACAATGGGCTGCCAGTGAGCCTGGGGAGAGCCCCGTGTCCTTGCCTCCCAGCCCCCTGTCCCACTCCTATCTATGTGCCCTCCTTTGAGGAACATACCCTCAGCCCCTCGCCTCCCCTCGTGGCCCAGCTTGTTCAGGCCTGGGGGTCCCTTGGTAACCTCTGGGGCAGGGGTCTCAGTCCACTGGGGAGGTGAACAGTGGCCAGGCAGTCACAGTCCTGTGAGACAGGGGCCAGGAAGGGGACACCCAGGGCTGGGAGGAAGAGGTGGCCTCCACCTCCCCTCTGGTGAGGTCTGGCAGTGAGGAAAGGACGCAGGAAAGCATGGGTGGCCAACACCCTCAGTGAACAAAATCCCTGGGGCTGGGCAGATGCACCAGGAACACAGATGTCACCCCGAGGCAGGGGCCCCTTAGCCAGAAGCGGAGCCTGATGGGGAGGGGCAGAGAGCGCTAAGGAGCCCCTCACTCACTCAGAAACCAAGAACCTCCCAGAGCAAGAAACAAGGCCCTGGCTCTCTGCTCCTGGCTGTCACCATCTTTTTTCCCATGACTTAAGGTGGGGCCCTTTGGATGGAACACCAGCCCCCAGGAATAATCCGGGAGGCACCAGAGGCCACATCTGAGCCACCGTGTTGGAGGGGAGAAAAGGAAAACCCATGCAGACCACCAAGGCTGTCCACCCAGACCAGCACCCCCACTGGCCCCAGGTGGACACCAGGATCCAGGTGGACAACAGGCCCCAGCTAGCTACTAGTCCCAGGTGAACACCAGGGCCCAGGTGGACATTAGACCCCAGGTAGACATCAGCCCCAGGTAGACATCAGGCCGCAGGTGGACAGCCAAGGCCTGTGTCCGGCCCCCTAAGAGCTGGGTGGGCAGCCCTGCTGGGCACCATGTCCGGGCCGTGCCAGGTCTCATTGTGTGGTTGACACATTCAGAGGGTGTGGATGGAGGTGCACGAGAGCCCACAATCAATGGCCTTTTTATTTCATTCTATTTCACCTCCATTGAGTGCTCGCTCCGCTCTCTCCCTAATAGAATTACTCTTATCTGCAAGTGATTTAAACTCTAAGGTTTACTGAAGATTTAAAGAGTGTGAACACAGTTGGAATGTTTTAAACTAACAGTACAAGTTGCATTTTAAGAAAATAATTAACTCCCAGGGGAGGTGTGGGTTTTGGAGCAATGACAGATTTTCAAGGTTGCCTTCCCTATATGGAGTTTCCAAATAATAAAATATCTTTGATTCCCTGCTGATGTCAGACGAGAACCTGTGAGTGTGCAGGCAGACTGTCATTTTTTTAAGAGGGCCCATTAGTGTCTTAAAGACGCAGAGCCAAGTCCACAGGCGGAGGGCGAGGGGTGGAGAGCAGCCTTGGGTCTCGCCAGCCAGCCTGTCCATCCTGTGTCCTCCCCGTGCAGGTGCCCAGACCCCTCCTTAGGGCTCACCCCCTCACAGGGCCACCCAGGCCCGAGTCTTCCCCCATGAGGCCATCTCCAGGTGCAGCAGGAACACTCACTGTCCAGGCCCAGGCCAGGATGCAAGGGTGTCCAGGAGGGGCCTGGCGTCCAGGTGTCTGTCGAGCCCTGGCCCAGTGTCGGAGTCGGGGGTGGCCTCTGGGACCTGGACATGGGGGGCAGCCCCAGGGG